>NC_046665.1:37241830-37255537 GCF_010883055.1 Belonocnema kinseyi
CATTTATCCACTCAAAATATTTGGTGCATTTTGTTTCAATAGAAAAAAAAATTATCCTTAAAAAATGGGGTGGCCCTATAAATATGGGACACACTGTATATAAACTATATATAATATTTCAGCCTGGATTGTCATATTGCGCTTTGTTGCAATATAGAGATTTTGCGATATCAATGGGCGATATCTTTTTCTCCGTGATGGTTGCCCGATAATTATCTACATGGATTTAATTCAAAAATATTTTGTATTGTAAAGAACAGTAGGTATCATTTATGTAAGTTATATGATCGAGTTTCAAAATTAACGTATATAATTCTTAATCCTTGATCCGAAATTCCACGTTACGTACTTTGAATAAAATTGTGTAAAATGTTGTGTAGGAATGTTAATAATGGAAGGGTGTTACCTTGTTTATTTATTTATTTTTTGAACCTTTGTTATTAGGTTTCAATCGAACGATGGAGATACTCATTTACTTAAGGGTCCAAGAACAATTAAATTTGACTTAACGGAACTTCGTCGTATAAGAGTAGACATCCATAGAAATATTCCTGGAATACGTGCTACGAATTGTGAACTTCAACGTGATATTGTTAATCCTGAAGAGATCAAACTGAAGAGACGAGCGGGTAATGTAATTTGTATTTAATTTATATACTTTGAGTATTTTACACATGTATTAACTGTATCAGATTGGATTCTTCCCTACACAGAAGGCAGCTGAAAAAAAAATTATACGGAAAGATTATCATAATCACAATACGTAATTTAAAAAATGTATTCGACGCCTCCACTCAATATGATTCTATCTGCTGACAGCGCCATAAATTAGACTTTTCGTTGAGTAATAACATAGGTAATAAAATTTCATACAGGGCGCTGTCAGCACATAGACTTTTATTGAATGGAGCCGTCGATAAGTTCATTGTATTTATAAATAGCTAATTTTAAATACTCAATTGAATTAATGGAAATAAATTTTTTATTAAGAGAAATCGATAGGTTCCACGAATATTAGGCTATCTTTCCGCTACGGATAAGTATCAGGCTAACTTCATTTAGCTATAATTTTTCAGGAGGAATAAATAAACTACACCCAGAAAGAAGTTTTGTTGAATCAAAGAAAATTTCTGTAGATCAAAGAAATTTCAGTATTGATATACGGTCAAAGAAACATTTGTTTAATTTAAGGAAATTTGTTTGTTAATTTTTTTTATATGGTTTGAAGAAATATTTCGTTAATTTAAACCAAAAATTTATTTCAATTAAAGAAATATTCCGTTCCTTCAAGCCGAATATTCCTTTGAATTGAAGAAATATTTGATTGCTCTAAATAAAAATATTTTTTAAATCAGAGAAATATAATTTTTTATTTGACCTTTCCATTTCTTTAAATGAAATAACTGTTTTGCTTGAAAAAAGAGAAATTAAATACAAGAAAAAAATTTTCGTTTTTCTTCACATGAGAATATTTTTTCAATAATCGGATTCGACAACTCGAGTTTCAAGAAACTTGCATGTTCTATTCGTCCACGTGAGGAAACAAGTTTATTTTAATATTTGTTGTATGTAAATGAATTTGGTTCTTTCCTAATTTACAATTCTTCACGAAAATGTAAGGTAAAAAAATAATTTGTGACGAAATTGTGCACAGAAGTAACAAAAATTTACATTAAAACGAGGTTAGCTCGTGCTATATAAAAGTATCTATTTACATCATAGAAAGCTGCTATGCTTTCTGCAAATCCCTACGATGCAAGGATGTCACGCACTTCTTTATCACACATTTTAGCGATTTCAATTATTACCAAGAGCCGTCCGCCTCCGCGTCTTCGCAAAAATTTAACACGTGTTCCGAAAAACGCGGTAACGTAAAATAATCAAAGTGATTTGTTCTGCGCAACCTCGTGACGCATTGGTAATGTGAATTAATAAAATCTTTTTTTGATTTAAAGAAATAATTTGCTTATTTAAAATTACTAACTTTAAAGAAATTATTTCTTTCATTGTTCCTAGTAACATTTTTCAATCAAAAGAATTTTGTTTTAAATCAAACAAATCATTTAAAGAAAATAATATCCTTAAATTAAAGAAACTACGTGACGCCACTTATTAAAATCAAATAAATGTTCTTTTTATATAAAAATATTTTTTTGCTGAATCAAAAGAACCTAGTAAAAAATGTTTGTTTTTTTAATTGAAGAAGAACTTTTTTCTGGGTGTATTATTATTCTAAACATTTCCTACCAATTCAAAACTCCAGTATTTTATATGATAGTTTGTAATGTAATTTAGGCTCCTATAACTTTAAAAACAAGAATAAATTTTAAAAGATTTGTATTTCTTTTAACATTTCTACGTGTTCACTAAATTTCCTACGAAATGAAGTTAGCCTAATTCTTAACGGTAACGAAATTATAGCCTATTATTCGTAGAATCCATCGAAATAGAGTAAAAGACCATTTTGGAGGATATTTAAATTTATACTATCATGCTTGATAAAAAATTTGAAGATTTATTCGAAATTGAGCTAACTTCGGTTAGAGTTTTTTCTAGAGTATGCCCAGCCAATCTGAACTTTATTTTTTTTTAAATATTAGTGCTTGAGAGTTTTGGATAATAGGTTTTCTTCTTATCTAACGTTGTCTTGTTAAACCATGATAGATGAAGGCGTAAAGTTGATATTTGATCGAGAAGAATTGAAGCACCTAAAAAATGTAACGTCCATAGGAGAAGTAGAAGACCATCAAACTGTAAGAACAGATAGCGAAAGATCAGGTATGCTCATTCTTTTATATTATTTTTTTATTCTACTGTTTTGTGAATTAAGTATAGTAGTTAATTTGTGCTTAAAATTATGTATGCTTTTTTTATAAATTGATACAATTTTATTGAGGATGTACACTACGTACAATCAATCTCAAAAGTTGCCTATCTTTAAAATGATTTATAAAATCGGCAAAAATGGATCTGTTATTAATTTATGTAAATCTTGATGAAGGCTACTAAGCACATTTTAGAAAAAAATAATTAAAATTAAAATTTTTATTTAACAGTATTTATTTAAAGGTTTAGTTTTTCCTTTCACCTTAGGGAATATTTACCATTTTTATTTAATTCTTATGATCAAGGCCTTATTTTATTCTACGAAGGATTCTCTAAATTTCTATTTGGGTTGATTTTATTAGAAAAGATTAATTGAGAAATCATACAGTTATAATTGTTATAAACAATCATAGCTTAAATTTTAATTAACACTACCCAGATAGAATTGTTTTAGAGAATCCTTCAAAGAATAAAATGAGGCCTTGATCATAAGGATTAAATAAAAATCATAATTTCCCTAAAAAGAAAAAAAACTAAACCTTTAAATAACTACTGTATAATGAACAATTTTAACCTGAATTATTTTTTCAGAAGTGTCCTTAGAAGCCTTAATCAAGATTTACAGAAATTAATAATAGATCATATTTTGTCGATTTTATTAATCATTTTAAAGATTGGCAACTTTTGAGATTGATTTTACGTAGAGTACATCCTTAAAATTAAAATTGGTTAAACCTTTCTTTAAATAGCATTATAGTTTTACTTATTTTTTCAATTAAAATTTTGAAACTTCTGTCAAATTCATGTTGCAAATATGTGTTTATTTCTTCTCAGGGGAAAAGATTCATTCATCAAGGAGGTGTTCCAGATCTCTGAGTCCGCCAAGAATTCGTAATAATAGTGCGCAAAAAGTTTTGTTTTCTCACCGTTACAGGTTAGTATTTAAGAAAGCGATTGACTATAGCGGCTGAAACTGTTTTTCTCAAATCTTTATGCATAATTTGTAGCAAAATATTTGTGAATTAATTGCAATATAGACCATTCGTGAACAACTTTCTCAAAGAGGCAAATAATATTTGATATTTTTATAGATTGAAATTTGATATTATTAAGGGGATGAAACCTTTGAAGCTAATACCTTAAAAATGCAGAGTTATCAAATTGGTTTATTTTTTTAAATAAATTAAATTTTTCCTTAGTAAGCATACATGCTCCTTTATGTCTAACAAGGACAAAATTTGTATTTTTACCAGGTTGATAACTTGCACATTTTTTAAACGGACGCAAGAATCCTTACTCCAATTATGACATCAGAGATTTCTAAAAATTCCCATAAAAATATAATACTCTGTTTTGTAAAATTTTTACTCGAGTCAAATTACTCAAAATATTATCTGATGTCAAAATTTGAATTTCAACATAATAGTCAGGTGGAACTTTTCATTTAGCTGATGTCAGTGACTCGGAAAAAAATTGAGGCAAGTCCTTTTATTCTTGCATAATCATCATGTAATGCTATTGTAGTCTTTCATAAAAAGATCCGTCATAGTTATGATTATGCTGGTGTACCGATTTTTGTTATGGAAGAATGAATATATTAAACAGTCGTTAATACTTTTCTTTGCAACGGCATTTACATACTAGAAACTAGAAATTGAGATATACCCGTGTACAAATAGCCTCTTTATGCCTAAACTAAATATTGTCTCTCACGAGGCCGCAGCCAGATTTCCTAGCTGGAAGAATCTAGGCTTTCCCTTTGCTGGCCCTCGACGATGTAATCTCGATGATGATGCCCTCGATGATCGTAATTGTCGTGCGCTACTTGTCTTACATTATTGGTATGAGCATGCTGTATGGATTGAAATTATATGTAAATATTTTTAGATGAAAAATTTTTATCCTTTGAAATAATGAAATAATTACTTTAATTTTACATAATAGCAGAATAATATGAGACTCCGGATTCAATAACCACACATACAATTTTACCGAGCGAAAAGGAAGTCTCCTGGAGGCTTCTAAACAAATTTTCAATTTAAAATTTTTGAAGTATATACGCGGACGTGAAATTTTATTGCGCACCTTTTTTCCACTAGACAAAAAGTTGTAGCTTTAGTAGTTTTCGAAATAAAGCCAAAAAACTGACTTTTTTGAGGAAGTCGATTTTAATCCGTTTTTCACTTTAACTCGTGCTCAGTGCTTCAGTTTTTGAAATTGTTAAATAAAAATTTCAGGGAATGTGCTTTAGGATGTACTTCGATTGACAATGTAATGGGAATTCAAAACCGTTGTATTTAAACATTGTTATTAATTTTTTTCTGATGCTTGGCGCGAAACGAACATTTGTAACTTCCAGCGTTTCGTTTAGCGAGGGAATTTTAGGCAGGCTAATAACTCTCACCACAAAAATGCGGAGAATGGTGTAATGAAGTTTTCTGGAAAGTTTCAGAACAAAATATTTGATATTTTAGGAGTAGTTATGATTTTAGTGAACGTCAGCGCTGGAGTCTTCGAGCGTACTATGTACTCTGAGACTTTCCACTGTGTCACGTTCTCTCGCTAGTTAGTTGTTGCTTAAAATATGATATTATGCAATTTTTTAGTGAATAACAGTTTAACGAAAATAAGTTAACAAAATATTCATGAATTTTATTTAATTTTCAATGTATTTTTCCGTTTTCTTTAGATTTAAAAGTAGGATTCTCTTATGTACACCTAATGTTTACACCTATATTCGGCTTAACCCATAAGCGACCTTAAACATGCATTTTAAAGACAAACCTTTGCACACATGTCTTGCAATTTGGTTAAATCTGTTTCAAAAATAAAACAGATCAGTTAGTCTTTAGCTGATCACTGGATGTTACACATCAGAGTGTTTTTTAGATTAACTCGGGAAACTCATACGTCTCTTAAAATATAGGGAACATTGAATTTGATTCCTAAGTTAATATATGTATAAATATTGAAAGTGATTAATTAAATAAGTAAATGTCATCGAGTTTGCCAGAAACTGCAACTGGAGAAAGAAAAAGAACCAAAAACGAAAAAAAGTGGGCAAGGAATATTAGCAAAGCAAAAAAAAAACAAGGTATTTAGACATACTTCATTTGCATAGATAAAAATTACAATTGCCTTTGCAATTGCAACTCTAGTAACTCTAGATTTGCAAATCTAGCAACTCAAAATGCATGTTCAAGGTCGCTTACGGGTTAAGCCGAATAGAGGTGTAAACATTAGGTGTACATAAGAGAATCCTCATCGACATATAGAAATGGACCGGTAATGCTGTGGAGTGAACGGTAATGGGCTCTAGAGAGAAAAAAAACATATGAGACGTAGACCTATCTCTTTCTAGATAAAGCTGATTGGTTGAGAATATTTTCGTTGGGTGAAGTTTGGCGCAGCACAGGACCGTGGTTTTTGTCGCGAGTGCCCCAATAATGCGACGCTTATCGCATTTTTCAGAATTGATTTATTTATCATTTATTCAATTATAATTTAATGTAAATAAATATAAAAATTGTGGCAGTCTGTGTAGTTTGTGGGCGTTGTCAAGACGTTCATATGGAGATATGTTTTCATACGTAAGTAAAGTTATTGAATATAGTAAAATAAAAAATGTTACAACAAAAACAAAATTTCAAAGTATGAACTTTTGCACCTAAGCAATACAAATAGTTATTTTTTATGTTATAGAAATATTGTTCAAATTTTTGACAGTTTTTAAATTATTTTTGAACTCACACAACGATTATTATTGTAGCATTTTCAATCCAATTTCAAGAAGAACTTAAGGTTACCACGTTTTAAAAATATTCTATCTGAAACAGGCGATTTTAGATGAATGTTCTTTAGAAATCAATTTATTATAGCTACAGATTTCTAATGTATTGTTTATCTTTTTTTTTAATTAACCGTATAGAATATTTAGGCAATACCCGGGGCAACCAATTCACTTGGCAGAGTCATGAAATAGATATAGGCAGGTTCACGTCTCATATATTTTTTCTCTGTCTACAGCTCATTTTAATTGTCCCCAAAGCGTTACCGGTCCATTTCTATATGTCGATGAGAATCCTACATTTAAATCTAAAGAAAACGGAAAAATACATTGAAAATTAAATAAAATTCATGAATATTTTGTTAACTTATTCTCGTTTAACTGTTATTCACTAAAAAATTGCATAATATCATAATTTAAGCAACAACTCACTGGCGAGAGAACGTGACATAGTGGAAAGTCTCAGAGTACATAGTAGGCTCAAAGACTCCAGCGCTGACGTTCATTAAAATCAGAACTACTCCTAAACGATAAAATATTTTGATCTGAAACTTTCCAAAAAACTTCATTACACCTTCCTCCGCATTTTTTGCGGCGAGAGTGATTAGCCTGCTTAAAATTTCCTCGCTAAACGAAACGCTGGAAGTTACGAATGTTCGATTCACGCCGAGCATCAGAAAAAAATTAATAACAATTTTTGAAAACAACGGTTTTGAGTTGAAGTGAACGGCACGAGTTGAAGTGAACGGAACGAGATGAAGTGACACGACTTGACTTTTTCAAAAGTCAGTTTTTTGGCTTTATTTCGAAAACTACAAAAATTACAACTTTTTTCTAGGGGAAAAACGATGCGCAATAAACTTTCACGTCTGGATATTTCCTTTAAAAATTTAAAAAAGGAAAATTTGTTTTGAAGCCTCCAGGGGACTTGCTTTTCGCTCTTTAAAATTTGATGTGTGGTTACTGAATCCGGAGTCTCAATTATATATGCATGCGTCGAAATAAAACAGACAAGCAGAAAAACGCTGGTGTTAAATTTGTTGCAGCTCAAATTTCTTTGGTCTCACAATGAGAATTTTCAGTCTCATATTTATTCCTATGAACGTAGTTACGCATCTGGGCATCAAGGGGAAATTATCATTTTTTGACATGACGTATATTACATGGTTTTCGACATGTATAATACTACGTATATTTCCTTGGTTTTGTACAAATGTATTTTACATTTGATTACGTGACTATATGGGCGGGATTTTCGTATTCTTTACTCTAAGAATACCCAATTGCCTTATAGAAATAACTAATATTGAGCAATTAATTCAGTATTCGTCGTTATTTATCACATTTGAAAGAAGTTATTTTAAAAATAATAATATACGTGTTTATTGTCCTTTGTAATCCGCAACGTTTTCGAGCATGTGGAACACGAGTGTAAGTAATCGTTCGCAATCAAAATTAATATTTTTCCACGGTATCCCCTCCTGAAATGTTTTCCTACACTTGTTCTTAACATTTTTACTCTTAAAATTAAAATCAAACCGATTGAACAGCTTTACAAGAGGCTATGTCAATTAATTTAAACTGTCAAATGCAGTCCCGCCCAGGTAAATAACGTTCGCCGTCTTTGATATGTATTATACATTGTTTTCTACAATTTTCTACGTATATTACGTCGTTTATGTATTATACGTAGAAAACCTCGAGTGACATATCACAACCCATCTCTGACTGTAACCCACCTGAACATCTTTCAAAGCAATTATTCGCTTTGCGATATTAGCATAATTAATTGTTAGTACGTAAACTAATTGAAATAATATTTACCTAATTTTCAACTTTCTTTCAGTTAACAGTGCGTACTAGTCACTTAAAATCAAATTATAACTCTCTAATGCAACTTGCTAATCTTAGGTTAGTCATGGCCGTCAAAATTTAACCCATTAGGAAAAATTTTGGCGACGTCTTTACGACATCTTCACGATATCTTTACGACATCATATGTCCATGTCGTTTCTGTGTCTTTGCGATATCGTAAAGACATCGCCAGATCATACGACTCATTTACTATGTCGTAAAGACACCTTAACGATATGGGCATAGGATGTCGTGAAGTTGTCGTAAAGATGTCGTAACGATATCGCAAAGACGTGGCCAAACTTCGCGCCCATTGGGAAACTAAAGCCGGGATATATAGAAAAAGGCCTGACCGTCTTCATATACAATTAGGTATTTTCAGGTTGGCGTCCAATGGCGGAGTCAAACTGGACGGCAAAACGTAAAACTTCGAATCACCAGATAGTGATATAAATGTTGGCCGAGTAAAGTCGACTTGATGTCTCGTAATGGACGCTGTCGCTCAACTTCCGCGTTCCACGACCTTCCGTTCGTTTTGTTGTGGAATTATAAAAATTTATTTACAAATTGGTTAGTTAGTCCGACCGACACAATCCCAGTGGGCACAAAAGTCCTAAACTTGTCCTATATACGTCTTTCGGCGGACGTCATAAGGACGTCCTGAGGACCTTTTAAAGACATGAAAAGATCCTTAAGGATGTCTTAAAGACGTCAAATCATATGATATACAGGTACATTCTAAAGACGTCTTTAGGACGTCCCGGTGCCCACTGGGATAGTCCAAACCTTTTTTTGTCTTTCAGGTTAGCAAAAAAATTCTATAAAACTAGCAGACTTGAAAAGGAAAATAAATTTTTTCAAGTAATGTCGCTAAAACTTAAGTTTCAGGTGCACTTTAAGAAAAAATCATAATAAAAGAATTGAGAAATGATAACCGGCTTTCTTTTCGATTTTGCGGTTTACGCGACGCAACGCGCCAAATATTTTCTACTGTCCCATGGTGGCGTAAAAGGAAGACCGTCTTTTGTGTAGCCAATCGGTAGCATGCTTTTAAGGAAGATGCGTGTTGCCATTGGTTTTTTAATTTTGTCGCTAACGATTTTTGCAACTTTATGTTGTGATGGGAATGTATTAGATATTTTAACGTTTTGCACTGCACAAAGCAGAAAATAGTTAAAGGTTTCAATATTTATATTCATAATAAATAAAAATAATGAAATAAAAGTAAAAATTTTGTAAACGTAAAAATTATATTAAAGATTTCAATAAACAATTTTCATTTGATTGTGTACAGTTATATAATATATTCGTTGCATAATCCATTGACAAATGAGTAATTCACAATTACTGCTCACTTTGCTGTACACTAGATTCAAAGATTTCATGGGATTGCCCAATATTGTAGGATAATATTTACGATTCTATGGATTGTAGAAAATTCATGATAAAAAACCAAATTATACGATACTCACCATTAAAATACATACCCCAAAAATGTTGCAAGCATTAATGTAAACAATAGATAAACTACAAAGGAATGATTTTTTAAGAGTACTCTTAATCTCATATGAAAGTACACAAATATAGCGATTCTACACAAATAAAATGTATGCAGCAGAAATTTGTGAATTTCCTTGATATCTTTAAAATCTCTTAAAATTGCATTAAATTCGAAATAAAAATCTTTCGTAATCTGTATCTTGATACTTTTGGAAATATTTTTAAATCTACTAAAATCTTTGACACCTGTTAAAATGCATTAAAATTGATAAAACTCTCCATTTAAATTAATTAGAGGTCCTACAAATATTATTCTTGCTTAATCTTCTCTCCTTGAATTGCAAAAATCCGTAGAAATCCCTTAAAATAAAATTAACTTTATTCCACAAAGTAGAAATCACTTGAAGTCCTTGAATATAAAGTCCTCTAGAAAAAATGTTAGAATCCCTATAAATTCTTCGATGTAATAAAATCCTTCAAATTTTGTAAAATTCCTTGAAATACCTTAAAATTGCTTGGAATCTGTTGAATCTCTCAAAATAGCTAGAAATTCAATATTTAATTTATTTTCTAAAGTTCTCTAGAAATCTCCTGAAATGTTTGGAAATCCTATAAGATTCTTTGAAATCCCTTGACATCTTTGAAAAACATATAAATCATCTAAATACCCTTGAAATGTTTCGAAATTCCTTCAAATATGTAAAAATATTTTTAAACTCTTGAAAATAGATGACATTTTTTTCATTAGTTCAAATATCTAGAAATCTCAAAAGATCCTTTTAAAAGTCTTAATATCCGGGTATATCCCTCGAAATTAATGGAAATTCTTTGAAATTTCTTAAAACCTCCTGATATGTTTGGAAAGATTGCAAATCCCGTGAAATTTGCATGAAATCTGACGAAGTTACTTTAAATTAATTCACTTGAAATTAAACTTATTCATCAAAGTTCTCTAAGAGAAAAGTTTGAATCCTTATAAATCCTTCATTATCGTGAAATTTCTTGAAATACCTTAAAATCCCTTAAAATGTTTTAAGTCGTTAAGAATCGCCTAAAATGCATCGAAATTCTCTGGAATTCCTTTAAATTTGGCAATATTTAAAAAAAATAATTTGTTCAATACATAAATCAATAATTATTTTGTACTTTTTATATTGCAATAAATAATGTAATGTCATAAAATAAATAGAGCAAGTTCCAGCAATTAAAAAGTCAATCAGCTTTTTAACAACAATAATTTGAGAGATTTTCGAGAGGAATTCTAGTACAATTATTCCTTACTCTTTCATATACAAGTAATGAAGAAAATATGGTGACTTATGTAGTATTAACCACTCTCTTCTTGATCCTCCAATTCATCCTGTAGAATTTGAAGAAATTCTTCCTAAAATCTCGATCGTCTATGTGCATCTAGTGCATCAGAAGTCATTGGCCTTCTGCGAACTTACGAATATCTTCTTTTATGATACTATTTTCTTTTTCAGTATTTTCTACCTCATCCTCTTCTGATTCAGAATTCGACGATAGTGTAGAAACTTTCCTGAAAAATGTATGATTCACAATTATAGTAATACATTAATATTGCACATTTCGAAATTCTCGAACATAAAATTATTGCACTTGCTTCTTAATAATTTTCACATAAAGCTGAAATCGTTTTAAACAGTGAACAGTAGTGTATAAGAAAATGCGAGTAAACTTATACTTAACAGGTTTTAACAAATCGTCCAGAAATGTCTACATTTCGAATAATTGGAATCTTCGTTGAGTTTTTTTGGCTGGTGCAGCAGAGCCACTTGGTCTGCATGCTCTTTCATTTGCTTTCGCTTCTAAGTATTTTTTTCTCAAATATTTCCATCTGCCTCATATTATTTTGACTGAAGAAATACCTATATGAAAGTAAGGAGTTAAAAATATTGTTTAGAAAATAATTTTTTCTACATATAAGCACATTACTATATCGTAATAAATACTTGTAAACATTTTATTTCATTTTAAAAAACCTGAATATTTATGAAAAATTGTGTCGTGAATAAAATGTTATGTTTTTTAGTGCTATTATTATATATTTTTAAAAGTATAAACTTTGTAGAACAATAATTCACATTCTTCTTTTGTAAAAGAAGAAGCATGTAGGGTCATTGGAAACAACGATCATAGTCCACTTTTATAAATTAGCCACAAAAGCGATTTAAAAGTTTCGATCATTTACCCCGGCACTCGATATCTCCAATGAGCTGAAAGATAAAACTATTATCTATTTTTTTCAAAAAGTGGACTATGATATCAATCAGTACATGAATCACGTCTATAACTATATCTGTAACATGGGCCATTATTATAAAGAATAGAACCTCTTGAATACGAAGTTTGTATTTCGTATCTTTAAGATTATACTTTAAATATATTTTTAATAATTTAAAATTATTTTATCCTGAAACATAAAACATATTGATTGTACGAGAGTATAACTCCTGATATTGAAAATCGAAGCAGGATTCAAGCTTTTTCATTTTGTAAATTATACCAGGAAAAAAATGCGAACATTGATTATTATCCGTTTAAAAGTAGTATTAAATAAAAAGCTATTAGTAATAATAAAATATTTATCCCAATCAATGAATTACTTACCCAAGAAATTAGACATTTCGTTCCATAGGTTGGTTGTCTTTATTAAAGTACGTTGTTTCACTGGTAGGCGATAATTATAAAGATGAGATCTTTGTGATACTGCTGCGATAAGAGATCCATCTAATCGATTATCCCAAACTTGATTGACTTCCTCAGAAACAGGATGTTCAGCAACTATGAAGAACATCAAGTGTAAAACGGTGTAATCATTTATAGCAAACGAATTAAACAAAAAAATAAATAATAAATAATAATAAATCAGAGAATTGAATTATTTGTAACGCTCTACAATAAAAATTGAAGTTACTACTTACCTATAGTGACTACATTAATCTCATCAACGAAAATTCGTTGCGACTCTTCATCATAGTCTTCGAAACATGCCTGCTTCAAAATATTATTTATATTCCGAATGAGGTCACCACGATAACCACATTTCTCTCGTGCCCGCTAATGTATGGAAAAAATAAGTTTATGTAAATAGAAAAAAATTATAAAGGAGAGTAAATAATGAAAATGGTTTTCATTAAAAGAATGTAATTCATAATTTGTCAGGTTTTTCTTAAGCTGTATTTTACGAACAAACTTTCTTAACTTTAATTTAGAAATTCAATATTTCACACATCGTACTAAAACTATTTTAATTCGACTTTAAATTTACATTCCACGTTTATGAAATTACATTCAAACCTAACCTCAAAATTAACTTAGAGTTTTCCTTTTTTTTATGTGGGTTGATAAATTTTGGTTTAGCATACTCTGTTATAATCGTTCGTAAATTATCAAAGGAAAGTTTGCCTTTTTGTTAAATTTTTAGAAATAATACATTTTGGAAATTTTTTTTTCTATCCTGACAAATTACAAAAATACTTTTAAAAAAAGCTCATTGCCTCCACGATTCCTTTCTCTTCCAACATTGTTTGGAAGTTTCCGGTACTTTAAAAAATTGAAATCTCGCAACTTTACATTAAAATTTTCAAAAACCAATTTGTAAATAAATTTATATAATTTGTAGGCTCTGCCTACATGGTAGTTAGGTGGGGAGAGTGGGGAGGTAGACTGAGTGGGGCGAGAAGCGATCGCGTGGAACGAAGCGACGAGTGAGGGAG
>NC_046665.1:37255637-37258826 GCF_010883055.1 Belonocnema kinseyi
ATATTGTTACTTAACACATGTGATATTTATTCTGGTTAACCCTAACCCACAGTAATAGGCCTGTGTGAATTATGGATTATTTAACTACTTAAAAGCCTATAAATTCCACTGCAAAACAAACGAAACGTCTAGGAACGCGGAAGTGGAACGACAGCGTCCATTACGAGACATGAAGTCGACTTCACTCGGCCAACATTTATATCACTCTCTGGCAATTTGACGTTTTACGCTTTGCCGTCAAGTTTTGACTAACATAAGATTTAGAAATTATACTATGCCGAGCACAATTTTTATTTCTAGACACTAATACTCACTGGCAAATATAAGGAAATTAAAAGTTAGGTAATTATTATTATTATAACTTGCCTGCTTATCCACATCTACTTACTCAAATAACGCTCGACAAAATGAGCTTGACAGGTGACTGACAGTTTCAAGACAACACTTCACGTTGCTCTGAATAAGAAAACACAGTCTAAAAATGATAAATTTCCCCTAGATTCTCATAATGAATCTGTGTGGCTCAAATTTGTTGCAACTCAATCGAACATCAATTTTTATGTACTCTCGAGGATCGGCGATTTTCTGTACATGTTTTAGGCGGATCTGGCTATTTACGTATAAATTCCTCCGATTTATGCTGAAACAGCTGAAAGCCATTGCAAGCCATATCCGAAAACGTTTTTATATTGGCAGTTGAGTATACTTTGGTTTACATACACTATACTTTTGCACATCAGACACAGAAATACACTTATTATAGATATAAAAAAAATATTGATTATTTTATCATAAAGTTTCACTTGAGTAAAACGGTAGAATGTCAGTATATGGATATAAGGGCATGTGACACAGCTAAGTACCTATATTACCGACCACAGTTTTTCAGTTCACTGAATGTTTTTTTGAACCTAAGAACTTTTTTTGTAAGTAAAATATCGAGCTGAAACTTCGGGAAATGTATTAGAGTGCAATAAAGTACGTTTAGGTACTGCATTTTGGTAGAAACTTCACTGAAAATTATTTCATCTTTTTTCTGAACCTCAACATTTTTTGAACATTCGAACTTTTTTTATACATAAAATATCGGTCTCAAACTTTAAGAAATGCAAGAGCCGAAAGAAAACTACGTTTAAGTACAAAGCTTAATAATAGAAGATGTAAAAAAATATATTTTAACAATCAATTCCAACGGCATCAGCCGGTAACGTTGTACACGAAAATACGAAACCTGGCAGCCGAAAAAATATAATATATAATCATATTATGCATGTCACGTACACTTTCAAATTTACCGCTATGTATAGCACCTACTACGTGTGGTGTCTGCTTAAACACTCAGTAATTTTCTGTTTCGCACCTGGAACGAGGATGCACATTGCACTCACGCGGTGCACTCGAGTTGCAGTCTATGGTCAAAATTCACATGGGGAATTTCTCGAGTTGAGGGCTGCGATCAGTGCCAGGGACCTTTCCCTCCGAGCCTTCTTTCGCTATCCACTTGAGGCTTCCTTCATTCCCTTCGATCTCTTTTTCCCCCGAAACTTCTCTTTAAACTTTTTCCGGGCTTAGGACTGACAGCATTTTTTAAGAATCTACTTATACTTGATAATGGCAAGTTTAAAACTTTTTTAGGAAATATGTATTTTCAATAACTCTTATTCTTATAACATTATTATATGAATATTAAGTCATCTCAAGTGAAACAAGTAATAAGATCAGTAGCATATTCCCCTAAAGATTCCACAATATTTATTACATTTTATTTTATACAACTACAATCCTATCACATATTACAAATAGTAGTCAAATTAAAACTAAATCTATCCGGGTAAAAAATTTCGCGAAACTTCCCGGACAAACTTTAATCTAGTTATGAAATATATAATTTTAGCATTAACATTTCATCAGTAAGAGATTGCTCTTTTTCTATATTTTCTTTTCTATTTTTCCACTTGCTTTTCATTTTTATGTAGGCACTCGTTTGGACTTTCAAGAAAGCTTTGCCCAAATTTTAAATGTTTGGGTTAGCACTCCTAAACATAGCATTTAATTTCGAAAGTTAAGCCTCACAACCATTTGCTGTTCGCATTATGGTTGGGTAAAATTAAACCCAGATTTCAGGTGAAAAAAATTGAACCACTCTTAATGAAGTTTTTAAAATATAATCACAAAACTTTTGAACTCTACTGTTTAATTTTCGGTTAACATTAAGGCAGGAAAATGTAGTTTTTCCATTCTGAAGCTAAATGAGTAAATGTAGTGGCATATACACTGAGAAAACAATATCGCATGAATTACAATATATATCGTAAATCCTGCTTTATATATCGTAATTATCGCATTATAATAGCGCAAAATCGTGATATCGTAAATTGCAAGTTTTAACATTATATTCCGCATAATTGTGCAATATATAACGTAAGAATTTAAGTTTCTTACGTTATCACATTTTATTTCTTCTTTTGTGAACTCGTTAGAGTTCGAGTAGTGAACAAACGATCACAGCAAAAATTAAAGATAAAGTTTACATCGATTCCAGGTGAAAGATTCAACGGAACAAAAATTAACCTTTCCAGATAAAATTCACATGAATCGAAGATAATTTCCGATTTGTAACCTTGCCTGGATAATCTTTCATCGTATAATCGCTCTATTTTTATTCGAGGTGTTGTGACAATTACGACGCCAGCGCTATCCAGTGTCGTTTAACTTCATTAAATTTAAGAGAAACGGGGATTCCCATCTGTAAGTTACATTTTACGTCGATGAGTTCAGAATTATTTTCCTAACTGCAGTTGCAGGTCTTACCCGCAGCAATTTTTTACTTTTTTGTGTGATTGTTTTAAATCTGGTGTCTCGATTTATAGCTTGAACTCACTCATACTCTGCCTTTTTCCCATTGCTGCTAAGGACGCCGTATAGCAGACGACAGCAACAAAATTTCATTTCATTTTTTTCTGTGATATTAGTGCATTATAATATCGTGCAAAGCTCCAGGACCTGATTGTACGTTGTCATCTTGTGCTTTCTTGCAATATAGAGGTTTTGCGATATCATTGTGCGATATTTTTTTCTCCGTGTAAGAATCCTTTTTTTTGTCGACAAGTAAGAAGATAGCCAAACCCATATTATCGTGTATTTCTATACATACGTACCCATTTCGTTCCTATTGAGACCCCCCCCCCC
>NC_046665.1:37258926-37268233 GCF_010883055.1 Belonocnema kinseyi
GATTACGAAAAAGTAAAGTGCCCCCCCCCCTCCATAAAAATGCCGGAGTTTCGAGATAATCGCGTTTTAATTATTTTTTAATTAATGCCATAGCCCTGTTACAATTTAGGGTTTTTCGAAAGTTTAAATATATGATAGGCTAGAAAACCGATGTAGGAAGAGAAATATCCTCTACAAATTTTTGATTTAATCAATTGTTAACATAAAAAATAAAAAATTACGTTGAAAAATGAGGAAAAAAAGCATTGCTCTCATTTTGGTTAAAATATTGATTTCGCAGAAAAAAGCTTCAAACTAAAGTTGGACTACTCACAGGGGAGAATTTTTGTCCAAGAGAACATTTTTTTATAAATGTGATTGATTTCGAGAAAACATCGATTAAAGAAATAAAACATTCAGAGCCAGAATAGAAAGGTGGTTTTCTTTGTAGGAAATAATTTTATCAAGAAATTTCTGGGGATAAAAGATACTCTTTTTTGGGTCTACTTCAACTTTCATTAAGAAAATTTATTATTATGTTTATATTTAACAAGTTCATGAGCATTTTTGAATGTACACAGTTTGACGTGCTGTACATTTAGAAATTTTGAATAAAATCTTCTGGAAATTTGTACATGGATAAAGGAAGTCATAATTAAAAAATTAGCGTCAGCTACTTTAAAATCAAATAATAACTCGTTATGCCATAAACAATAATAAACCAATTCTCTTTATCAACTTCTAATAATCGCAGGGACTTGCAATAAAGCTGAATAATTTTCATAAAGATTAAATAATAAAATAGCCTTTAAAAAATATGACTATTACTTATACATTGTTCATTATTAAATTATATTTTTTTGGATAAAATGTCATAGGTCCTTATTGCTGTGATAAATGAAAAGTTTACGGTGGCGGCATACGGACCCCATAAACCACCCCAAATTTTTTTTTGATAAAGAGACTTAGTTTATTATTTTTTATAGCATAAAGAGTTATTATTTGATTTTAAACTAGCTGAAGCTAATTTTTTAATTATGACTTCCTTTATCCATGTAAAAACTTCCAGAAGATTTTATTCAAAATTTCTAAATGTACAGCACGTCAAAGTGTGTACATTCGGAAATGCTCATTAACTTGTTAAATATAAACATTAGAATAAATTTTCTTGATTAAAGTTGAAGTACACCAAAAAAGAATATCTTTTATCTCCAGAAATTTCTTGATAAAATTGCTTCCTGCAAAGAAAACCACCTTTCTATTCTGGCTCTGAATTTTTTTATTTCTTTAATCGATGTTTTCTCGAAATCAATCACATTTATCAAAAAATGTTCTCTTGGACAAAAATTCTCCAATGTGAGCAGTCCAACTTTTCTTTGAAGCTTTTTTATCTGAAATCAATATTTTAAACAAAACAAGAACATTTTTTTCCCTCACTTTTCAACGTAATTGTTTATTTTGTAATGTTAACAATTGATTGAATAAAAAAATGGTAGAGGACATTTCTCTTCCTACATCGATTTTCTAGCCAATAAAATATTTGAACTTTCGAAAAACCCCCAAATTGAAACAGGGTTATTGCATTAATTAAAAAATAATTAAAACGCGATTATCCCGAAACTCCTGCATTTTTCGGGGGGGGGGGGGGGCTACTTTTTCGTAACGAGCACAACATGTTACATGATATTCAGTAAAAAAATCCTGTGGACCTACAACGGCACACAGGATTACATCCAGCTCCTAGACTAGAGCAGTGGTCGGCAAACTTTTTGCTTATTTTTCAGGTATGGTCAGGCTCCACCCGACCTAATTTTTTCAACTACTTTTCGGTCTATTCATGTACCTTAGTATGAGTGCGCTTACTCCAGCAAGGGTCTTTTGTCTACAGGCCAATGATATATTACTTGCCTAGAAAAGTTAAAAATTTGAAGGAGTTTAATATCAACAAAACAGCAGCTTTACAGTCAATTTAATACTAAATACTTCTCAAATTTTCAACCTTTATACACAAATTACATGTGTTTGGAATCGGAACAAGACGAAGATTCCAAATATATTACTTTTAAGTCACTGATTGCAAAAGTACAAATTCTTTAACGTCACATTTTTTCCCCATTTTATAACAAAGCACCCATGAGGAAAGGAGGCTCTGGCCAAGCTCGCAGGTACTACCCTGAAAGTAGGTCGTAGGGCAGCCAGGACAGGCTACCCTGCCCTGGGAAAGAGCGTGCCGACCAATGGACTAAAGTAAGAGCTGGGAACGCAACTTTTCCCATCTAAAGTGGACACGGTTTGCAAATGAAGGGTTTTCTGACCTTAGACCGCAACTCGAGTGCAGCCTTAATCACGTCGCGTAATCTCTTTGACGTTCGCAAATAAAATGAAGACTCGCAATTAAAATTAACCTTATTTCAGTAATCAGTTTTAAAACCCCACTTAGTGCGCGAATAATTATTATTTTAAATTAAGGGATACTGCTGTCTGCACGCTTTTCCTCTCTTCCTTCCTAACCTTAAATCACAACGTCGTTTTCAAAATGAAACTATTGCTAGGAGATTCTCTCATCAGTGATTGAAGTTCTACTCTAGTTTCCTCGCTAGAATTGTTTAACTTGATTTGACTTGTAAAGTTCACCGTATCCTGTACGATCAGCCTTAAAAGACAATTTCATTAAAATCAATTTCTCACCTGAAGAAACATTTTTTAACCGCTTTGTGGCTGGATTACCCCACTGGTTCCCGGCCGGTATTGAAGCCGGGATCCAACCAGTTTACCGTGAAGTTTTTAGCCGGATCTAGGCCATTTTCCCCAACTAGCTCCTAATCTAAAGGTGTTCGCACAAGAAAATACGTGTGCAGTATGCTGGAAACCGCTCACGCACGATCTGTTCGTGCACACACACAGACCGCCAACCAATCGCGTGCGAGCTCGCTATATACCGTTCACCTGTCGTTCCGGAACTCAAAATAAATTCGCAACGTCGAAAATTTACGTCTCGAGTGTCGGTCCGATATGTGAACGGTACGTAGCTAGCCCGCACCGCAGCAGCACGACAGATCACGCATGATTGGTTGGTACTCTGCGTGCATACACGGCCGGCCCGTGCGTGAGCTGTTTCCAGCATACTGCACACGTATTTTCTTGTGCGAAGACCTTAAACCGGGGCTATCCGTTCGGGATCCGATCGGATCAGTGATTGGATTCCTACACGAGCTGTTTGACCAATAGTAACAACGGTTCGAATCTCTAATAGATGTATGAGTATTGTTTCTTCAGACAATTTTTTTCTTTTAACTTGAAAGGATTTTAAGTTGAAATATACAGAAAATACAGCTTAGAAATAAGTTTAATCCCATTTAATGATGTAGTGATGAAATTAATTTGACGATAAAGTTTCCTGCCACAAATCGATTTTACTATTAAAATAATTTTTACTGACATAGACAATCAATTCTCTGTTTAGATAAAACTGATCATTATAGAAGCTGTTCGAATAACCGGTTATTATTTCATTATTTATTTTCTCTGTACCCTTATTAA
Source organism: Belonocnema kinseyi (assembly GCF_010883055.1). NCBI lineage: Eukaryota > Metazoa > Arthropoda > Insecta > Hymenoptera > Cynipidae > Belonocnema > Belonocnema kinseyi. The sequence goes on from NC_046665.1 coordinate 37,262,446, forward strand.
GGTGAAATATGTTTATTATTTTCATATTTCATGTAAGAGTTTTGTAAAAATTCACATTATAACGTATATCAAGATATACAAATTATGATTATTTTCATTTCTTATCCTTTATAGTCTGATAATATTAGAAAATGATGATTGTAATCAATTTTGCGACTTGTTGCAGAAAAAGAAATCGTAGTACAGATCCTGAAAAAAGATTTAGATCAAATAAACCTGGCGAAGATAATTCATTGTATCGCTCAGACCGGAAAAATAATTCGTTAAAACGTAGATTTTCTCGTGAACGATCTTACTCTATTGAACGAAGACGATATCCTCCTGCCCAATATCGATCATCCCGGTAAGTTAAGCAAAATAATGAAATACATACTTATACATTCAATTTGGGTCAACCCACCTGAAAATATTTACATAGAAATACACCTAGAAACCTACGTGAAATTATGAAGTTACGTGAAATTTGGACAGTATTTTCAAATAACTCCCATTAAAATTTATGGGCTGCTTCCCATGTAATTAAAAAGTTTGAAACCCATCTTTAAGAGCGTTGAAAACTAAAAAAATTATATTCATTTTTGCGCATACTTTACATTTTACTAGATGTAGTCCACGTAATAAGGAATAAAAAAGAACTACATGCATTGATAGATAGCCTTAAGAAATGATTGTAGTAACAGTATTAAAATTTTCAAAAGTCTTTTACACCTCGTTTTTTCTGCATAAAATTGTTAACTATGCAACAAATTCAAACAAACTTTTTTTCTCAGATTAAAATGTCGCACATCTTTTTGATCAACTATTGTTTCGCTAGAAGCAACCGTTTTTAATGAAAGCAAGAAAAACTAGAAAAATATTATTTTTTTCCGTTATGTTGCATATACAGTGAACCCTAGAGTGAGTGCTGATTTTTGGGCTGACCTTGAATCTAGCTCCCCATACAAAGGTCCACTCCGAATGTAAACAGGCAATTGTGAGCACCGCGCACCCCTCCCCCACAGCTCCTCACACTTATCCCCGCTGAGCCGCGTCAAATCTCAGAAGAACAAACTCTGGGTTCACTGTAATTATAACAAAAAGGCGAGGGCTGCATTTAGGTAATGATATTTTTGAGGTTGATTTAACATGCCACCTAGGTCTTCGCAAATATTCAGCCCAATAAAAATTAATTGGATGATGAAGTCCTTCGTTGCGCATAATATGTAGAAGTTGACGTAAAATTCCACGTGGATTGTTTCAAAATACTATCCGAATTTGAAATACATGCATTTTCTACGTGAATCCGGGCTGGAATTAAGGTGATTTATGTAATAATTGTTAAGTCTTATGCATTATTTCTAGCTCGACCTGGGATAAAAAATACTGTCGAGGAAAATCCAAAGATCGACGTGAGAGACAAAGATCTTCCCGAAACCGTGAGAGAGAAAAATCTAAAGATATGATGATGCCTTCCTTATCACATTATATAGCACAAGTCCCTGTTCCTGTGTATTATGGAGTAAGGAAACTTGATGTAACATTACTTTTTTTTTGCTGCACATAAACTTTTAAGTAGAAAATGTGTTCTTCATTGAAGTGTTTTCAGTGTACACGATACTCAAGTCCCGATAAAAGATACCCCAGTTGCGAATTCCTAGAATTGATAGCCCCCGCAGCTGGCCCCCAGTTTTGCATCTGGTGCCTAATAGGTTCTACGCCTTTGTCTGTTTAATTTGTTATTGCCCCGATTGAGGATCAAGGATACTTTCAAGCTATCCCCCAAAACGTTCTTATATCGGGAGTTGAGTGTAATTAAACATCGAAAACAGTAAATACTATTTTTTGGCCAATAAAAGATATCCTCTTCAATAGAATTTTCCTCCAAGACCAGTGATAAGCGGGCTGATGATGTCAATTAGAGGACCTTGGCCGCAACACCTCAGATTCCCAGTGAGACCAAGGGCACCTTTTTCTCCACAATTTATACATCCAGATTTTTATCAGCCTGGATTTCCTTACCCAGGTAAGAAAGCAACTCATATTTAAGTTAACACCCACAACATTAAGCATTTCTCCAAACTATTTTACCGCAATACCTCATCGTCCATTCAAATTAGACGAAAAAAGTCGAAGTGCTGGAACTAGAAGATAACAGCAGTTTCGTTTTGCTTAAAACTTTCAGATATACGTACTATTGAAATTCAGAAACCCCTCGAGCAAAGTCAAGTCACTCTTTTTATTAACAAATACCTGAATATTGCAGATATTTCTTACACGCTCGCGTGGATTATTCTTTTCAGTTTTTTTTTCGTAATGAAAATCCAAAATTAGCAGATAAGGGGGTAAAGTGATTTTTTTTAAACAATAATATTTTTTAACTATACTTTTTCGGCTTAAAAAAAGTTTTAAATTTTGAGCAAAAAATTGTTATAAGCAATACATTTTTTTCGTTCTTACAGTTATCCGAAACATCAAAAAAATAGAGAATAACCGAGGGCTAAAAAGGATTCTCATTATTGTTTAACTTTGCCAATTTTCAATTTGCAATCTGCATAATTGAAAATAAAAATACATTAATTAGCTCATGTAAAGATAAATGCGGAAATATGTGTTAGGATACGGGAAAAATAACGATGAAAAATCAGGATTTGTTTCCGAGTTAGCTTAATTTTTTTAACCAAAAGATTTTCGAAGAAAGTAGCTTCCGGCAATTCAAAGTAAGGCAAAAAAATGTATTATCAAATTGATATTCGAAAGCGTTTTTTCAACCGGTTTGAATGTTTTTTGTTTTAAACTAGTTTTTCCTTTTTTGTAAATTTGATAATAAAAATGAAAAAAAATTTGTTTAGAAGAATACCGGTATTTGAAAAATACTTGGATTCAATCCGAAATACCTAAACTCAATGAAGAAATTATCCAGAGAAATTTATAATGGCTTAAAAACTGTTCAAGAATTTATTACATTAATTACAGTGAAACACTTTAATACCTCTACCTTCTATAGCCATTCAGGAACTGCGCGGGGCCGCGGGGTCTGCGGTTGTCACTCAGGCGAGCAGTCAACCGTAAACAAACATAAGCGGAGCGGGCTACAATGAGTTAATTTACACTCAAGATCAGCCCCAAAATCGGCGGTGTAAAAGAGTTTCACTGTATAAACAAATAAGTGAGTGAAAATTGATTCATGGTAAGTAGCAGTGATTCGTAAATTCATTGAATATCCACGGCAGGAATTCATGATGAAATAAATAATTTTTTTATGAAATCGGCCAGAAATTATACGAATATATTACTTATTTATCAGATTTAGTCATCCAATAAGAATTGATGATTACTTAAAACAATTTAATTAACGAATGCACTGTCTGTATCTTCTTAGAGGTAAAAACTTGTTTTTTTTTCAACGTAATGAATTGTAAATAGCTTATATCTAGACGTTTAGGGAGCTCATATGACAATTAACAATTTGCATTGTTAACAACAATCGTTTTTACAGATCCTGATCATCTTACGCATTTTAAGAAAAAAAAATGCATTTATTCTTTGAGGTATTAGCATTCTGTTGTTTAGTGATGGCTCTGTGCTATCGATCTATAACAATCTATAATTTTTTAAAAACCTTGATTGGCAAATACATTTTTCGGTTATTTCTAAAGGTAAAAACTTGAGTTTTTCAACGGAACCAACTGTTAATAACTAATTTTTTTTATTTCTTTTTAGAAACGTGGTAAAGCCATCGACACAAACAAGTTTCGCGAGCATTGTCTAATAACAGCAGTTTTTTATGTACAAAAATACAGTTCGCACTTCATGCCTGCATCAAGGCATAAAGTTTCAATTCATGGTTCAAATATAATCATCTACCTCGTTGTCCCAATCGCTCAATCTTCAGAAGAGGCACAGGAAGCTAAGAATAAAGACTTAAAAAGTTGCAGGAAAAACAAGACCAGAAAAATCAGTCCTATTGGCAAAAATACTGATTTAATGCATTAACTTTTATTCTGCGCTGATCTTTACCTTATGAGTTTTGGAAAACATTTCGTAAACCTAGAAAGAACGCACTGTAAAAACTAGAGACCTCTTTTTGTGCGGGATCATTTATTACACGTCCGGTTTTCAAATAGGATAACTTCATGCTGTTTTTTTTTCAATGTAAAACAAATGAATATAGTGTCTCAGTAGCGGTCGTATTTTTTGTTGAATCTTATGTTAATACCTGAAGTTAGACTTGAAATAATACTTTTTTGTTGCAGTGCATTTGCTTCCAGGGGCTGCAGCAATGCGTCTACAAAATACTTAGTGTGTTGAAAAAAACCAATTTTTTACCTTTAGGAATAGCTAAAAATGCATTTGTCAATTAAGTTTGTTTAGAAAATTATAAAATGTTATCAGAGCCATTACTATATAAAAGAATGCTAATACCTTAAAGAAACGTATTTTTTCTTTAAAAAGTGCCTGCGAAGATACCAATTTGTTTTAAACAATTGGTTTTCACAACGAACATTGTAAATTTCATGTAAGCTTCCTAAAGGTCTAGAAATTAGTTACTTGCCCCTCATTACTTGGAAAAAAAAAGTTTGTATCTCTAAAACTGGACAGATAGTGCAGTTTTATATTAAATTTGTTCGAACAATCATCAATTATTATTGGATTACTAAATCTAATTAATAAATGACATAGGTATAATTTTTGGCCGATTCAGTCGAAGAAACTTGATTTATATCGTCAACCATATCTGCTTTTTTGCTCCACTGTACAACTGCCAAGGACCTGTGAGTCAAACAAGCAGCTCACCGATCGGGCAGAATAGTCGCTCATTGCTTCAATAATCTGCCGTACATATCTAAACAAATAACTCGGAATTCAATAAAGATATTTTATTTTTCTTGTTCTTATTTTGGAACTGATACCTTCAAATTTACTTTTGTCAAATAAAAATGTTATTAATGAGAAATACAATAATGTTATTTGGATAATATATACAAATTTTAATTGAATTTTAAATAATCAGTAGCTAAAAAACTAGTATCTTTGAGTTCCAGTACAAATGTTAATTTAATTGGACTATTACCTACCTATGAAAGTACATATTTTTTTTGTGTACAAAAATCGGTGATGTAAAATTGTAAACCACAACTTTAATAATGTTTACATATACACTGTTAGAAAAAAGTCGCTGAATCACACCGATAAGTGAATGTTTTTCGCTCTGCAACTGAAGCGTGTTATCCCACAACAATATAGGTGCAAAGTTCGGTGTCAAACGTGAGACCGTACCTATTTCATCTCAGCCAGTGCGACTATTGACAGTTCTTGCATCGTTCTGGTGTTACATGTTGCGTAGGTCAGCCTCGTGTAGAGCCGAAAATGGACGAGCAAGAACCCGAGCCCCCCGACTTCACGATTCGTTTTCGGTGGCTAACTGGCTATTCGCTGTGAGCCGCGCTCGTGTTGCCGCCTAGCGGATTTGAACGTTAAATAGCGGGCGTGTGTATTTACGTGGGTGCAAATGGTCAGTCAAACAAGATTATGCAAGAATTATTTAAAAATTGATTTTGTCAGTTCAGGAATAGTATGTGTAAAGTTAGTGATACTACTACACAGATAAAATAATATTGAAATAAATCGCACGTACAACATGTGATGTAATAAATCATTTCTTTCTTTTCTTTTGGTTCCAGGTATGAATCATGACCGTTGTAATAATAACCGGATTTAATAAGAGCCGTTGTAATACGACCGAACTTACTTAATACAACGAACCGTTGTAATAAGAGCCGTCAGCACTGAAAAATATTTATATTTAGAT
>NC_046665.1:37268333-37290122 GCF_010883055.1 Belonocnema kinseyi
TACATACGAACTCACAGTGGTAATCATGCACTTTCTGTTTTGCGGCTCCCAAACGGTAGGTATGGTGGGGGTAAATTTCATCCACGATCTGGCAGCTCTGTTAGGAGGAGTTTTAAAGTAAACTGAATTTTGCAGGGTGTCAAGAGAATGAAAGTTCATGCAATTTAGCTATGTTATATCATGATAGAAAAATATAAGGAACTTGATTCTTATTAAATCTCCTTGCGCAATTTTGTTGCACAATTTTTTAAAACTTTATGTTGGTTTACAAAATGTGCTTTCAAATTTGCGTAAGTTTAACAGATATTGAGGAATTTTAAAACGATTTGAAAATAAATAAAACTTGTGAAGACTTTTGTCGTTTAATTTTGTAAGGTTTCACGAAAATGAAAAAAATTCTTTTAGGTTCCTAGCAATAATTAAAGTAAATTTTTTATTGCCAAAAATTAATTTCAGGAGATTATTTTAAAACATTTCAAAACATTAAAAAAATTATTAAAGTATCTAAAACGAGTTTAAAGGCAATTTTTCTTATTTTAGAAAATTTAAAATAATCAGTAAAAATTTGAATAATTTTTAAAAATAAGAAGATTAGAAGGTCTGACAAGATTTAAAAAAATATATATTATTTTCCTAATATTTGTGTTAAAATTTTTAAGCATTTTTTATTTTGAAAAATGAACTTTAAAAGAAAATTAAAGAATACTTTCAAACACATTGAACGATTTCCTAAAATTTTGAAAGAGGGTGTTGAAGGTTTTAAAAGCAAAATTTTTCAATTCACTTTGATTAAAACGTTTAAAAATGTGAATAATCTAATAAATTCAAGAAATATTTAGCTAGTTAATGAAATTCAAAAATAATTTAAACTTTTGAAGAGTTTCAGAACGTGGGATAAACTTATTTAAAAAACAGAAAAATCTAAATGTGTACAATTGTCAGTCTTTAAAAATAAAATTCTAATGATTTTTTAAAAACTACTTTTAGCACATTTCTTCTCAGGCTGAATCCCCGCTTAAAGATATAATTTTTTTACTTAGAATAAGTTCTATGCAATTAAAACAAAAAGTTTATTTTAAGTACATATAAAATTAGTTAAATTATTTATAAAAAATGGAAACACTTAAGAATTGTAGTATTAAAATGCACTCAACATTTAGGATTTTTGTATTCAATTTTGATAAGATATAATAGATATATATGTAAAATAAATCAATTGTAATAAAAGTCGATAAACGAAAGACTTTCACACTTTTTGTTTACGAAAAAGAGATTCCTCAATTCTTAAGTGTCAATAGTAAGGGAACTGACGTCAAATTAAACATTCATAATTAATTAAAGATTTTAATTTTTTTCTTAATTACAATAAACTTATCATTTGATAAAAATTTTGTAAAAATGTTTCTTTGAAGGTGGTGTGAAAAGGAGTTTTATTAAAAAATGTGTGAGATTTTCTAACAGACAACTGTATGAGTATCTGACCTTTCTTATTTTAATTTTTTAAGTGTATATTAATCTGTTTTATGTTTAGGACAAAATCATGTGCTGAAAAACGATTAAAGAAATATATATTTCTGAAATTGGTCCATAAGATTAAAGCCAAATCTGTACAACCGTTTGTTAACATTTTTAAAATTTTTCTTGTATAATTTGAAAGGCGATTTTACATAGTATTTTACTAACTAATGAAAATATTTTTATAATATTATTTCTGAAATCTATTCCCTAAGCAACATATTAAAACAAAATTTAGGAATATTCATTAAATTATGATTATTTTTTATTTTTAAAATTAATGTATACAGAGTACAGTTTTTATATGAAATTTCACGACGATTTTTTGTACAATGTTTGACCGTAGGGCAGAATCAAAAAAAATATTCTAAACGTATTTTCCTTAGTTATTGAGATACTATACGAAAAGGTACTTTTAGAATGGTGTTCTCCTTTTAAAATAAAGATATATTTCTTCATAGAATAAAATTGGTTAAATTCATTTCACAATTCTTCAAAATTACAATTATTTTACAATGGAAATCTAATTGTAAACGCTAAATTTTGTGATATCGAGATAAGTATCTTAAGACATTAAAGGTTTCGTAAAGTTTTCACAGATTAAGAATTTTTTTTATTTGAAAATTTAACAATTTTCTTGAAAATGTGTTGTTTTATTTTTGCTTGAAAATTCACCTTTCTCAGTTACAAATTAATCCTTTTCGGAAGAAAATTATTCTTCTTGTTAGAAATTCATCTATTTGAATTAAAAATTAATTTATTTGATTGAAAATGCATTTTTTGATAAAACTTCTTTTCTTTTGGTATAAAATGCTTGACAGTGAAACCACGAAAATTTCTTAACAAATTGTTACAAGTTTTAGTTATTGTTCAATCGTTACAAAATTTCTGAAAATCTCCTAAACTTACTCAAATTGGAAAGCACATTTTTGAACCAACCTAAATTTTAAACAAAATTCTGCAACGAAATTGCGCGAGAAGGCTAGATAAGAATTAAGTTTTTTATTTTTTCTAAAATTATATACAACATGGCAAAATTGTAAAATTTTCTGCACGCTCTTTTACACCCCTTTTAAAATTTTTTAAAAATCATAAAAATGCTGTGTATCTTTTTTAACTGAAAATCCAACTATGTGTTTAAAATTTTAACTATACTGTCGAAAAATACGATTTTTTTTATTCAAAATGTTTTTCAGTGAAAAATTCATTTTTTACATCGAAAATTAAACTATTTTGCAGAAAATTAAATTTATTATCTGAAAATGTACCTATTCTATTTTTGGTTAAATACTTATTTTCTAGTTTTAATAATAATTTTTAAAGTTGAAAATTTTACGATTTTGTCAAAGTTTTTTAAAAAGTATTTTGATAGTTGTAAAGTCATATTTTTTTAATAGGAAATAATTGTTTTCGTTTTAAAATTGATTTTTTGGTTGATAATTCAACTGTTTTGTTGAAAATTCGATTTTTTTTAGTTGAAAAAATATTTTCTTATGCTGTAAATTGACCATTCTCACTTAAAAATAAATCTTTTTTGGTAGGAATGTATTCTTCTTGTTAAAAAATTCATCTACTTTAACTAAATTCATTTCATTGGTTGAACATGCATTTTTTGACAAAACTTCTTTTCTTTTGGTGTAAAATGGTTGAAAGTTCATGTAGTTTTTTGGAAATTAAACTAATTTGATGAAAATTTTTTGGTTGTAAATTAATTTTTTTAAATGATATTGCAACCGTTTTTCGTTGAAAATTTATCTATTTTGTTAAAAATTCGTTTTTTGTTGTTGTTTTAAAATTTATTTATAAAATTTTAAATGTTTTAAATGTGTTTGAAAATTCATGTATTTTATTGCAATTTTGTCTTTTTTGAAAGAATTCCTTTTGTACGTAAATTCATTTCTTTGGTTGAAAATTGGACTATTTTGTTGTAGATTTAATTGTTTTTTTATTCAAAATTAATTTTTTTTAAGCAAATTGAATTGTTCCATTTTTTGATAAAAGTAAATCTTTTTTATTCAAAATTAATTTATTTTGTTGAAAATTCCATTTTTTATCTGAAAATTTATGTAGCCCATTTTTAGTTTGATGCTTATTGTGTTAGTTTAAAATGCGTTTCTAAAGATGAAAATTGAACAATTTGGTTGACATTTTTTTTCTTGAAAAATTATCTTTTTAATTATAAATTTATCTTCTAACTTCTTTAGCTCGCACAAGCCTACACAAATTAACTGCGCGTGCGCGCGCAAATCAACTTAACGGTGTTAGTTTTCGCACCGTATGGTGTCGATTGTATGTTTATACCACTCTAACCTCAAAATTTCAACTTTAACAAGATTTTTTCGCCTTTTGTGGTATTAAGTACTGTTCGATATTTGTGTGAGAGGTGATTTTTAGCGAATGAGACTTTTCTCATTCGCTTCGCTAGTGCGGAAAACTTCTCATTCGCTAAATAATCACCTCTCACACACGTATCGAAATGTACTATTCTCGCTCCGTCTTAGTGTTTGATTTCAAACTATCCAGTGAAACTTTAAGTTTAGATTAAGACTTTCACATCTCCTCGGTGTGATTCGTTAGTATTTTCAATACTGAAAAGTTGAGAGTTCGTGAATTTGCCAACTTTACACCGGAGAAGTGTATATTAGAAGAAGAAATGCTTTTTCGCACCAAAATATCGCACCGTATCATTACAACTTCGCACTTCGGTGTGACGTTGTACGAATTTTTCCTAACAGTGTATGAAATCTTTCCCTTGCAATAGCCAATTAATATAATTTGATATTTATGTAAATTTCACGTTGCAGTTACTTCACAATATTACACTCGCAATTTACTGTACGCAATTTTTTACATTTTACTGTATGTTTTTACTTCTTTTTTTAGGATTCAGTCGAAAAATCTCATGGAACAAGTAGATGAATAATTCGTATGTTGCATTGTCCACAGTGGCTATACTACCAAAGGAAAAATTATATATGAATTGCAAAAAATTCTGGTATAGAGTATTTAGTATACAATTGTTATTATTTATAAGATGTTCAAAATATTTAAATCTATTAGGATTAAAACAACTTTATATTTAAAAAAGTTTAATCTACAGTTAGTTACAAGAAGGCCGTGAGCTACAGGAAGGATTTTGATTTTACCATCAGATTGAAATAAATTATGTTTTGTTTTCGTCCTTCTGAAACTAACTAAACGAAACAAAATTATCTTAACTACCTATATCAGGACGTTTTTCAATTCCTTTACTCGCAAGTTTTAAATCATTTAAAAATGGCTGTGTAAGATTTTTATTGTTTTAGTATGAAGTAATTGTAAATTTTTTTACATTTCATGCTAAAAATGAAGTATGCCTTCTCAATAAACTCAGTATGTACTTTAATATACTTTCTAATTAAAATTTGTTTTATTCAACGTGTATGAAAGTTAACTTTATTTTTTTATGTTTCAAGATCAAAAAACTTTCGTGTATAGGAGAGAGACGTGTGTCCGTATTACTAATAATTCGACGTATTATCTAATTTATGGCAGTTTCTTTTGCAACATATGACAGTCATAATCATTGAGTGCTTCGCTTATTAGGCGAAAATAATATTTAATGTTTTAAAATTGTAAAACCGTGACAATAATTTGTATCCCACACTACTAACAGATATTATTTATGACACACGACCACAAATTTAAAAACAAATACGGGGGATAAACGGACGTCTCTTATGCGTACTTTGGGGTGCTGAATTCGAATCCGTTGAGCTTTTACCTCCAGCAGGTCAGGATTTTTGCGCAATGGCAGTAAATGTGCTAAAAATGGAGAAGACATGTCCGACTTGTTATATATAAGAAAAAACTGAAAAACTCAATTTTTAGCACGTTTTATGAAATTGCGAATTCGAATTCAGCACCTCACAATACGTTTCGGAGACGTCCGTTTATCCCCCGCAATTTTTTTTTCAATTTGTGGTCCTGTGTTATTAATATTATTTATTATCACATTGCAAATGCGAATTATTCCTGTACATATTCTTAATTATTTCATGTCCATACTTATTTTGTTATTTTGTTCGTTTTCTGTATGGAGAAAGTTTGCGCATTTAAAGAATCTAAAACTCTAATCCGTTAAGAACTGTAATTTAACATAAAACTGGAGATTGCTATAATATCACGAATCCTAAATCAAAATTGCACGGATTTTCGGCGCCCAAAAATAATAAGACACTAAACACATTTATTTTAAAAGTAAAATTCATTGCTGTCTCTGCTTTTATATTTTTATTTCAAGATGATAGCATAATTGAAAGGAAATCTGGTGGGAATCTAATTTTGCTTCCTTATATATGCCGCAAGTAGTCCCATGGCCTACGGATAGTCGTAAGTTTTAACTTCCCATGTAGAAATTCCGATCGGGATTTATTAGGGCCCTGGATAAATTTCCCTATTTCTAATTAGTCGCTGGTCGGGGAAAATGGAAAGGGTCTGGCGAGTTTTGTAACGTTGTTTTAGCCAGGTTCTAGTTCGAACTTCTGAGCAGACCCTACAGAGAGTTCCCTTTTATTGCCTGATGATTGGTAAGGCCCCGTCTAGACTCTTTCTACTACCCGAAGAATATTTAATTGAGTTGAAAATTTAATTGATATGACAAAAAAGGTATTTCAAAAGTATATATTAATTGATGGCGAGTATTTTGACTTTGAATATTAATGGCCATATTGAGAGTGAATACATATATTACATTTATAAACTTTATATTACAAGTAAAGTTTCCGTCGCCATGGAGTATCGAACACTTACATCTATACCTATATCTATTATCTATCAGTCGGGAGTCTTAACCATTACACTAAACCTTCAAAGTTGAAAGTTGATGAAAAATCCATACTCATAAGCTACAGCTCAAGAAATTTTAGGCTCTCTTTTGCTAATTCAATATTTATTATTATATGACGTTATGTAAATGTAAAATATACGAACTGTTAAGAGGAATATCGCTAAAATAAGTTTTAAATAAATAATTTGGATTTATTGAAATCTTTCTTCCTGTAATATTTCGTTTTTTTCCCATTGTAGACAACTTTACAACTTTTTACAATGACAGGAAATGTAATTTTTTATAAATATTTACAGTTTTTCATAAAGACAGAATTTTTTTCTTAAGAAAATAGGGTATAAATAGATTTTCCATACCTATATGAGGCAAGAAATTCTTCGCCAGAACCTGGCTGGACACCCATTAGTGTTTTCTAGGCTAGATATTCTGATAGGGGCCCACACCAGTTATTTCTAGACTATATATTCTGATAGGAACCCCATCGGAACCCAACTTCAAATAGGGAAAGATGGGGAAATTTCTGCACGGGTTTATAGCGCTCAAAGTTTTTAGATTATTGTCTTATTGATTTATTTTGCAGAAAACCTTCATACCCCATATACCTTTCAAAAAGCTTCGCCATAGGAATGTTTTATTTCCTCACACTTTCCTCGATAGAAAAGAGTGGAGAGTAAATCATTTAATTAAAGTAATTTCGCAGAAGACATCGTTTTTAGAAGTAAAATGTTTAAGATATAAAATTTTAGAAAGAAGGTAGAGCAAACATTAATTTACAAACAAGGGCCTAGTGATAAGCAGTAATACAAGATGATGAATTTTAAATTTAGTTGATTTTCATTTTTGTATTAAATTAAGTAAGTCACTTAATTTAATCAGTATTATCTCCTATCGGATATGCGAGTTACATAATGATTAACTGACAGTTATGTTGAGTTTAGGATGATTTTCATCCCAGTGTTTTGAAATTCAATTCGTGCTATCAGAAGGTCGTGTGCGAAATGCGATGCGCAAACACTTTGGCGCATGCCTTTGCGGAAATGCATGTCTTAAATTAACCTATAAAGTCCGTTTCCCACATGTAAAGCGGTTGACATTCAAGAGAGCGCGTCACTCAAAATCATGTTATAATCATCAGTTGACTTTCAACTGTCGAATGATCCTTTCGGTTAGATCGGAAAGTCAACATCCTTTTTTACTAAGAAAAGAGAGCATTTAAAAATATAGACGGAGAATTATTTTTTCAAATTATAATCAGTGACATTTTATTAAAGAATCATGAAAAATCACTAAAATTCCAAAAGTTATTCACGGATTTCTGACGAGTCCCATTTTCGATCTTGTTTTGATGGCTTAATACAGAAATTTCAACCTTATTTTGATTATGAATAAAGAAATATGGATAGACAAAGGATATGATGCTATAAAGAAGAAACGAAAAAAAGCTATAGGGGCTTAATTATACACAGAGAAAAATTACAGTTCAAACCGAAGAATACTGAAAAAAATTAACAATACTAAGATATATAAAAAAGTCTTTTTTTTTTAAACAGCCAACTGTATCCTTCATTCATGAATACATTTTCATATCTTTGAATTGTGAATTTTTTGGTTTAGATGGCAATTTTTTGTTAGATAAGAAAAACGGAGATATGATAAATGTTCTTTACAATTAAAAATGATCTTATAATTAAATTACATTTATTATTCAAAAGTGAACTGTGCTATCATTTATAAATTTCAAACCTTTGTGAAATGCATTCCTATTTAATTAGCGCTATAATAAATAATAGTCTAAGGGCCAATTTCACCAACTCTGATTAAATCTATGATCAACTAATCATGATTATTTTTAATTAATGATTAAATCAGCGTTAACCAGCGATGCGTCCTACCAAGCATTTTCAATCTCTGGTTAGCTAATCATCTACTTTGTTCGTAATAAGGTCTAGTTTCTAGGTCTTTCTGTTGTAACAGCGACTCTGATTGGTTAGCACAAAATTCTTCATGAACACGCGGCACTATATTAGCATATGATAAGATTCCCAAAGTTTGAGGTTACGAGTGGTTTCAGTGGCAAGTGTAATAGAAGAGAAGTGGAAATTGTGCCTGAATGTTCGTGGACTTCTCTGAACGTGGTTAAGCATTTCATCATCATCAAATGAGCATCAAATATCATTGTAAAACAGCCATATTTCCTTCCTGTATACTGCACTCATTGCACTTGCACTTCAATTTCGGGGTTATGCTACTTTAATCACTGATGAAACTCCATAACCAGCCATTATTGGGCGGTTAAGTTAACCCGTAATTATCTTCCCCTAATCATCATTAAAAGAATGGTAGAACGCAAAGTATTGATTAAATAATGTTAATCAATGATTAACGATTTAATCAGAGTTGGTGACATCGGCCCTAAATGAATTTATCTGCAAATCCCTATTTTAAAGCCATGCTGACTTTTGAAGGATTTGTTTAATCGAGTCAGCCTTTGATGCAATTTTTAGGGTCCAAAAATATAGGTAAAGTTCGTTAACCAGATGTTTCCGACAAAAATGAAAAATGTCTAGCATCTTCAAAATTCGAAACATTTTTTTTTAAGTTTTAGAATTTGTTGTTAAAGTTTCTGATAGATGACAAGAAAATTAAAAATTACCCTGATAGTATTTTTAAATTCCCTGAAATTTGAAAAGTTATATGCTTTCCACCTTTTTAAAGATTTAAAAAAAATAGAAAAACCTATTTTTCTAGTAGATTCAGAAATTCCAATAATTTTTTTTACTAAATATCAAATATATTTCAAAACCATCTCAATGCAATTTGTCGATTAGACAAAAATGGACAACGTTAGATCACTTTAAAAATTATGCAATTGTTTTAACCCATTCCTGGCCAAAACTAGTTTCCGTCAATAAAATTTAGTGAATTTTTGTATTGTGCTTTGTATTTACCTAAATAACACAACCATTTCAAAAAGTTTCCATAATGGAAACGTTTAAGAGATCCGCAAGTTTTAATTAATTAAATATAAAATTATTAAATATAAATTATTATAATGGCAGTTTTCGATTGGACACACATTTAAAAAGCTCTAGATAATTCATAATGAAGTAGATTACCTATACTAGGATACATATTTCTAAAACGCAGTGAAATAATTTTCAATACCTTTTTTCAAATTGCGTACAACTTTTTCTAGAGTTGTGATAGTAGAGATAAAATCAAACTTCGAGTGCCACAATAATAATCTAATTGAGCCTCCCGCGATCAAAACGGGACACGCTCGAAATGCCTTGGTTTCAGTTGGCCTCTTGGTTTTCTCGTTCTTAATTTTTTCAAGTTAGATTTTAAATTATTTTTAAGCATATTTTAATACGAAATTACATTCCACATATTTTCGTTCCTTAAAAAAAGTTTTTAACTATTTTAGTTTTCGAGATAAGTACGAAATTGTTACTTTGTGCCAAAATCAAAAATCATTATATTTTTGCGTTCCGCTCGCTCTAACTTATTCAATAATAGGACTGTCGGGATGAAAATTGTAGGGAACATGCATAAACTGTTCCGAAAGTGACAGTAATGATGAAATTTTGATTTTTTTCACAAACATTTTTTATTAGTTTATTCCCGACTCAAGTCGTAAATTACGCATTGACACTTTCAAACGCTTCGTTTCGCCGACGAATTTCGAAAAAAGTGAAACTTATCGTTACCAAAAATTCGGGGAGGTTTCAAAGAAGTTTTTTGCAAAACTGCAAGTAATTCTGACTTGTGGCTTACCGATAACAATTAAATAAAGACCTGACGCTCGAATGATACACGTGCGAGCTTGTACTAAGGATGTGTCTATCGGAGTCTAAGATCTTGCCTTTTGACACCACGAACAAAATAAAGCACGATTTGTTGCTCTGTTGCTTATTTCTTGGCAAGTTTATATTATATTCGGAAATGTGAAAAACTGAGCGAATTTTCAACGAATATTTATTTTTCTGCTTATATAAATTCAACATTATTATTAATCCAGATCATTTATTTTTCGGGATTGTGTAACCAAATTATTCAAAATTGTTTTTTGTGAACTTTTACGTGTATCGGTCGAGCGTCAGATCTTTATTTAATTGTTGTTGGTAAACTACAAGTCAGAATTACTTGCAGTTTTCCAAAAACTTCTTTGAACCCTCCTCGAATTTTAGGTGACCATAAGTTTCACTTTTTTAAAAATTCGTCAGCGAAACGAAGCGTTTGAAAGTGTCAATGCGTAATTTACGACTTGAGTCGGGAATAAAAAAATAAAAAATTTTTGGAAGAAAAAATAAAAATTTCATCATCACAGTTACTTTCGGAACAGTTACATGTATGTTTCCTACAAATTTCATCCCGATAGTCCTATCATTGAAGGAGTTAGAGCGAGCGGAACGCAAAAATATAATGATTTTAAGTTTTGTCAAAAAGTAACAATTTCGTGATTATCTCGAAAACTAAAAAAGTTAGCACCTTTTTTCAAGGAACGAAAATATGTGGAATGCAATTTTCTATTAAGATATTCTTCAAAAAAATTTTAATCCGACTTAAAAAAATTAAGAACATGAATAACCAAGAGGCCAACTGAAACCAAGGCATTTCAAGCGTGTCCCGTTTTGACCGTGAGAGGCTCAATTGTAAAAGCCGCAGGTGCTTTGAGAACCCTCTTTAAGGACATGTGATACTTAGAAAATGGTCGATTTGACCAGTTTTAGGTTCCCCCGGGTTTTTTTATAGAATAATAAATATTTTGTCTTAGAAATTTTGGAAATGATAGCGAACATGCTAACGGACGTCCCCACAAACTTTTTTTGTAGGTTAATTCAAAAAAGTTTTAATTTAGCAAAATGTGATTAATTTGCATAGCGCTTAGGAAATAGTATCGATTTTTTCAGTGTTAGATTCCCCCGGGGTTTTCCCTAGGATAAGAAATATTTTGCCTTTAAAATCTGGGAAATCATAGCGAACATGCTAACGAACGTCCCCACACACTTTTTTTGTGTTTTTTTTATCAAAAAATTTTTGATATTGCTAACAACTTGCGTGTAAGTTTCGAGGTTATGTGTGTTACAATTCACCCGAGCGTTACTTCCAAACTACACAATATTTTTGGCCGAAAACTTGGGACTTACAAATAAACATAGTAACTAATCTCCCGGAACTAACCTTGTTTGGAGGCAATCAAAAAAGTTTATTTCATAAATAATTTCCAGATTATCGGAAAGGCAGAGATGAAAAACGACGCAACCCCAAAATAATGCATATGCATACAATTTTTATTTAGCACAATACATTTTTTTGTTATTATCCCTCAAAAAAGAGTCCGGGGACGTCCGTTATGATATTTTATAGCATCCCTACCGAAAGAAATCTTTGAGTTTTCTTTAGCGAAATAATTTGGCCCATTTGAGTCTATAAACAAATTCGATTTGAAACAAAATAGTCTCGGAGATAGTTTGAGAGATTTGGGTCCTTTTCAAGATCCTTTTAGTGGTCGTTTTAAGAGTGGTGCGACGGTAATATAATGTTCCTTTTGTATTCGTCACGTACCGGGCGGGCAGAGTTATTTACAGTAATTGGTCGTGGCTAATCCGCTCTCCCTTTTCAAATTTCTCTTCAAATTATTAACGCTTTTTTTTAATTGATGAATTTTCTCATTATAGTTATTTATAATTATAACTTATATACTGATATACAATTTTCTAGTTGAATTCAAAAATCTTGTCTTTTTTGGCGTATCTCATTCCATTTACGATAAACGTTCTAATAATTCCAATTTTAAGCATTAAAAAAGAAGTTAGATATCTGAAGTCATCGAAACCCATAGATTCCGAATTATTATGTTTTAGGCTGTTAACTATGAAATTTAAAAAAATCTACTTTTAAATTTTAATCCAAAAACTTAACAAAGGACCCTAGAGTGTCGGCTACTCTATTGAGATAGCCTCTCTGCTCGTTATTTATGATCGTACTCTTATTTCAATTTCGGAAAGAATATTTTAAAGCCTTCAGACTATTTAAACGAGCTTCCTGGTTCTTTAAAAATATCTACCTGAGTGCCCATGGCACGCTTAAACTTGGCACAAGGTGCCGCTTGTGTAGCGTACAAGGATCAGGTGCCCATGCAGCGAGCATTTTTTTATATTAATATCGATACTTAACTTTGCACGCGTACTGAGTGTGAGCTTGAAATTAGTATTTATTTTTGTTTGGACTACGACAAAACATGCTGAAAGTGAATAGGGTCATCATTTTCCATGAATATTTTGGAAATTGACCAAATCGTCCCTGGCGGAACGAAGGAACCGAATGGAGCCCCTACAAAGTACCCGCAAAGAACCCATTCGGTTCCTTAAAAAAAAACTCGAAAAAACAGCAAAATAAACTTTTAAATTGTTGAAATTCGGATTCTACGTTAAAATTCCCTATAGAAGTTCACGGAATAATCGCAATAGTTTTTTTTGCAACGGTAAAAAGTTCTAAAAAATATAAGAGGTATAACGCCTGTTGACTGCTACACTTCAAACGCGTCGCCTGTAAGTAGCAGTCAACAGGCGTTATACGTCTTATTTTTTTTTAACTTGTTACCGTTGCAAAAAACTATTGCGATTATTCCGTGAACTTCTATAGGGAATTTTAACGTACAATCCGGATTTCAACAATTTAAAAGTTGATTTTGCTGTTTTTTTCGAATTCTTTAAAAAGGAACCGAATGGGGTCTTTACGGGTACTTTGTAGAGGCTTTACGTTTCGGTCGGCCAATTTCGGGCTTGCGCCTCATGACATCTTTATTTTTTTTCTATTGATAATGAGGAGTTAACTCCCTGCCACAAAAATTATACAAAACATATATTATAAATAATAGTAAGTACAATATTGATATGAGTTAACTCAGAATCGCACAGATTGGCATATTTAAGTTGTATTCGATACATTATACTTTCGAGCAAGATAGTTTCGAGGACATCTGGTGGAATTTTTACTAACTAAATGCGATGTCACTACACATAAGCTTATCGACCGTTCATATACTTATTTTTTTCCGCAGCTTTTTATTCCATTCTCATAATTTATGATTGAGAAAGTATTACAATCGTTCGAAATTTTAAAACTCAGTTTTTAACGTATTTTCACTTTTTGAGACGCATTGAAGCCTGGTATCAAATTGAGACGAGGGCTTCTGTTCGCCTGTCTGCCCGTCCGCGTAAACACGATAGCACTCGCACCAATTAACGGATCAAATCAAGCTGTGGCACACTTTTTGGACCGTAAAAGAAAGAACGAGTTCGATAATCAGCATTCCTTGACCAACGATTATGGTTTCATCCATCGAAAACGATATGCAAAACTCGGATATTCGAATTTCACGCCAAGGATCACGCCAAAGGATGAACTTCAGCTTCTCAAAAGTGCTAAGAAATTTTTTTAAACCATTTTTTGATAGAACTTGTCATTTTGGTTTTATCCGTCAAAAATGCTATGAAAAAAAAGATTGAAAATTCAAATTTTAAGTCAAACAACAAGAAATATTGGAAAAAGTTTTCAAACAATTTCTGATTTTCACAATTCTCACAAAATTTCTTTGTACAGTTTTTCGACAAAGCTCGTCTTCGCTCGCAAGTTTGAGTGCGCCACTACTAAAAATTCCTATATAGGTTCCTATAAGGGAACCTACATAGGATCCTGTATATGTTTCTGTATGGGACCATATCTAGATATGCAGTACTATTCTATGGCATTTGTTTATGTTCGATGTTATTTTTTACAATTTAAATCAAAAATACGCATCCTAGCGTCAAGTAGGTCAAATAAAACGTGTTGGTATAATGTGGGCGAAAAATTTTATTAGTTAAACTGTTATTGTAGCTTGTGTCGTTTATCCAAAAAGTTAATTTTTTCTTTTCACTTTGAATGTATTTTTATAAGAAAAGTTTAATCTAAATTTGTAGATCTATTTTGAATGCACACTTTTTTTTATTTATGTGTTTTCGTACCTTTCATCGTTTTTTCAAAACATTGATTTTTTTATTGTCAATGTTATTTTTCACTATTAAAACGAAAACTTCGTATTCTATCAAAAATTAAATTATAACAAATTTGTAGATGTTTTTAAATGAACAAATTGGGCCTCTCCTATTTCATTTGTTGATTTTTTTTTGTAGATTGTGTCGTTTGTCTAAAAATTCAATTTTTCTATTTTTAATGCTGTTTTTTACGGATAAAACCAAAACCATGCGTACTATAAAAAAGTAAATAATACGAAATTTGTAGATCTTTTTTTAGTGCACAATTTTCGTTGATTTATCTTTTGTCGTATCTTGCATAGTTTGATCGAAAAATGAAATTTTTAATTATTCATTATGTCGTCAAACTTAGAACTTTCATTTTTTCAAAAAAAATTCTCGAGGTTGTTCTGATAATCTTGCAGGGCCTTTCAAAATTAAGGTTTTTTTTTGCCTTTTTTTCATATCGTGCGTTATTTACCTTCCATTTTTTTTGTGAGTGCTATAACTGTTGCAATTGTTTTTTTTATCGAAAAAGTCATTGGAAGAAAATATTCGTATTTTCAAGAACTACGAATAAACGTACGGAGAATTATTTAATTTTGAAAATAAGTGGTCTCAAACATATTCAAAATGCGCTCAATTTTTGATTTTTTATCTAAAATGGCTGGGTAACGAACTTGACCTTCAGTTTTCGACACTTAAAGAGTGTACCAAAGCCCAATCTAATACATTAATTTTGTCAAAAGTTATCGCGCTCACAGACAGATAGCCATACATACAGACATACAGGCAGACACATTCGTAAAAACCTGTTTCACGGATTCAGAGGGAGTCAAAACGTGGGCATTTGACAAAAGATGTGTGAAGGCACCCCTGTGACTGGTCACAGAAATAATGCTGGTCAAAATCCCACCTCTTTCCAACTGTTCGTGTAGGCGGGAAACGCATGTGACTGGTCATAAAAATAATGGTGGTAAACCCTCTAAACCTTCCCAGCGTATCGTGGGGAAGAAAAGGCACGCCTGTGACTGGTCACAGAAATGTTGGTCAAACCTCTACCCATTTCCAACACTTCGTGGGAGCGGGAAAGTAAACCTAAGACTATAGTCACAAAAATAATGTTGGTAAAACCCCTAATCCTTTCCAACGTATTGAGGGAGTGGGAGGCACCCCTGTAACTGATTACAGAACTAATGTTGGTAAAACCGATACCCCTTCCGCGCTGTTCGTTTAGGCGGAAAGGCACGTAAGTGACTGGTCATAGAAATAATGTTGGTAAATCCCCTAACCCTTTCCAACTCATTGTGTAGACCCGAAGGCACCTATGTGATTCGTCACAGAAATAATGTTGCTTAAACCTCTACCCCTTTCAAAAACTTCGTGAGGCGGAAAATTAAACCTGAGACTGGTCACAGAAATAATTTTGGTAAAACCCCTAACCCTTTCCAGCGTATCGTGTAGATGGGAAGATAACCCTATCACTGATCACACAAATAGCGCTGGTCAAACCCGTACCCCTTTCGAAACATATCGTGGGGATGGGAAGGCACCCCAGCCATTGATCACACAAAAATAATGCTGGTCAAACCTTTACCCCTTTACAATGTTAATTAATTTTTTTATTTTGTTCACACTATTTGATCTGAATTGTTTAATAGATTGGATATACAAACTGCAGTGAGTTACAGTAATTGAAACTTTTAATATATTGGAAGCTTTAAAAATGAATCAATTCCAGCTTGAGTCGAAAAGAACTACAAAATTATAAAATTACTTTTAAATTGACGAAAATCTTATTAAATTATGCATCCAATGAACACTAACAGATGTATTTTTGATCTGTCGAAGATAATATACCATGTGGAAAAAATCTCCTGACCAAAACCTTATCTAGCTCGCATAAAACTCATCAGAAATGTTCCTTACGAAAGTATAAATTAAACAAAAATGGAATTCCGAAAAAACAACATACTTCGTCCCCGAGATATTCTACGAATTTAAGTGTAGAAACTCTCTGATTTGAACTGGATTCGGTCTTAAGATTATAAAAAATGAGACACTTTAGCAACTTCTAGACAAATATAATGATTGAATCGATTTTTATCAATCTAACTTTGTAAAATCCGCATTAAAGTACTAACATAATATAATTAATAATGACCATAATCTGATTCTAATATAATAACCATTATCGGATTGAACCTCGCTTTTATCTGGATGGTTGGTATTTGGATTTCTAATATTTTGATCTCATTCTGCTTCATTTCTGAAAAAAAATAAAACCAAAATTTATATTAATTTCTCGTTCTATAAAAAGAGGTATTCGAATGAAATTTCAACGTACGTTTTCGGTTTTTCTTTCCTATTCTTCTGGGGCTTGTTCTCATTCTTTAATTTGTTGCCTATCTTATCTTCAGTTCCACGCTTGGCCCCTCTAAATCCTTCCAATTGGCCTCTTTCGTAAACTGCAATGCCAATTGTAACTAATTATAAGAAATTTCCGAAAAAAGTAATTCAAACTTTAAAAAAATGGACAAACAGCGAGCTTTTTAATGAAATTTGTATATGACAATCACTTCTTTCATAGAATATCAATGTTCTACTCCGAAATATCACTGAATACACAAATGGAAAGTTCCAGGAAAATGTACCTCAAACTTGTACAAATTGCACAAGCAGCAAATCTGTTTAGGCCTTTTGTTTATAACAACCATATTTTGTATGAAATGTCAATATACTGCTCTAGAATATCCCTAATAAACCAATTGAAACTAATTTTTAAAAAAGCGTAACACAAAATTTTAAAAATTGCATAAAGCGCGAATTTATTTATTCCATTTGTTCATAACAAACAGATTTTGTATAAAATGTCAGCATACTGCTCCGAAATAATATGAGCAATGGAATTAAAATATACTCTAAAAAAATATCTTCCAACTTTTCAACACTGCTTAAACTCCGCATTTATTTTTAACAATCAGAAATATACTTTAATTTATTCTTATAATGCTTGTACATGACTTTCAATTTTACTACAGGCACAGTTCACTTTATACATGTTTAAATCATTACAAAAGTTCAGACTGCTCTTTATAACACTGACATTGTTGATAACAAATTAATAATTTATTATACACTCTCAATTAGTATTTTGAGATTTCACATTTATGGATTACACAGTAATGTCATTTCAACTGAATAATTGATGCATTGTTAATGCTTCGGTAACTTAAAAATTGTGAGAGTTGACCAAGAAGTCGGCACTCTGAGGGCGACAATTAGAACCGAACTCAAGAGAACAGTATAAGGCTTAATGTACCTGATTTTTGCAACATTTATACTTAGATTAAAACAGTTAAGCACCTTTATTTAAAAATCTGCACCACCGATCTCTTAAACATTTATTTAACTTCCATTTAAGAGAAAAAACTTAAAAATTGGTTGAAAATGTCAGCCGGAATATTATTTTGAACATTGTTTCTTCCAATGTCCATACTGTGCGCTGTTTCGAAGAACTTGGGACGAAATCTTTATTTGACGTCTAAGTAAGTGCCTAGTTTATTTATGCATTCAGAAGAATAGGAACCGAAGTGAATTACTGGGGTAAAATAATAGGACATTACTTTTTTCAATAATTCCAAAATTAGTTTATTTTTTACGTATTTCTTAACATTTCTCGAGATATTCCAAATTTTTTGACCATATCAATTTTGAGGAACAATGTTTGAAGCCGAATTTTTGTAACAGAAGATGATCAAATTCCGCCGTGGATATTATTTGCACGAATTATCATTATTGTCTTTCGAATGTATTCACTAAAGGCATAATGCAAGACTGTGTAGACGAGAATAATGCCTACACGCATTTTTAGCAGTCTTTTTCCAGTAATATAGCTATTAATCAGGCTGATTTCCTAACAATTTGACAAAAACTTTCTGATGTTACAGTAGAATTTCCAGATGTGTATCGCAGAAGATGAGTATTTTCTTCTGCCGTTTTCACGCATCATGCATTAAATTTCTCGTATTATCAAGAAAATAATATCAGCAGTTACAATAGCGCAATTATTTCGGTTGATAAATCTTTGCACCTAATATAACTATACGTTAATCGAACATCCAAATATCCGCAAAATTGATCCATATTTTCGTGCTAGAAATATAATCTTCGAAGACTAGGCTACCCTTATGGAGTTTTGAGCCGCTGAATCCGAATATGGCCTCAAAATTGGTCTCCCACGTCTCGGTTTTCCTCTAGATGCAAAAACTAGGGACTAGTCTAGGGATATTCTAGTCACACAGGCCGTACAAAAAATTTATTTGCACGAGACAAGTGACTAGACTACCCTTACGGATGTTGAGCCGCTGGATCCGAATCTGGCCTCAGACTTTTCCCTACACATCTCAGTTTTCCTCTAGTTGCAAAAAAAAGGGAAAATCCTGGGGATTTTCTAGTTATTCTAATGGATTTTAAGCTGCTGAAATCAAATCTGGCCTTTGAATTTTCCCTACATGTATCAGTTAACCCCTAGATGCAGAAAATAGGGGAAATCTCAGAGCTATTCTGGATATTATTTTTATAATACCATTATACGGAAGAATAAACGTACTGCCCTAGTAAAAATGCCTAATAGAATCCATATAGAAACCTTATAGGTGCGCCTTCTATTAAGTCCTACTACCTTTGAAAGCGGTATTTGTACTCCCATTCTATATGGCTTCCTTTCCGTTTCTAGAAACTTTTGAACTGGATATGATAAGGATCTGATGTGTTGTGTATTAGGTACTCGCAATGCACTACTTCTTGGATCCTAAGTGGAACCTACCACTTTTTCCATTTGGTCCCTCACACACTGAGAAAAAAAAATATTTCCGAATTAAAGTGTTTTTTCAAATAAAATATTTTTAAATTATTAAAAAATTGATCATGCTTTAAATTCTGAAGTGTGATGCTATGCTACAATAGTAAAAAAAAGTTTAACTAGCACATTGCCATAATCTATTACCAGAAATGTTTGATTCAAAGAAGAAAAATATTAATCCAAATGTAAAATACATTTTCTTTTCAAAAGTTAAATCTAAAAAGATTTTACACCTTTCTGAAGCCTCTGACAAACTCTCCTACGTTTTGTCGTATTTTTATTGACGGTCGATTCTTCTTAACTATACTCCGAACGTTATTTTAAAAATAAAGTAATTGTTAAATTTTCCTGGAGAAACTTATTAATAATAACTAAAGACAAACGCAGTTTATTAAAATATCCGCAAGCGCCGAGAATCGAACCGCACGCTTATAAGTCGAACGCCTAATCCCCAAAGCTACGATTCCACGCTGAGTGCGATATCATAAATGCTTGACGGCATTCATCCGATACTTTAGAAATTAGGAAAAAATGTTTTTGAAGCTCCATTTGTTATATATGATTATTAAACGTACTTAAATGATTTAAAATTAAATCGGTCATTAAGAAAAATCCTTTTCCAATTTTTAAGGCACCAAATGTTTTATATTTTTTCAGAAAAAATGAAATTTTGAAAATTTTGCATCTCGGTAATTTTTTTCTTTTTAAATTTAAGTATAATTAAGCATAAGAGATCTTAATTGGTTTTTCTATTCGGTTTCTAACTGGTTTTTATCTGGTTCGTAGTGACTTGCAAAGTGGCTTCGATTAGCAACGGATGTGCTGCTTATTCGGTACTCGCATTTCATTACATATCGGCTCCTAAGTGACATCTAAACGGATTTCTATTCGGTTTCTAATTTCTATCTATTTGGAGAGGAGGAACCTTCAATGTGGATCTCATTAGGCTCTAATATGTATTTATTTGGTATTTGTAATGCATTAACTATTGGCTCCTAAGTGGATCTTAAATTGTTTTTCTATTCGGTTTCTATCTGGTTTTTATTTGGTTCGTAGTGACTTGCAAAGTGGCTTCGGTTAGCATCTGATGTGCTGTTTATTCGGTACTCGCAATTCATTACATAGCGGCTCCTGAGTGGAATCTAAATGGATTTTCTATTCGGTTTCTAATTGTCATCTATTTGGTGCGTAGGAACTTTTAATGTGGGTCTGATTAGGATCTAAAGTGTTTGTATTTGGATTCGTAATGCCTTAACTACTGGGTCCTTAGTGGCAAGTAAGTGGATATCTATTATGTTTCTGACTGGTATTACTTATAGGGTCCTAAACGGCATCTAAACGGATTTTGCTTTCGGTTTCTATTTGCCATCTATTTAGAGCGCGAGAACTTCTGATGTGGATCTCACTAGGCTCTAATATGTATTTATGTGGAATTTGTAATGCATTAACTATTGGGTCCCGAGTGGCACCTAAGTGGATGTCTACTTGTTTTCTGACTGATATTTATATGTTCCGGAGTGACTTGTGAAGTGGCTTTGATTAGGATTTGGCATAAGAAATCCTAATAGGACCTCTTAGAACAGCAATTTTAAACTTGTTTTATTCGTTAGAAAGCAGTACCTAATAAGTGTCTCGTAGAGCCACTATGAAAACATTAATTTATGTTTTAATGTCCGATTAATTTTAATCCGAGTTCCCATTTAAATTCCGAAGAGAACCACTTAGAGAAGAAATTTTTTACTTGTGCAGTTCGCGAGAAAGAAGAACCTAACAGGTGCTTCATAGATAAACTTTATAAACCATTATTTTGAGTTTTAATATTCGTTTAATTTAATCTCGATTTACCATTATATATCCTAATAAAACCTCTTAGAACAGCAATTTTAAACATTTGGGATTCGTAAGAAAGCATCTTCGTAAGAAGCATCTTGTACTTTGTAATATTCCCAGTCGTGTTTTAAAAGCACATCAGTGCCTAATAGAGCCTAGTAGGAAAATAAATTCATGTTAATTTTTGTCCCAGTAGCCGTATAATTGCGGAATATAAGCCATTAGAAACCATATTCCAATAAAAAGGCTTTTAAGAATCACTTAAGACAACATAGAAAGCTATCTGCATTTTATATGGTCTTAAACAGTTTCTATTAATAACCTATTAGGCATTTTTACTAGGGTGGTATCACATTCTTATGTGTTGGGACTCGTAAAGACCAAATTCATACACAAAAATTCCCCAGTGTGCTTACAATGTCCTCTAGCTAGGATAAATCTAGGGTAATAACAGACTTATAAAGCAAAAAATAAGAAAAATGCTATTTTCTCTGTAGTTTTGCGCTCTCAATCTTACTTTTTCGAGCTTTTGCCATTTTTTCCCTGGATGCAAAAAGTAGAGAAAAGCCTAGGGATATTCTGTTCATACAGGCCATAACAAAATTTGCGTGCAAGAAACAAGTGACTAGGCTACCAGGTGTATACATATGAAACCGGTATTGCCATCTAGCGGCCAGTAGGCACACTTGTAGGCACTGTCGGAACTTACCATTTGTGCTAATTGGCGTATT
>NC_046665.1:37290222-37299965 GCF_010883055.1 Belonocnema kinseyi
AGTCGTTTTTGCATCGGATCGTTACTGGCGATGAGAAATGGATATATTTCGTGAATCCCAAACGCAGGAGATCGTATACGGACCCTGGCAAACCAGCACAATACCGGTTTCATATGTATACACCTGGTAACCTTATGGATTTTGTGCCGCTAAATCCAAATTTGTCCTTAGAATTTCTCGTACACGTCTCAATTTTCCCCTAAATGCAGAAAATTGGCAAAAACTTAGATATATTCCTGACGTTATTTTGATAATACCAGTACACGCGAAAATAGACAAATGGATGTTATATTCTTAAGTGTGTCGACTTATAAAGGCTTAATCTTATACAAAGAAATTCTCTAGTGTGCCTTCTGTTTTCCCTAGCTCGAGTAATTCTAGGGAAATTGAAGGTCTTTTTCATATTATAAAGATTTGTGAGGTGAAAAACAATACAATATCCTTTGCAGATTTGCGTACTAAATCTAAGTTTGAACTCCAAATTTTTCGGGCTTGTTTCATTTTTTTAGATGTAAAGTATAGGGAAAAGCCTAGGGAATTTCTGGTCACGCAGGTCCACTAAAAAAAGTTGTCTGCACGAGACAAGTGACTGGTTTCGCAGGCAAAACTGAAAAATATATTAGGCTTATTTTATTTTTGCTGTGTAAATCTCTATAATCTGAGAAAGACCGCCAATTTCTCTAGAATTACCCAAGCTAGGGGAAATAGAAGGCACACTAAATAATTTCTGTGTACTAATTAAGGCTCTACCCTACCGAAAAGAATCTTTGAGTATATACTAAAAATTCTTTAGGTCAAAGAATCTCAAAGAAATTCTCCGCAGGCACTCAGGTAGATATTTTTAAAGGTCCAGGAAGCTCATTTAAATGGTCTGAAGGCTTTAAAATATCCTTTCCGAAATTGAAAAAAGAATACGATCATAAATAACAAGAAGAGAGGCTATCTGAATAGAGTAGCCGACACTCAAGGGTCCTTTTTTTAGATTTCGGATGACAATTTAGAAGTAGATTTTTTTTTAAATTTCATAGTTAACAGCCTAAAACATAATAATTCGGAATCTATGGGTTTCGATCACTTCAGATATCTAACTTTTTTTTTAATGCTTAAAATTGGAATTAATAGAACGTTACTCGTAAATGGAATAAGATACGCCAAAAAAGACAAGATTTTTTAATTCAAATAGAAAATTGTATATCATTATATAAGTTATAATTATAAATAAGTAAAATAAGAAAATTCATTGATTAAAAAAAAGTGTTAATAATTTGAAGAGAAATTTAAAAAGGGAGAACGGAATAGTCACGACCAACTACTGTAAATAACTCTGCCCGCCCGGTACGTGACGAACACAAAAGGAACATTATATTACCGTCGCACCACTCTTAAAACGATCACTAAAAGGATCTTGAAAAGGACCCAAATCTCTCAAACGATCTCTGAGACTATTTTGTTTCAAATCGACATCGTTTATAGACTCAAATGGGCCAAGCTATTTCGCTAAAGAAAACTCAGAGATTTCTTTCGGTAGGGTACAAGTCGTTGCACTTAAGAATATAATAACGATGTGTCTTTTTTCGCGTAAACTGGTATTATAAAAATAATGTGCAAATTATCACTAGGGTTTTCCTTATTTTCTGCATCTAGGGGGAAACTGAAACGTGTAAGATAAATTCTGAGGCCAGATTTGGATTCAGCGGCTTAAAATCCATAAAAGTAGCCTAGTCACTTGTATCCTGCAGACAAATTTTTTGTCTGGCCTCTGTGATCAGAAATCCCTAAACCTTTCCCTACTTTTTGCATCTAGGAGAAAACTGAGACGTGTAGGGGAAGTTCTGAGACCAGATTTGGATTCAGCGGCTCAAAATCCATAAGGGTAGCCTCGACATTTGTTTCTTGCAGGCAAGTTTTTTTATGGCCTGTGTGAACAGAAAATCTCTAGGCTTTTCTCTTCTTTTTGCTTCTAGGGGAAAAACTGAGACGTGCAGGTCAGATTCTGAAGCCAGATTCGGATTCAGCGGCTCAAAATCTACAAAGGGAGCCTAGTTACTTGTCTCGTACAGACAAATTTTTTGTATGGCCTGTGTGACTAGAAAATCCCTAGGTTTTTCCCTACTTTTTGCATCTAGGGGGAAACTGAGACGTGTAGGTTCTTCTGAACGAGCATGGTGGCTCGTTCCGGCCTGCGACAGTGATGCTAACGGACCGCGACTTTTTCAACTGCGCTTGTACCGAAAAGTGCGGGTCTATTTGAAATCAATAAATGCTGTATATAATAATGCAGATAATTATTTCAAAAAATTAATTAAATTGAGTCTGAGAAATAGTTCATTTCTTTAAATAATTTATCATTAATGTAATATTACAAGTTCATGCTTTGTAATTTTAAATAGACCCACGCTTTTCGGTACATGCGCAGTTCAAAAATTCGTGATCCGTTAGTATCACTGGCCTGCGGTGATTGGAAAAAGCATCGTGTGCAATGAGCGGGATGCGTCGATTACCAACTCACATGATTTGTCCACGCTCGTTACGATCGTAAAGCAATCTTCATGCTCGTTCATTTCGACGCCGTATCCCGCATGTTACATAATATACTATTATGCGCAAATGCGACTTGCAAATTAGATTAGAAATAGCTTGAGTACCGTAAAACTGTGTCGCCAAAGATCCATTATAATATTCGAATGGGAATATCGACGTCGCCCACAATGAATTGTATACATATATATGCTGAGTATGAGATGTGGCATAAGAGATGCATGTTAAATTTAAGAAGCGATACCAAACTTTCGCTCTCAGTCAGTATTTAATGCTCTTCTGCCTAGTATAAAGTCTTCACTTATCCTCTTCAACAAGAAATGCATTCCAAACATAAAAAGTTGACAGTGTTACAGATACAGTGTATTCAAAAACGGATGGAAACATATTAATGAACAATAAAACAAAAAAATTCCATTCCGTTGTTTATCGTGATATTTGAAATTCTCTTTTCTGTACCATCAACCGTACAATCTCATGTTCTCTTTTCGGTTATAAGAAAATTCATTTATGATAACCTGACAAGGCCACGTACTGAGCTTTGAAGATTCGGTTAGGTTAACTTCATTAAGATTAGGGCCATTTGACGAGACGGTCACGTGACCAAACCTGGTCTTCAATTTATCTTTCCCAACTTACGTCTAAACAAAATGAAGTATCGCTCTGAAAGTTTGGGAAATGAAAGAGGAGGTAATAAAGTCCATGTCTCTGCTTTGTTTCGGTGAAAATTTTTTTTTCGCAGAAGATACCAGTGAAAGTTTTCTTTCCCAAATTGCATCCACACGGAATGAGATATACCGAAATACCGACCGCGCTGACGTCAAACCGTGCAGGCAATTTGAAATGTTGTCAATGGGCTAGTTATGAGGTTTATATTGATCAAAGTGGGACAAAACAACAAAAATCGCTCACGAACATTATGCACAGATAATGCAAAAACTAATGTTTGCACTTGAAATGCAAATGAACATATTTGGTCTGATATACGTATAAGTCTGGTATCAGCTGTGTCAAAGCAGTACTAGCGCAGCGAGTAAACAACTTCGAACTTCTGGCAGTGTCTACAGAACGTGGGATTTTTCGGCCCCCACCACTCTTCTACCTAGAAGTGACACATTCAAATGTAGCGTGTCGGTGAGTCGACTCTGTTAAATGCTGCGAAGCCCAGCCTTTGTAAAGCCGAAAATTCACGAGCTGAAACCCGAGCTCTCCCGACCTCAAGAATGACGATCCAGCTGCTCCTCAAATTTATTCAGGTTTTGAAATCCCGAGTTACCTTAGAACAGTGGTCGGCAAACTTTTTGCTTAATTTTCAGGTATGGTTAGGCTCCACCCGACTTAATTTTTTCTACTACTTTTCGGTCTATTCATGTACCTTAGTGTGAGTGAGCTTACTCCAGCAAGGGTCTTTTGTACACAGGAATTTCAAAGTAAGGAAATTTTAAAACTTTTAATTTTTCAATTAGCGATTTGAAAATAGCATTATCAGCATCTACGAATTTTTCCGATTCCAATGATATATTACTTGCCTACAAAAGTTAAAAATTTAAAGGAGTTTGTAATAAAGAAACATCAGATTGACAGTCAATTTAATACTAAATACTTCTCAAATTTTCAAACTTTATAGACAAATTACTCACTGATCGCAAAATTACGAATTTTTTAATCTCACATTTTTGTCCCATTTTCTAACAAAGGACCCCTGAGGAAAGGGGTGGTCTGGCCAAGCTCGCAGGTACTGCCCTGAGAGTAGGTCACAGGGCAGCCAGGGCAGGCTACATTATCAGTTTAAAAATTAAATTTAAAACCAACAATTTCTCAGCAAAATAGTTTCATTTCCAAAAAAATAGATGAAGTTTTAACATTTTATACCAGAATAAAAGAAGATTCACCAAAAAATGCATTTTTATCCAAAGAAATGAATTCTTTATTAAAATAGATGAATTTTTAAACAAGAAGAATAATTTTCTACTAAAAAAGAAGAATTTTTAACTGAGAAAAGTCAATTTCCTACCAAAAAAAATTTAACCAAAATGATACAGTTACATTTTTATTATTAGAAAATGTTTTTTCAATAACAAAAAAATCGAATTTTCAACAAAACAGTAAAATTATTGACCAAAATAGTTATTTAAAAAAATTTTAATTTAAAATAGTTTAATTTTCGATGGAAGAAATGAATTTTCAACTGAAAAATGTTTTTAAAAAAACAATCGAATTCACAGCAGAATAGTTCAAAATTTATAAATATATAGTTAGATTTTCATTTAAAAAATTATTTTTCTACCAAAAATTGAATGCTATGAATTCTGAAAGAAAATTTAAAAAAAGATCACAATTTTTAAAAATTATTTCGTAATTTTGCCATATTATATAATTTTAGAAAAAAATAAGGAATTTAATTCTTATTAAGCCTTCTTGCGCAATTTTCTTGCACCATTTTTTGTTATGTTTATGTTGCTTTGTAAAATTTGCTTTCAAATTTTAGTAAGTTTACGCGATATTCAGAAATTTTGAAACGTACTTAAAAAAAAAATTTTAAAAGATTTTGAAACACATCAAACGATTTCCTAAAATTTAAAAGAAGAGTGTAAAAGATTTTAAAGCAAAATGTTTCAATTTGATAAGATTAAAAAGTTTTAAAAAACGTAAATAATCCAGTAAATTCAAGAAATATTTAGAAGAATGGAAGAGATTCAAATCTAATTTTAAACATAAATTTTTCAGAAATGTAGATTTTCAAAGTTTTCAACAAAATAAACTTTAGAAGCTTTAAGGGAATTCCGAAAGATTTCAAGGAGATAAAATTATTTTTGTTAAAATTCCCGTGAAAAATTCAGAAAATTATATAAGTCAAGTTTTTTACAACTTGAATGCTTAAAAATCATATTCTGAAAAACGATAAGAGAAATATCTATTTCTTCAACTTCAACTATAATTTTAAAGGCGATTCTTCATAGTAGTTTACTAACTAATGGATATATTATTATAATTTTACTCTTGAAATCTATTCCCTAAGGTTAAACATGGTACACAAATATCGTAAAATTTAAAAAACACCAACTATTTACAGGAATTTTTAAATAAAATTCAATGTGTATCATATTCAAATAAATTTTGGCAATATTTATAAAAGTATTATAATTTTTAATTAAAAAAATTAATGTATAAAGAGGACAGTTTTTATTCGAAATTTCACCACGGGTTTTTGTACCATGTTTGACCCTCGGCCATAATCAAAGCAAAATAATCTAAAAATATGTTCATTAGTTATTAAAATACTAGAAAGACTTGTCTTTACAATTTTTGTTCTCTTTTTATAATCATGAGATATTTCTTCAAATTATTAACGGATCTAATGAAAAAATTAACAATATTTAATTCCTCAATGAGAAAATTATTTAAAACATATACATGATAAGAAGAAGTAATAAAAAATAAATCACTTATATCCAATATAAATATAATAATAATTAAAATATGTAAGACTACAACTTCAGTTGCAAAGTGAAGAATCTTTGCATCTTTAAAATCTTAACAATTTCGAGTATTGAAGGAAATATTTTAAAAAAGTAATGGTAATTTTAATTAAAATGTTTGGAGGGAATTATTTGGTTAAAAGTCACTGACAAGTCTGATAAATAAGAAAATGGATTTAATATTATTTAATATAATGTATATATTTATTTAAATTGAACCGAACATCATATATACAAAATAGTCTTATTATAGGTAAAAATTTTTTGTTTTTGATAAAAATGCTTCACATTACTATATGAATAATATTTAATAACAAAAATAATTTAAAAGTTTATAATAACCACTGTGATAAACAATTATTTTGGCAAAATATTAGTATTTGAGATTTTTGAAATTATAATTTCCTTCAATGGCCAGAACGATTTCAGGTATTCCTTAAAATAATAAATATTTAATAATATTAGATAAAATATAACAATTTAAATTTTTCTAAACAAATTAGATAAACAGATTGGAAATTGTGGCCCTTTGGAATGGAAGTTTTTTATTTGCACTGGAAATGTTTTAAGTTATTGGACGAATGACTGCTAGTCACCAACATATTAGAAAAGTTAACAATAACCACTGTTATTAACAATTCTTGTGACAAAATATTTAAACTTAAGGTTTTATCAAATTTAAACTTTCTTTGATGGCCAAGTCGGTGGGTTATTGTCAAAAGATTTTGTATTGAGTGAATCTTAGCATGCAGTGTTATGATTCATTTTCAATCTATTAAGATTGAAAACCCCACTTTTTTCAAGTAAAACTGCCAACATTTAGAAATTATTTTTAAACATGTAAGTTGTTATATTCTACTAAATGTTATCAAAGATACATTTTTTTAGGAATATCCGGAGTCATTATAGCAATTAAGGAAAATAAAAATTTTGATAAAACCTTACCTTTGAATATTTTGTTACAAGAATTATTTATAACAATGGTTATTGTTAACTTCTCAAATATTTTTGTGACTAGCAGTCATTCGTCTAATAGTTTAAAAAATTTTCAGTGCAGAAAAAAATTTCTATGCGAAAGGACCAAAATTTTGAACTTCTTTATCTAATTTGTTTACAAAAATTTAAATTGTTATATTTTATCAAATATTATTAAACATTTATTGTTTTAAGGATTACCTGAAGTCGTTCTGGCCATTGAAGGAAATTATAATTTGAAAAATCTCAAATTCTAATATTTTGCCACAAAAATTGTTTATCACAGTAGTTATTATAAACTTTTAAAGTATTTTTGTCATTAAAAATCATTCCTACATTAAGGTGAAGCATTTTTAGCCAAACATTTTTTTACCGATAATAAGATTATTGGTCAATTTGTTCATAAAATCGGTTTATAACAAATAAATGGATTAATAAGCAAATTATTTGTATTCTATTAGTTTTTAAACATATATTCAAAATCGCAAAAAATTGAAGGCTCTGAACATTTTTAACTGAAAAAAGTGCATTTCCTCCAATTGTGCTTCATGAGTACAGTGCGTTTGTTTATAGAGTTTCTGTCTTATAGTCTGTTTATTTTAGAAATGAAGTTTGCAATAATATAATTAACAATTTAATTAAAAATCTCTTTTAAATTTAAATTTTTAAATAAAATTATTAGGGGTTGTATGCAGCGAGAAAAAAGCTTTCAAGATTAAGCAATAAATAAATTATTGAACTGCATAAATTTATATATGACGTTCGGTTCAATTTAATTAAATATATGCATTATATTGAATAATATTGTACCCATTTTCTCATTTATCAGTCTTGTCAATTACTTTTTACCAAATTATTCCCTTAAAACATTTTAATTCAAATTAATATTACCGTTTAAAAATATTTCCTTCAAAACTTGAAATTGTGAAGATTTTAAAGGTACAAAGATTCTTTACTTTGCAACTCAAGTTGTAGCCTTACAGATTTTAATTTTTATCATATTTATATTGGATATAAGTGATATGTTTTTTATTAATTCTTCTGATCATGTATATGTTTTAAATAATTTTTTTATTAGCTACATTAATAATTTTAACTATAATTTTTTTTTTAACGAGAACAAATAATAAAATCAATAATATCAGCAAAATAAATAGTAGAAATATAAAGTTCGAACTGCTTTCAAAATGTATCTTAAAATTAAATTTTATTTATATTAAACTACATATTTTTATGACTTTTTCTTTTTTTAAATAATTAGTAATAGTTACTTTTATTTTTTCATATATATATATATTTTTTGTTTATTTGCAAACAGCATCAATTTTTAAATTATTTCTGCTATTTCTTAATGCACTTCAATTAAAAACACAGACCTACTGTTGGTGGCGCTATATGTTGGATTAGTTTGACCAACAATTCGCCTCCGGTTCATAAGAAAACAAAAAAGTGGGGGCGATGCATGGGGCTGGTTAAAAGTCAAACTTCTGCTCCAAAACCTAAATGTGTCCGTCGATAATCATTATTTCCATAAATAAACTTTTTTCTCCCTCCAACTCTTTGCAAGGCCACAAACGATCCTTTAACATTTATTAACATTTCCCGAAAAAGATTTCCGCATTATTTAAACTTTTATTTTTCAATATGGTTGAAAAAATATTGATCTTAGGGCTGACTTGATCAGCTATTATACTTATCACATGGCCTTAAACTGGATTATAATGTCATGCTCTGATATGCAACCATCTTCCAACAGTTAGTTGTACATGCAGCCATTGATAAGTCAGTCTCACTCGCGGTTCTAGTTCAAATAAATAAATACTATCAATAATAATAAAGATAAACATTTAAAACAAATATTCAATTTTTCAAAATAAATTAAATTGCATCTAAGAAATAGTTAATTTCTTAAAATAATTTTTTAAGCATGTAATATTACATGTTTATACTTTGTAATTTAAATAGACCCGCGTTTTTAGGTACATGCGTAGATGAAAAAGTCGCGGCCAGTTAGCATCACTGGCTGGCTGACTGGCTGGCTGCTTGCCAGCCCAAGCCGGCTGGCAGTCAAAGAGCCATTAGAAGCAAACGCACAAAGCACTTCTATTCTCGCTTAAGCAATCCCTGGCGGACCCAATGAACGGAAAGGATACAGTAAGATGAACCATTAATTTATTGCAATACGGATTCTACGTTAAATTTTCCGTAAGAAGATCAAGGAATAATTGCAACATTTTTTTTGCAGCGTTAAAAATTTTTTTAAATGCAATATTTCTCATTAACATTGAAAAACGCGGAAAATTTTTATCACATTAAGCTCCTTAGACAGTGTATTTTAAAAAAAGTTTCAATGGTTTTGAAAGGACTTTAAAGAAGATGATTTTAACGACTGTCAGATGTGACGTAGTTGTAAACCGACTCTCATGTTCTCTTATCTCATTTGTAGCAGTTTCGTAATAGCTCTAAAAGAGGCCGGGCATGTATCTTCGGTTTGGGGAAAAAGCCAAATAGAACATTTAAAATTTTAAATATATGCACTTTCTTAAAATTGTGTTTCGATATGCAGTTACTATGAAATCCGGAAACGTACTTAAAGATAAGTAATTCATATCAATTTATTATAATTTTACGATAAAAAAGAAATGTTAAACCTACAAACTACAAATAACGCTAAGATTTTGAACCGGGAAGTGGCGGGGGTAACTCTTTTTATTATAAATTCAAAGATTTAGGCCTAAAATAAACATACAC
>NC_046665.1:37300065-37309867 GCF_010883055.1 Belonocnema kinseyi
TGTATAAGTCTCTCCAGCGCAAAGGTGTCGTATGGCGCTTCTATCCACGAGCTCAGGATCTTCAGGGATGCCATTAAGTTTTCCTCGCTTCAAATAAACCTTAGCGCATTTGTCTAACCCAAATCCCATTCCAATTTCTTAGTATATCGTTCGACAATCCCCAGAGCTAGATGCAGTTGCTCTCTGTTTTTAGCATAGATCTTAAGATCGATCTGATTTTGAATGAAAGCGCAAAGAAGCATCTCGGAGACCATGGTTTCGTATCTCCCTGCCTGCTGTGGGCTAGAATGAAAGTAGGAATCAGGAGACTATTTATCATAGCATGCTACGCGCCAGTTAATAGTGATCCTAGAGAAGTAAAAGACGCCTTCTGGGACACTTTAAATGACACAATAAATATTTGCGAACATGGGGAAAGAATAATTCTACTAGGAGACATGAACGGATAGGTGGGCATCCAAAATCAGGATACAGAAAGAGTACTAGGTAATTTTGGGCATCCAAGTACAAACTATAACGGAGATAAATTAGTTGGTCTATGCTTATAAAGGTGTCTGTTTATTACAAATACTTGGTTTAGCCATAAAATGATCCACATGTACACCTGGTCTAAAGGAAATAGCCGCAGTATAGTTGACTTTGTTGTTGCGGATGAAAGATTAAGAGAGTTAGTCAAAGATACAAGGGTCATGAGGGGTCCTGAATGCAATACTGATCATTACCTTCTGATCTCAAAAATTAACTTAGGTCGGGGATGGACAAAAAAGAGAACAAAGAAAACAAAACAAACGCGAATCAAAATTGAGAACCTACAGAAACCGGATGTGCGAACAGATTACCAAAATAAGATAATCGAAAGCATAGATAGAGCAACATAGGAGAACCGTATAAAAAACAAAGATATAGAGGGCGCCTGAACAATGTTACGAGATATCCTAGTTAGATGTACGATCGAAGTATGTGATACCGCAGTTGTAGAAAGAATGTCTGGTGATGCGTCGTGGAATGATGAAATTCAGGCTGCCCAAAAAGCAAAGAGAGAAGCGTACAAGAGAACTTTGAACATCGCAGGTCTTAGCAATGAGGAAACAAGTAGATGTAGAAATTATTATAGACACGAAAACAGGATACTCAAAGGATTAGTTAAGGAACTTAAAGATACAATTAGAGCAGAAGAAGAGATGAAAATACAAAACGACTTTGAAGGAAGCAAGAAACTGCTTTATAAAAAAATGAAAGGAAACAAAACTACAGAATTCGTCAACATAAGAAATAGTATGGGGGAAATGGTATATGATGCAGACGGAATACTAGAAAAGTGTGTGGTTAGGGATATAATTAAGAACTTGAAAAACGGTAAGGCTGCCGAGGTAGACGGTATTAACGCTGAAATGCTTAAACACGGTGGCGCGTGCATACCACATAGACTGTGCGAATTTATAAATTTATGTTTCGAGATGGGAGACGTCCCAGACGATTGGAAAGAAGCGATTATCGTACCAATATACAAGAGAAAGGGAGAAAAAAGCGAGTGCAATAATTACAGAGAGATTAGCTTATTAAGCACCGTAAGTAAAATATATTCAAAAATACTTATTCGTAGGGTATTGAAAATAACAGAAGCAAAGATTTGGGAAGTCCAAAGTGGGTTTATGCCAGGAAGGTCATGTACGGATCAAATATTTAGCTTACGGCAAATAACAGAAAAAAGTTTGAGAGTAGGAAAAAAAGTTTTCTGTGCATTTGTTGACCTAGAAAAAGCTTTTGACGAGGTAGATAGAAGTAAACTTTGGGAAATCCTAAAAGAGCATGGAGTCAATGGATGACTCCTACAAGCTATAAAAACAATATATACAGGTAGCAAAGCGAGTGTAAAAGTGAATGGAAAATTGAGCGACTGTTTCGATATTATTCAAGGAGTTAGACAAGGATGCGTTATTTCTTCATGGTTATTTATATTATTTATGGGCAAGTGTTTAAGAATGGATCTCTTTAACGAAGAGGGTGTGGATCTCGAAAAGTAAGCGTACCTGGGTTAGCGTTCGCAGATGATAAGGTTGTTATGGCAGAGTCTACCGAAGATCTACAAAGAATGTTCAATAAACTACATGCAAGCATGAAGAGCATGGGCCTCAAAATTAACGCAAATAAAACAAAAACGGTGGTGTTCGAAGGAAAGAGTGAGAAAAAACTATGCAATATTTTATTAAATGATGAGAGAATTGAACAAGTTGATAAGTTCGTATACCTTGGTAGCTTCTTTACTAGGGACGGGAGAATAGATAAGGAATTAGACAGACGCATAAATGATGGCAAGAAGGTTATTTGTAGAGCAGGCCCCCTTATCAGAAGTAAAAGTATATCAAATAAAGCTAAAATGGCAATACATAGTTCTATATTTGTACCGACTGTACTATACGGTAGCGTGACATGGACTTATCAAGAAAAAGATAAGAGTAAAATTAACGCAATTGACATGAGATTCATGCGCATAATATGCGGGAAAACTCTGATGGACGAAGTAAGTAACGAGATAATTCTAAAAGAATGTGGTGCAGAAGAAACGCTAGTAGTCACAGGGGAAAGAAATCGGTTAAGATGGTTCGGATATGTTAAGAGAATGCCAAATGAACGACTAACGAAACAAGAGTGTCAAGGTAAAGTAAATGGCAGCGTGGCCAGAGGTAGACCGCGGAAAGAATGGTTAGAATGTGTGAATGAGACCCTAGTTAGAAGAGACATCAGAAGTCACAGAAACACGAGAGCCTGCATGAAAAAATGCATGAGCATAAAAGAAGCTAGAGAAGTATGCCAGGACAAGAAAGTATGTCGGTAAATAGTTAATAAAAAGAGTGACAGTAGAGTGAATGACGCCTGAAAAAAAAGACCTCACCCACTAATGGACCCAAGTGGGGAACCTTACATAACGACTTTGTGAGGATCTTCACTTAGGGTGATTGCTAAAGAGATTGATCAGCAAACTGGGTTGGAGCAGTGTTGCGGAACGAACGTGTTATTTACATAAATAACACGAGAATTCTGGATCTATCTGAAAATTCTCTATCTCTTTCACACATTACTCCTTGCCCCTACCGAGTGAGTCACGCCTACCCTGAAAGGGAAATGGCTTAATGCTGTAACATAGGCTAAAGGCGACTTCAAGCGCATCTTCTTTTAGTAGCAGCAAACTACTTAAGAGACTATGGATGCGCTTGAATTCGCCTTCAGTAGAAATTATGACAGTTTTGAACATTTTTAACGCTGCAAAAAAACTATTGCAATTACTCCGTGACATTCTAATGGGCAATTTAACATAGAATCTGAATTACAACAAGTTAAATACCCATCTTGCTGTTTTTTCTCTTTTTTTTTAGTTTTTTTGCATGATACGAAAGGGATACTACGTGGATACTATAAGGGTCCGATGTAACGTATCCTTTCCGTTCATTAGTTTCGTCAGGGATGCCGTCTCAAACCTTCTATTGCAAAAATTACAAAGAATTTTTTTTCTTTCGATTCCCTTTATCCTTACCCTGCAGATTGCGACGTATTGGGCAATAAAATTGAGTAATAATTGTAAGATTAGAGAAATCAATTCGGCTATAGCCACATCTGTAAAATGGTGGGGTGTGATGAGCGACTTGATTAAGTTTTCACTCTCTTGTTTGGTTACGCGGCATCCTTCATAAAGCGGTTTCCTTTCCTGGAAAATAAAATTTCGGTAATACGACCTTTAATTTGAAAAAAAGTTACATCTAGGAGTCACGGGAAATAATTTTAAAAATCTTTTATTGGTTCCGCAAAAATGGAGCTATTAGTGAAAGGATGTTGAAACTGCAAGTTTCTTTATACATATTATTAAAATAATTAAAAGTTATTGCTAAAAGTGTCCAGGTGGCTCAGACAATAGCGCACCAGGCTTCCAAGCAGGAGGACTGGGGTTCGATTTCTGTGCCGGTACCTATGGAAAATTTTCTATGTACTTTAAACCGGGGCTCTGGTGATCCGGAAACCACCTGAAACTATAGATCCCCTCAAATGAGGTCAGTGTCCTCCCAGGGAAGGGGCTTCATGTCGAGAGGACTATTGCTTGGGAATCACTGAGCGACTTTGAGAGGCTCGAAAAAGAATCAGCGATTTGCGTGCGAAGAGGCTCCATGTCGTGGGAACTATCGTACGCTGGTCGCTGGTCATTTTCGAGCAATTTACATGGGTGTGGCACAATAGACTTCTTAGTTTGAACTCTAGAGGGGGGGGGGGCTCACGGACAATAAACAGCTAATGCTCATTTGCAAGAAAATGGCAGTAAGGTGTCTTTGTGAAGACATTTTTGGTCAATTCTAAAAAAATTGAGCCTATTCGTTGTAATACACGAGGAGTGTGTATTTGTTTCTACAAATTGTTTAAATAATTGTCAAACAGCAGTTGCTCATGACTAATCGCAAGCAGGCATTAATTGCTTTTGTATATGATATAAAGACTATGAATTTTAACCAAATGAAGGGCGACAGTGCATCCGGGCGTAAGTGGGAGCTTGTTTCCACGTAACTCGTCTCCCTATAGAAGATTTAGGTCCAGTTCGACCCAAAAGTTGGTCTAGGAAAAAATGCAGTGAATACGGGCGTAAGTGCCATGCTTCATAATGTGGTGTCACCGCGGCCTCATTGATTTTCAGAGCACGTATCGATTGTGGTTTTTTGAAGTTTGTCCGTAAAAAATCGTGAATTCTTGAAAAGAAATAGTTGCTGCGAAAGTTACTTCTTATGTGTCAAAAATGAAGATTCCTGGTGCGCACCGTTCTTTGACCAGGGCTTTCTCTTTTTTAAAGCGCTCTGTTCGCAATTCAATAGAGTTAACCAATAACTCAAAAGTACTTTTTTCTCTTAAACTCAAAAATTAAACAGTTACGAAACTTTTGAAGAGTCAAAATTAAAGCTTTCTGCACTGAAAATAAATTGTTCTTGAATCAAGTAAATGTTTACTTGATTCAAGACAATCGCAGGTACGAATGGGGACGATAGAATGTGAGTGTGTTCCAAATAAATAAGTACTTGCTAACGTATGCTTGGGACTAGCGTACATTTTCTTAATCTGAGAAAATGTATTCTTAGATAGAATATCGCATTTTATTATTCGAAAACTTTATTGTGTTTCTTTATATAGAGATGTATTAAAATGCAGAACATAGTTTACTTCCAAGAAATCATTTCTGATACAGTTCAAGAATATATTTTCTTAATCTAAGAATATGTAGTATCGGAGCAATAGACTAGTGCCTCAACTGAGCACTATTTCTCAACGAAAATTTTTTTTTTCAACATTATTGTTATATAATCTTCATTTTTTCAATGATTGAAATATGTAATTCGCGCAGACTGTTACTTACACATATAATCGTACGCCTAGAACGATTTGAAAAATCGCACTCGCCGAGGATTGAACCCTACCTAAACTACCCAAACTAGTGTGTGTCCTAACCGCGCGCTCTACCGACTTCGCTATCGAAGCAATTAGATCTCTGTGATAAAATCTCGGGTAAGGATTTCAAGGCAGGGTCGTACCAAGTCATATGGTGAGCCTCAATCAACTTTAAACCAAAAGTTCTTGAACTCAACTTCAATATTCCATT
The DNA here is from genome assembly GCF_010883055.1 of Belonocnema kinseyi. Lineage (NCBI taxonomy): Eukaryota > Metazoa > Arthropoda > Insecta > Hymenoptera > Cynipidae > Belonocnema > Belonocnema kinseyi. The sequence continues at coordinate 37,305,695 of NC_046665.1, forward strand.
CTTTATTTAGAAAAATGTTAGAATTGAATTTTACTTATTTTAATAAAGGCTCGATACTTTTTTTCTTATTATATTTAAAAATGTTATAAAATATCTAAAAGTAATGAACAATAAACAAAAATTCTCTATAAAATGAGCAGTTTTCAATTTATAGAATTCTTTTCTCATACGTTTTTTACAAAGATTTAAATATGGAATTGCTTTCCAAAAACAACAATTGAAAATATGCAAAAAATAATTTAACTTCACTTATTTTACAAAGGGCTCAATACTTTTTAATTTAATACAAAAATTTAATTCACTTAAAACTATCTAAAGCATATAAAAAATAAAGAACTTTTGAGTTGAAAAACGCTTTAATAATCTCAGTGACAAATAAATATTTTCTGATATTTAAAAACCTTTGTAAATAGCACAGTTTTCGATTTATTTAATTATTGTATCATACTTTTTAACTCAGTTTTTAATTTGAAATAACAATTCCTAAAAAATAATTTAAAATATTTAGAAAAAATGGATCGCTAGTTTAAATATTACATATTTAAAAAAGTGCTCGATACTTTATTTTTATTTCAAATATAAAATACTTCGAAATCAGAAGAAACAAGAATTCTGTAATCGGATGAAAAATATTTGTTTGCTTCCTCCTTGCATTCTCAATTATTTTATTTTAAAAATTTGTAATGGTCAATTTTTTAATTGTTCTTCTATAAAATGAAATGTATTCTTAATAAACTTTTTTAAAATGTTACTGAATAAATAAAATAAATAAATAAAATAAAATGTTAATTGAATTCTTTTTCTTTAATATGTTGCTTTAAAAGCGCATAACATTTTTTTAAATCATCAACAAAATGTACTAATTGTATTTTTAAGCATTATTTATAGCTTATTACTTTTTTAATATATATTATTTACATAATAAAACAGAATTATGTAAGTATATGGGTGATTGCCATAATTTTAACCATTTGTAGCCCAAGACATTTTCTATGATTAATGAATTCTTTGACTAAAAAACTTAATTTTGTTAATTTTATTTAAAAAAACCTAAATCTATACTTAATTATTTAAAACAACAACATTATATGCGCGCTACAGTACGCGGGAAGCATGCATTGATTATTAATAACATAAAAATATAAAGCAAGATATTAACTATTTCAGATAGCAAGTAAGAATATAATATTGAAAATTATTTTTAAAATTCTTGCTTAATAAAGGAATTTGTTTTTCATCAAGAAAAAATTAATTTAAAGTTAAAAAATCTGTTGCCTAAAACTTATCATTTTAAATTAAAATAACAAATGATCATTTTATATTTTCAAAACTATTTTTTTGAATTATAACTTTTATGAATTTTTCCATTTTTGTGATTGTAAAATTGCTATTATCGAACACGAAAATTTTGTGTAAACAAAATACAACTATTTCTTCCAACTCTAATTTAAATTAAATAAGGTTCACATAAAAAAATTTTTAACTTTTTAAAAATCAGTTTTAAGCTTGCCGAATAGAAAAAAAATTTTTTTTTTATTTAATGAAGAATTCCTGTATTTAGCAGGAATATTTATTGTTATTTTCAAGTTTGGATGATTTTTTGTTACCTTGAACACTACACAAAAATAATTTCAGGGTGGCAACTTTAATCAAGGAAAAAAAATCCCAGTCATTTTCCGATTTACAAAAATGTTTCACGATTAAAAAAATTCGAAATGGTTTAATTTTAAGTAGATTAATACATGCAAATAATCAGCGACAAAATTTATAGATGCAATACATTCATAACCTTTTAATAATTTTAGGAATAAAATGACTTTCGAGTCTTGCATAATTATTTCAAAATTAAAAACACTTTTTTTCAAATCTATTTAAAAATTTTTCATTCTTACGGCAAAGAGAACCAACTTCATACCATCACAACCTTTCGATTATTATATTTAATATGATACTCATGCAGTAAGAGGTAAATTAATTTAGACCAATATATTCATTTTCATAATATGTGTGCGATGTCTATTGTATCAAGTCTACAGTTCTTATGTTGCAAAAAATGATGTGTTTCTATCTTAATAACATAGGTATCTTTGAAGTAAATCTGACATTCGTTTCAAATTAATAATTATTTGAAGGAAAATATTCAAGCATTATTCTAAGAGAAATTATTTATTCGCTAAATACATTCATTTTCTTGTCTCAAGAACATCAACATTGTTTCAATTAAAATAGTGGTCAAAATAAGTACATGAATTTACTTGGAACAAGAAACATTTTGTTAGAGTTTTAGTTACTTATCATGAGAATATAATATTCTCAATTCAATATTTCATTAAACTTCATGCAAATAAGTGTAATGGAACAAATTAACTCAATAATTTTTTGCTTAGAGTAAATTTATTCTTGATTCAAATAGTTGTCCGGATTCTATTATTTTCTTGATTCAAGAAAATCAAACCCTTGTAAAAAGAAAATACTTCCTTCTTTCAAGTAGAATCAGCCAAGTAAATTAGCCTACTTGATTTAATGCAGACATTTTTTCAGTTTGGTGCGCGCCGATATTCGATCAGGGCCTTCTCGCACATTATTACCTTTTTTAAGAGCTCTCTTTTTGCGATTCAATAGAGCTAAACAATATGATAGCTCTTCCCTGGTTAACTTAATTATTCAGGGTTATCCTCTCGCGCACTATCTTTAACCTCAGTAAACCTAACAAGACTGTTAATTCTTGTTGACTAGCTGAATTGGAGACTGTCAACTCCTGTTGACAGTCGAGTCTGGAACTCCTAGTCGGCCCCTGCCGACGATTTGGTTCTGGTCGTCCCCAGAACTGCCTTTTACGCTTTCTCTTCCAGAAATTGAGTTCCATTCAAAGGGGTCCCCAGGCATTGCTCGTTAAGCGACCTGCAAGGTCTCTTTGAACAGCACTGAATGTTCCGTCTGAACGTGGTAATCCCCTACCGGGCACTGCTGGTTGGTGCGTCCCGCAAGGTGATTGATTACCAGTCCGCTGAAGCCTTCCTTGTTGAAAATTGTTCTTAAAAGAACAGATGTGTTGAATTGCAGAGGGTATATCAAGAAATAACTAATTCAAATGAGAACTGCTTATTTATTAATTAAACGCCCTAGGCTGGTCGCAGGAGATCGAAAGACGCTGCTTCGAGCTAGTCGAGAGGCAGAATCGTGCCACGGTGTTTTTTTTTGTTTGATTGGCCGAGGAGGGGGAATCTTCTAAAAGACACCCAAGAAAAGTGGGTAGTGTCGGATTCGCCCAGTGCGCCTACCGACTAAAAACCCCTCCCCGTTTTGGTTGCCAACCTTGAAGGTTATAAACCAAGTTAAAAGAAGAAGAGGAGGACAACGAAGTTTGGTGGTCCAAACAGTGGTACTGCAAGGACACTCGCGCATGAAGCGAAACACGGAGAAAGAAAGATGGGTAAGTTAAGATTAGGACGGCGAGACTAGAAGGCAGGGCCTTCTAAAACGGTCGGAAGGTTTACTCGAATAATTTGCGAGTGAGTTGATGCTGGGATTTGGATGAATTGTCACTGAAGAACGAAGATTTGCTGCGTGAGTGCGAGCTGCATCAAAGATGGAGAGAAGCTTGGTTTCCGAGAGGATTTGTTTGTTGCGGATGAACCAAGGAATGTTCAAAGCGGAGCGCAGAAGGCGCATATAGGTGCTGTTTAATTTAGAAAGACGGTTTGGGGTGGCAGAGCCCCAGATAGGAATCGCGTAGGTGCAAATGCTTTTAATTATTGCGTTAAAGGCACGAGCTTTAGTGGCTCGAGAAACTGTGGGTTTATTGAAGAAAGGTTTTAGTAAAATAAAGGCCCCATTAGCCTTGTTGCGAATGGCGTGGATTTGTTTCGACCATGTCAGTCTTTGTCAAAAATGACGCCGAGATATTTTGCGGAGGTACTCCATTCAATAGTACCAGTCGAGAACAATTGGAGTGAATCTATTTAGACGGGAGGAGCAATGACTGATGACCTTGGAGGGATGGAGAAAACCAACATCGTCAGCGTATTGGACCGTGACTATTTTCTCGTCAACAGGTATGTCGTAGCAAAGCAGGTTGAAGAGAGAGGGAGAGAGTTTGGAGCCTTGAGGGACACCGGAAGTGATAGGTTGGGAGTCCGATAAAGATTTTCCGACGCGAGCTCTGAAGCTCCT
>NC_046665.1:37309967-37311931 GCF_010883055.1 Belonocnema kinseyi
GGAATAGAACGGATTTGACTGCATTTAATAGAGGAAGTTTCGAGAATATATTTGAGATGGAGGTAATCGATTTTATATTTTGACGGAGGAGAGAGTTCGGGGTTGCCGGATAATTCTAGCAGTACTGGGTTGTGGTCGGAACTTAGTTCAGAAAGAGTCCAGGGGTCTTTGTCGATTAATATATTCTTTTTTAACAAGACGTCGAGGATGTCGGGTTGATGTTTAGAAGAACTAGGAAAGTGAGTGGGTTCAGAGGGAGCCTCGATAGTGAGATTATGGCGATTCAGGGTTCTGAGGAGAGCGTTGCCTTTGGTGTTATTTGCAAGGCATCCCCAGGCTTTGTGTTTGGCATTAAAATCGCCAGCAACCACAGTTGGGGTGTTGGTGTTGAAAAGGTTATGTATTTCGGATATGTCATTGATATTCGGGGGAGAGTAAAATGAGAGAATCTGAAGGGGACCAGACTCAAGATGGATTTCGACTCCAGTTACTTCGCAGGGAGAAGACATTGTGCTTATGGCTGAGTGGCGGAGGGCGTTACGAACCAGAAGCGCCACGGCACAGCCTTTGGACAAAGAACGGTCTTTTCTGTATACAGAGTAGCCAGGAATGTAGAGTTTCTTTTCAGAATTTAGATGGGTTTCGGTGATACAGGCAACATCGATGGATTTATCATTAGGGAATTGAAATAGTTCTAATCTTTTGGAAACGGAAACGCTGTTAGCATTCCAGGTAAGGATAGTTAATTTATCTTTATGAACGACCGGGGTTTGGGAACTGAAGGGCAGCTGCGAAGGAAGAGAGGAAGTCTCGAAAAAGCTGCTGTAGTTGTGGATTTTGTAGGGGATCGGTGATGGGAGGGGATTGAATCTGATTTTTAACTTGCGATAGAGGACGCGCCGAGACTACGTTCGCGAAGGACCTTTGAGAGGAGGCGGGAATGGTAGCAATACGAGTTTTAGGAAGGGGAGGAGGGTTGGCAGTAGGATTGGGTTTAGGGTGTTGGCGATTTAAAGGTGACTTGCATCCAGGTTTTTGTGGAACTTTAGGGCATCCGCGGTAGGTGGCCCAGTGCAGGCCTTTACAATTGGCACATGAAGGAGTAGCATCTTTTTGGTTGCGAAAGGTGCAGGAAGCAGTGGCGTGGCTACGTGCGCAGAAGGCGCAAGACCAGGGAGCATGGCAGTAGTTTGCCGTGTGGAAAAATTTGAGGCAGCGACGGCATTGAGGGATGAGGTTTGATTTCCTTTTGGCTTCAACTTTAACGCTAAGGTCAGCGACATGTTTAATGTTGAAAATAGATTTCGCTGAAGGAGCAGAAGGGTCCAGATGGACAACAACTAGGGGCCAGATTTTGTCTTTCTTCCTCATGCGATGGACTTGCTTAACGGAAGGAATTTTAGTCTGAAGTTCCCCAAGGATGGATTCTTCAGACAAGGATTCGATTACACCTCTGATGACAACGACAAGGTCTCTGTCTTGTTGGAGCTGATTTGTGGTTTAATTAATTTGGTGCTTATCCAGTTTTTGAGTGATAGCGCGGAAGCTATCGACATTTAGGGGATAGACGATTATGGCGTCAGACGTGTTTTTAGCAGATCGGATGGGGATATCTGCTTTTAGGAGGGCCGAGTGAATTTTCGGCCAGAGTTCTTTCCGAAGGATACGGATAGGAGGCGGGCTTTGTTCTTTTTCGGCTGGCTCCTCGTCTTCGGATGAGCTAGAAAGAATAGACTCATCGTCAGAGAGTGAGGGGGTCGCTAATTTTAGGGGGCTTGAGAAACGCTTGCGCTTGTTTTGCTTTGACTTCACGGTACAGAAGTCGGAGAAGTCTACGGGTGGATTTGAGATATGGTTTTGGAACTGGAGGGTGTCCATACATTCAACAGCATCATCGGCTGGGTTTGGGGTGACCGAGGTCGAGGGTACTCGGGATAGAAGAGCTGACTCGTAAGATATTAGAA
>NC_046665.1:37312031-37328723 GCF_010883055.1 Belonocnema kinseyi
ATCTAATCAAATATGCGTGTGAAGTGGCTATATTGCTATTATATAAAAATAATATGAAAGTCGGAGGACGAAAAACAAAGCTCGTCCAGGTGAGTGTTTGGAATTCCGAGCTGTTAAAATTATCGCGAAAATTCTGAATTCCGAGCTCTCCCGTTTTATACATCGGTGGTGTATATCAATTCGCCCCTCTCCCGGATAGAGCTTTGTTTTTCTGTCGAAAGTATCTCAATTATATCCATGTACGCGACAATTGTAGGGTCGCACATCTCGATAATTCGTCGGGCGACGTCTTCAGATCTTGTAACACCCACTGCCCGTTCCTCTCTGGTCGAGAATCTGCTCTTGGTACCCTGTACCACCTTCTTTTACTCTGAACGCGTGCGGTTGTTCGCCGACATATTTGGCAAATTGTGTGCCATCAGGAAACGGGAACTGGTGCTGCTGTTCTTTGAAGTTTCTGGCTAATTATTTGCCAGCTGGGAACGGGAACTGGTGAGAATGTTCGCCGATACTTCTGACAAGTTGTGCGCCCACTGGAAACGACAACTGATAAGGATGTTCGCGGACATTTCTGGCAAATTGTGTGCCTGCTGGAAACGGGAACCGATGAGGATGTTCGCCGACATCTCTGGCAAGTTGTGTACCTGCTGGAAACGGGAACCGATGAGGATATTCGCCGACATTTCTGGCAAGTTGTGTGCCAGCTAGAAGCGGGAACGCGTGCAACTGTTCATTGACACTTCTGGAAACGGGCATTTCAAACTCTAGAGACGTTATTTGGTGCGGCCGTTCGTCGACACCTCGGTAAACGGGTCTTTCTGAATCTGGAAACATGTTTTAGTGCGGCTGTTCGTCGACACTTCTGGAAACGGGTCCTTCTGATTCTGGAAACTGGTTTCAGTGCGGCTGTTTGTCGACACTCCTGGAACCGGGTCCATCTGATTCTGGAAACGGGTTTCGATGCATCTGTTTGTCGACACTTCTGGAAACGGGTCCTTTTGGTTGTGGAAACGATTTTCGGTGCAGTGCGGGCCAGAGATCCTTCCCGTGTACCTTCTGCTGATGACCGTCCTTCTGAATATGGTACACGTCCCCGGCCACGTGTTGTGTGATCTTGTACGGTCCCAAACGTCGATGGTCGAGAGCGGCGTTGTAACCTGCTGCTTTATTTGAGAGGTGGTGATTTGTTGTCACAAACCGGTCTCCGACGGTCTAGCGGGGTGTGGATGGGTCGCCGGAGTATCTTTTCTGGTAGTTACCTTGATTTTGATGAGCTCTGTCCTCTCTCTGCTGGCGGTCTTCGGCTGGGTTCGGGTCGTTATGTGGCGGTTCTTGGGTGTTAATCCGCCATTTACCGGGCAGGGGAATGGTCTTTCTCAGGAGAAGATAGCTGAGTGTCTCGCCGGTTGCGGCGTTGTGGCGACGTCGAAGTGCAAACAGTATATCTGACAGATGTTGACCCCGGTACGCTGCGTCCGGGGTTCTAATCAGAGTCGCAGGCCCTTTTTTATCTCCTGATTGCGTCTCTCTGTTGGATTGGCCCTGGGGTGATAAATGAGTGTTGTCCATAACTCCACGTCCCAACGTTTACTAGCTTCCGCCCAAAGGTGTCCGGTGAATTGGGTAGCGTTGTCGCTCAGTAATCGACGTGGGTACCCCCAGCGTGTGAAGACTTTTCTCCAGTACCTTGACCATTTTGGGTGTCGTGGATACTCGCAATGGAAATACCTCCACCCATCTGGAGAACATGTCTGTGACTACAAGGATAAACGTGTTTCCTTTACTGGAGCGAGGGTAGGGGCCCATGAGATCGACTGCGACTGCTTCCCAAGCGATGCGTGCGGTGCGAGGTCGTTGGTGATCCGGGTACTTGGCGTGTACGGGTCTACAACGCACTCATAGGTGGCAACCAGCGGTGCGTCGTGGTATTCCCATATAATTCATCTGGCAGCTCATTGTCTTTGCCGGCGCAATGTTCGATGGTGAAGGTAAATCGACTGAGAAATACTTGCCATCTGGTCAATTTGTCCCGGGTATCCTTCTGTCGGACTAACCAAGTAAGGGTCTTACTATCGGTGCGCAGAATGAAAGGCTGGTCCTCCAAGTAAGGTCGGTAGTGTGTGATACCCCAGATCACGGCTAGGCATTCCTGCTCGTTACAATGGTATGCCGTTTTTGTCGCTGAGAATTTCGCGCTGGCGTAGGCGATGATTCTACGACGTCCCTCGGGCTCTTGTTGCATAAGCACCGCGCCCATACTTCGAGAGCTGGCATCCGTCTGCAGGATGAAAGGATAAGGGTCCGATCGACTTAATGGATCGTGGTGGGTGAAGGCCACCTTTACAACCACCAAGGCTGTTGTAGCTACGGCCGTCCATTTATAAGGGCGTTTCGGGGACAGCAGATCTGTGATAGGAGCAATAGTTTCTGAGTAATGAGGAATATACTTATGGAGCCAGTTCATGGTCCCAAGAAGTGACCTTAGCCCTTTCCGGGTACGGGGCGGTTCGACGTCTAGTATGGCCTGCAGGAGCTTAGGTTGAGGTAGATTTCCGTCGGAGGTGACCACATGTCACAGGTAAGGCAGGCTGGTTTGCCCCAGTTGACCTTTCTGGGGTGATCACGTTAGCTTATAGAACTGGAGCCTCTCGAATACGAGTGACAGGTGGAGAAGATGTTCCCAATCGTCAGAGTATACTATGATGTCGTCCAAGTAAGCGATGGCGATTTGTCCCCAATGATCGGCCAGCACGTGTCGCATCAGGGTTTGGAAGGTGCCGGGTGCGTTTTTTAAACCGAACGGCATTACCCTAAATTGGTATTGCCCTCCGCTGGGCGTCGTAAAGGCCGTGTATTTTCGGGCTTCTGGTGCCAGAGTGATCTGCCAGTACCCGCTCTTTAGGTCTAGCGTGATGAAGATTTTGGCACTGCCAAGGACCTTAAGGATTTCGTGAATCCTAGGTAGGTATTGAGGAGCACCCACTGTCTGTTGATCCTTCGGTAATCCACACAGAATCGATAGTCACCGTCCTTTTTCCCCGCGAACACGATGGCTGAGCTATAAAGTGAAGTGGTGGGTTCGATCATCGCGTCGGCGAGCATGTTGCAGACCTCTACGTCGAGCCATTTCCGTTTTTCTTCAGAGTAGCGTCTGGGTGGCTCTCGGAATGGTATTGTGTCGGAGAGATGGATCTCGTGCTGGATCGCCATTGTCTGTCGAAGGGGTCCCCCTTGGTGGAAGATTGTAGCATACAGTCTGGCGATGTTCATGAATCTTTCCTTGTATTGATGGGAAAAATTGTGGTCAGTTCCGGTGAAGCCACTTGCATGGATGGCTGTCGGGATTCTGGAATGAGTTAGATCCGAGTTCGTTGTCGAGTTCCGAGATATATGCAGCCGAGGCAGTGGTCGTACACTAGTCGGTGTTGCTCAAACCATGGTATTCCTAAGATAACTTCACCGGATAGTTGTGGGCTGACGAGGAAAAGGCCCGGGTAAATAGCTCCGCTAATCTTCGGTGATAGTTGGATGGAATCTATCAACGGTAGGACGGCTCCTTTGGCGGCAAGTTAAGCTATGGTGGGCTAGGTTTCAATCTTCGTAGTTGTGCTTCGTTTAGTAACTCCGCGTGGATGAAGTTGTCGGAAGAACATTAATCTACGTAGGCAATGGCTTCCTTATTTCCAAGACGTACTCGAACGCTGATGATTCTACGAGTAGTGACGCTTGCCACGCCTACTGTGGGGGCGACGGGTTTGACGAATGACCGGCGGCCTCGTCGTTCGCCGGTCGACGCCAGTTTCCCTGGTAGTTGTCTCTGGCTCCTTGGAAGACAGGGCAGTCTCGGTGGAAGTGGTAATTTGGACAGTAGTTGCAAGGTGGTAACCTCCTGTTTACTGGCGGTTCGTAAGTTTGTGTAGGGGGCGTGTTACTCGCCGAGGTAACGGATTTCTTGGGTTCTTCTTTCTTCTGCTCTTTCTTAGGTTGGTCGTCGGCTTCGTCGAATTCCGCTTCCACTGCTCGATCTAATAATTCCCCGAATGATTCTGGAGATGCTGCTCGAATTACCATCGTAAGACGTTAAGACGAATAATGGCGGTGTTGTTAGCGTACTTTTGTCGTAATACCTCTCGGTACTTGTGCCAGGTAAGTGAGAGGGATTTAAAAACCTCCCACCATTTTGAGGCTGGCTCACGTAATGCTTTTCCCGCTAGCCGTGTCCTTTGCGATACTTCAATGCTGGTTTGTGTGAATATCAGTTCACACTCTCGTAGGAAAGCCTCGGGATCCTCATGGTCGTGTCCCGCGAAGTTCGGCAAGTCTAATGGTGGAGCTCGGATGGCTCGAATTATAGCCGTCCACTCAGCCTGCCCTGGCTGTATCATTGGGATGGTGAGTGGGGCCACATACTGAGGTATGATGGCGGTGTCTGTCTGTCTTCCATGAGACCTTGGTCGTTGGTGGATCTGTACCATTGTGGGCTGATGCAAACGTGTTTGTAATTGCTGCTGGTTAGTTGCTGCAAAGCCATTGCTTCTCAGGGATAATGGCTTAGAACCGTGCCGGCGGCCGAGTGTTGGTGATAAGCTCTGTAAACGCTGCCGTCGTGAACTTTCCGAACCTCGTGGCGATTTGGCTGGAGCCCTGTTAATTGGATCCATGGTTGGAGCTTGTGAGCTTGCACTATCTTCGAGTTGCAAGATGGTGATGTTGCAGACCGCTGTGCCTGAATCCGTGAAGTCCAATAGGTTATTGGTTTCTATTGTTGCTTCTTCGTCTAATTGTTGGTCATTTCCGCTGACTTCTGGGGATCCCGCGATGTCTTCGCTTGTTGTAGAGTGGTCGTCCGGTGTTGTGGATTGTTGCGTAGAGCCGTCGGGCGCCAATGGATTTTGTGTTCCACTTCCGAAAGTGATGGGCTCTGTCGAGATGGTACGTTCGACGATGGTCTTCCTTTTCGTAGGCGCGCGATTAATATCTCTCTCTCGCACCAGAATTACACTTCCTCTTAACCTAAGGTTCATCTTATTCTCTAATTTATTGTGTATATCGGTCGCGTGGAAATAATAATAATATATAGATATACCATGCAGTATACACAACAGCGTAATATATATCTAATCAAATATACGTGTGAAGTGGCTGTATTGCTATTATATAAAAATAATACGAAAGTCGGAGAACGAAAAACAAAGCTCGTCGAGGTGAGTGTTTGGAATTCCGATTTGTTAAAATTATCGCGAAAGGTCTGAATTCCGAGCTCTCCCGTTTCATACATCGGTGGTGTATATCAAATAGCTCAAAAAAATTTCTAGTTTTTCTCTTAAATTAAACAATTAAACAGTTACGCAAATTTGTATGTGTCAAAACTGAAGCTTTTCGGTGCTCGTTGGTCTTTGATCAGGACTTTCTCGCACATGGTTATCTTTTTTATGGGGACGCGCCATACCTTTGACAAAGGTTTTCTCGGAGAAGGATGCTTCTTTTAGGATGTTCGTTTATTGCTAAATAGGTATTACACGGACTAAAACTCACCTATAGTCTTTCTGAAGAATGAAAAGTGGTTGCTTAGTTAAAATGAATTTCCAGTACCGAATTTTTATACCTGCACGTCTTACGGTCATTTAAACAACAAAAAATTAAGATCAATTGAAAATTAGCGTGTAGACTGAATTTTGTCCACACTGTGCCATGCATACATACAAACTATGCGTAATTACTTACAAAATTGTGATTCGCTTTAATTTGAATTAAGGTAAGGTTGATTTAATTGATAATTTACAAGAAAAACTGCAAACTAATATTTTAAATCGTTTTTACACTATATCTTTAATGTTTTACCATTTATTTCTAATCTTGAACTCAGAAAAAAATTTGTCTTAAAACAAAAGTATCGTCCTCATGTCGGTTTTGTTTTAAACGACGTGAATATATTATTGACACAAATAGACTTACTTGGCTGAAAGATTAGTTGAAGCTAGTTGCACGAGGAGCATTTTTCCTGCAAAAGGATTCCTGTTTAAATTCAAAAAGAAATTACAATAACGTCAAGAAATATTCTCTTGTCACAAGAGTCTTACTCAATGAGAGTAAGATAAATTATTTTGGAAATTTTTTTTATTATGATAGTTTTACGAAAGTTCGAAACAAATACAAACTTTTCTCATTTGCTTATAGTTTTGTTTGCCGTTATGAAAAGGTTTGAGTTCCCTGATTTACATATAGAAATGGTGTTTCATAAAAACTCTATTTGATCGTTTTTCTGGTAAAGTATAAATGAAATAAACATATATCGTTAATAAATTTGTGCATATAACACTCCTTTCAGCGATTATGAAAACATACTTTTATAACTGTTATAGCTTAAACAAATGTGACTAAACAAAATAGCCACCCATTCTTGACACCGGTGTCATAGCATCATAACCTAAAAATTGTGTCTAACCGCACGCAAATGACAACTACACTTAACAAGAGATATTTTCTAAAATCAGATTTCGTTATTTTTTCAACTTTTCAATTACATTGCACGGTGAGATCATTATGACCTCAAAAGTCGATCATTCACTCCGGCCGATTAAAGTGCTCTTTAATTCGGTATCCTTTTTTTGCATATCAAAATTATATTGATTTCGGTATCATTTTGAATACTTTTTTTACTGTGAAAATTAAATTTTATTCATATGAAACTAGATATTTTCATGACTTTCTCGATCTTAGAATTTATATTCATATTTATTCATACATTTTCATAATTTTTTTCTCTCTATTTGCCAACAGCATTAAATTTTTTATTATTTTTGCTTTTTCTTAATGCAATTCAAAACAAAAGCCAGGCCACCTGATCGGGGTGCCACCTGTTTGATATACCTGTTTGATATACACATACACGTTCTATGCAGAAGGGCTGCTTTTTCTTATCCATCAAATAGGTTAAAGCTTATTGACAAATAAATGTTTTTTTTTCATTTTTTTACGCGTTATTTGATTTTGTGAAATAAATACTCGTCAAAGTAAAAAAATTCTGAAAGAACTATTGTTTCTTATGAGCTGGTCTGATATTAGGGGGAAAGAGGCTTAAACTATCAAATGTTAAATTTATAAAAAAAGAATTAATTGCAAATATTTGTAGAACTGCTGATTTACCAAAGACGCGCCTAAAATGCTTGGATTCGGGAGATAATTTTACATTAAAATCAAAAGAGAAACTTACTGGACCTCCACTGGTGGACCGAAGGAACCGAATGGAGCCTCTATAAACTACCTGTAAAGACCCCATTGGGTCCCCATTCGGTTCCTTTTTTTAAAAACTCGAAAATACAGCAAAATCAACTTTTAAAATTTTGAAATTCGGATTCGACGTTCAAATTTTCTATAGAAGGTTACGGAATAATCGCAATACTTATTTTTTGCAACTGTAGAAAGTTAAAAAAATTATAAGACGTATAACGCCTGTTGACTGCTACTTACAGGCGATGCGTTTGAAGTGTAGCAGTCAACAGACGTTACAGGTCTTATATTTTTTAAAACTTTTTACCGTTGCAAAAAAAAACTATTGCGATAATTCCGTGACCTTCTATAGGGAATTTTAACGCATAATCCGAATTTCAACAATTTAAAAGTTGATTTTGCTGTTTTTTCGAGTATTTTAAAAAGGAACCGAATGGGGACCCAATGGGGTCTTTACGGGTACTTTGTAAAGGCTCCATTCGGTTCCTTCGGTCTGCCAGGGTCTTCGATTCGACAAAAATAGGGTTAGCATCTGGAAGAATGGCGCAACTCGTGCCCAAATAGCTGGGAAGTATATTTTTCCGCCCTTGCGCGATATCCGCCAGTGGACTGCAATTTTTAATGCATGAATTCTTTTTCTCTCATTATATTCACTATACAAAATTTCAACATTATCCCAAACAAAATCATGGTCAACATCAATAAATTCATTTTTATGTCTGACAAGAACATTATCTAAAGTATCTTTCCCAGAATGGTAATATTATTACCAATTGCTACAGGAAAAGTACATGTTCAGGTGGAATTTTAAATTTCTCATCTGATCATCCTTTTCAAAAGAAAGTTGCAGTAAAGGTCCAATTTCGAAAAATATTGAATTTATATTGAACAAAATTAGGATTCATACTATTTTCCGTATACCATTTAAAATGAATTCAATAATAACGTTTTGAAAGGATCCTTTAAATAATTTTGAAAAAAGTGGTATTGTCTGCAAGATCACTTGCAATATTTCTAAGATGACTCACGTGGGACAGACTGGCAGACTTCTTAATACTAGAATAGAGAAACACAAAAGTGATGCTTGTTTGGGACGCTGTTCTAACAGTGTTCTTGCCAGTCATACAAAGGAATTTATTGATGTCGACCGTAATTTTGATTGGGATAATGTTTAAATTTTGCGCAGTCAAAGTAATGAGAAAAAGGGAGAATTTATGGAAATTTTTTACATTAAAAAACAAAACAAATGATCTGTTCATTTAAAGACTGATTTAGATAGTTTAAAAGAGAGTTATATGCTAGTATGGTTAATTTTATTTAGCCCTGAGTTTTCATAAATCTTTATTTGCTTTTACTCGCTCCCTCTATTTATGATGTGCTTATAATGGATATTTCAGGTATGTTTTTAACCGGTTTGCCTTTTGACCCACACCGGATGTTTCAGGTATGTTTGTGGGTTGCAATTAACTTGCGTTCCATGGTCAGAAACAACGGGGTGCCTAGCCAAATAGTTCTTCTCTCTCTCTCTCTTCCCCCAAAATTTGAGTAGCGAATCTGACCTGAGAGGGACAGGGGTTGATAATTTAAAATAATGACGCGTAGATTTCAACAAGATTTCAAAATATTAAGTTTCAATAGTCACAAGTACACAAGGAAGTGAGTTTGATGATGCCTGTCTGACCTGACATCCAAATATTGAAGTTTTTTTTCAATCAGTGAACGATGCGCACACTTCGAGTTTTATTGCAAGGAACAGCCTAATTGACGTGGAAACCAAGAGGAAAGGAGTGATAAGAAAAATTAATTTTCTCTGTTCAAAAATCCAGCAGTACCGTGTCTCGTTTTTCGCTAGTTACCAACCGCGTTAGGGTTAAGGTGCTTAAGAAGTAGAAAAAAAACACTGTAAATACATATAAAAACATAATAATACGTGAAGTATTTTCTTTATAAATACATAAAATGATAAAAATTTGTTTAAGCAATTGTCCTTTACAATTATAAATTGTTGAATGTCATCAAAATGTTCTTAAAGATTTAGAAGTTAGTTATTGACAGTTAATTGCATGGAAAAATCAAGTGTGTACTTCCATAAATAGCCAAATAGTGCATTTGTGAATTAAGGTGCTTTACATAATTATTAACTTTTATGTGGTGGCAAAATATTATACTTAACTATTATTAAGGTGAGTTTATTAACGCAGTTTTAATAATCATTAACTTTTATTTGGTGGCCGAATATTATACTTTGGTTTTATTTACAAATAATATGTGATCGATTCCATAGAAAAACACTTGATTTATTCTATCAAAAATACCTCATATGAATCTTTGTTTATAAAAATTGATTTTGAAATAAAAATTATTTATTAATTTTTATTAATTTAACTAAAAAACTATTTTTGTGCAAGTGAACCTGCACAGAAGATTTTTTATTTTTGAATCAATCAAAACGGATATCTACCGAGAAGTCAGGAAAAATGTCATTTAAAAATCTGCGAAGTATTGTGAATTTTTATGTCATGTTTTTTGTCTAGGGAATTATTAATACAATATATCGTGTTTATACTTTTACGAAAAAGAAGCAATAAATAAGATTATTTAATTACACATTTGGTTCATATATTTCTGACTTTTACTGTTTAATTATTACTTAATAAGAGAAAATACGATTAATGTTTCCCACCTTTAAATTTTGTGAAATATGGATAGAAAATATATTTAAAATAAAAATTAAATATTGTATATCAAATTTCTCAAGTGGTAAGGTTGGCGGCTGCAGTCAAGTCTGTTTTAAACCCTTTTGTCTTAATTCAGGACGACTGAAAACTACTACTTGACCGCTTGGCTCAATTCGGATCAAAAAACGTTAAAGGGGTTGCATTAGCTCAATTCGAATGCGCCTTCAGGAACAGAGCATCGTAATTTCGTTTCTGTTCCTGTGCTTAAATATTTTAATTTTTTTAATTCTATTTTGTTCCTTGATAAGAGTGCTATATAAGTGCCGAAACGTTGGTTATTATTTTTTACAAATGCTTTTTTATTGGGATTTAAAAATAATAAAAATAACTAAAGAAATAAAAAAATAAAAGGAACGGGATTTGCTTCATTGCCTTCTCATTTTTTCCTCTTTTATTTTTATTGAAAAAAAAAACAAATTTTTTTCTTTTCTTTCTTAGCATTTAACAAGTCTTTTTCCAATTTCAATAGGAACATTTTATTGTGGTTGTTCAAATTTGGTCACTGGATTCTTGGTTTTATACATTCTTTATAATAGTTGATAAAATATAAAAAATAAAATATTTATAAGCAGATAAGAAAGACAAATCAAAACTTGTGGCACTTTCACGTAGAAAAAAATCGAGTTTTAAATACAAATAGCTTGATAATGAATAATAACATTGCATACTAAGATTAACTGAATGAAAATTACTGGAACATATAGTAATTACGATAAATGTTTTTCTACCAATATTTATTAGTAGGGGAGACTTTAGTTGTAAGACAGGTTATTTTTAAGCTATACATTTTCGCTGGTTTAACTAAATTGGGAGTTCTATATACCGCTGGAAAGGTAATGGAAATACACAACTTTTAGCCCCAGGAGGTATAGTTATGTCGTCAACGCTAAAAATATTATGGCCAATTTAGTGAATAAATGGTTTTTTGCCCAACAAGAAAGTAGCTTAGTTGTGAGTCGCCTAGAAAAATCCAATAAAAATCAGAAAATATGAAGTAGAATGCCGATACAGATTTGAAAATATTAATATTTATTTATATTCAAGGCATTTAGTAGGCAATAATTATCTTTGAAAATGGCACTTTTTATTCATCATCGTCTTCTCCATACAAATCGCTATCGCAATGTTTACAAGTACACCAAACTCTCGTTTTCAGTCAAGTGTTGGCGGTTGCCTTTAAATGGCCTTTGACTGATTTCTATTTTCATTTTCAATTGATTCAGTCGAAAAATTTCACTTTAAAAAAAATAAACAAAAAGTTTAATCACTTGATTTTCACACACGGTGTTTGTAGCTAATACAATAATGCGTCTATTTACTTCGGTATTAGCACAGCAACTGGCACCAGCTGGTACAGTCCAAAAGAGAAGTTTGACAGTAAGGTAAATGTCCCAATTTGGGCGAATATAAGGATTTGTTTGGCGTACTTTGCTTGTAAAAGTATTTTAAATTTTATAAATTAATAAAAGTTCCTAATACCGCATAGTTTGAACATTTTTCATCAATACTTTGTCTGCATATCGATGCAAACAAACAATTTTTACTGAATAATTAAGAATATTTCATTCTGTTCCAATGAACCTATTTGGGCGAATGAATTTTTCCGCTGACCTAATTTATGCGAATCAAATGTCCGAATTTGGGCGAGTGACGAGATGTTATATTTCCTACAGTATCGGGATATCGTGATTGCTAAGAACTGACTCCTAATTTAATTTTTCATTGGAAATTTCAAAATTTAAACATAAAAACACTTCAGCATAATAAATCACGTGATTAAAAGAAAAAGAATTTTTTTATCCTTTGGATTTTCAAATTGACTATCTCGTTGTTGTTGCAATCATTTCCCGCACATTTTTATCAATTATTCAATACAAATTCATAAAAAACAGGCGTCATAACAGGAGAAAACTTTCAGAATTTAAATAGTGTGCTGTTTATCTTTAAAAATCTAATTTTTACGTAACCTTGTTGTATGTAAACATTCGCACAAATTCCTCCAACCGTTTTTTCCCGTTCGTATTAAGGCGGAAGGAAATATTCGAATTATTCATTAGCTTTTAGTTATATTGAAGAACACATTTGAAAAACTTATAATTAATACTTACTTTTCAATCAAACATTCGCGCCACAAAAATTTTAGAGCACTTTTGAAACAAAAAACTACGCAGACTGTCAACTCCCGAACTAACAAGCCGAGAGTTTATAGAACACGAATACGTAATAAAATGACTATAAAACCTATATCAAAAATATCTTTAATCCATTCTAGAATGTGAATAAACTACTACTAGTCTCATAAACTTTAAGATTACAATGGATTTACATACAGTATGTGAGCATTCGCACAAACTGGGTCACTCGCCCAAAATGAGACATTTTCCTTAGTCAGATTGGCCATATTCAGGCACTTTCTTAGGCTTGAAAATTAGCCCATGTATTACTCTGACAAGTTTTTCTCCTACAATTCTGAATTGTATGATTTCATATTTCAACTACAGACTATAAATGCCTAAATGCAGAACCTCTGAGATCGCATTTTTCGAAAAATGGCCTGGTTCTTGTTTTATTGCAATTAATTGAAAATTGATGCATTTTTTGCGCTTTGGAAGTAGCAAACCGCCACCACGAGTGTACTAATGGCGAACATAATTCGTGGGCCCTCTGGCTGGCTATGGAACTGCGGCTGGTCTATCATGTCATTTTTTCGAATATCGTAAACCTAGGATCGAGCCGAGATTTTAGATTCAGTGCCTGTCATGCCTCACTCAACTTTCTTATTGTTAGAAATTACAGTCGGTTGAAAGAAATTTTTAAATTAGCAAATATTAAGGAATTTAATTTTAATACTGTGCATTCGGTTAATTACATAACAATAAGATGATTAAAAAAGAAAGAAGAAAATCGATTAATCCGTTCAATTTCTGGATACACCTTTTTTCTCTCTTCTCCGATTGTACGACAAAAAATACTGAAATAAAAAGATGCTGCACCCCAAATTAGAAGCTATTGAATGGAAAAAGTATGGAATGTACATTTATTTTATTTCCATTTTCTTATTCATTTCATTTATTCATTAATTCATTCATTTGTTCATTTACTCATTCATTTATTCATTCATTCATTTCATTAGTTTAATTTCATGGTGGAAAGTTTAAATTGAAAACTCTGTAATCATAGAGAATCGTAATTTCCCTATCTTTTTTCTTGAATCTTTATTTGTTTCAAATACAACTGCTTGCGGTACAATAAATGTGTTGTTTTGGTCAGAATTGATGACCTATTTTGCTTCAAGATTCACACCATTTGGTTCAATTTCATTGCTTGTCATTCGAAAAATTAAAATATTGTTAATAGAAAGCGGAGGAGGCTTCTTTTTCAAGTTGGGCACCAGGCCATAGAATTGTAAAATTAAATGGCACAATGTGTACTGCTTATACTATTTTAAAATTTAATAAAAATTATAAATATATTTCCAATCGATTTACAAGATGGAGTGTTTGCGAAATAAATCCATACTAATGAATTTTATTTTTAGCACCCCCCCCCCCCCCCCCCCCCCCCCCCCCCCCCCCCCCCCCCGGCGGCCCAAATATATTATAAATCGAGTGTAAATCTTTGCGAAACCCTCCTAATTCTTGTGAAATCTTTCAGGAATTATTAAAATCTTTGTACAATGTTTGATATGTACCAGAAATATTTCGTTGTTCATTATTATTCATGATTGACTATGAATTGTTATTTATATATTTATAACTTATGTAGAATTTTAACATGGTATAAACTGTACACATTGTGCCATTTAATGTTATAATTGTATGGCTGGACGCCCACCTCGAAAAAGTAGGCTCCCTCGCTTCTGTGAATAAAATTTTTATTTTCCGAATGAAAAACAGTGACATTGAAGGACAGAATATGAATTTCAAAGCAAAATAGTTCATCAATTCTGACCAAAACTACACATTTATTGTGACGCAAGCAGTTGTATTTGAAACAAATAAAGATTAAACAAAAAAGATAGAAAAAATATGACTGTCTAATGTCTATGATTGCAGGGTTTTCAATGGTAAGTTTTGGAAAAGGAATTGCTTAAGAAACGCACGTGGCTACGTTTTCTCATATTTCAGAAAGCGGATTACGTGCGGCATTACTCCCTGAATTTTCACAGAGAGAATTGAATTCCACTGCAGTTTCTGAATTTTCTACATCTGCATGTGTCTTTGCTGGAAATTGATAAATGATTCCCACCGTATCGTGCAGCGTGTCTTTACCACTGGAAGTATCCACGAAGCGATCGTAGTTGTCAAAACTGAGGTGTGTACTGAGTCCCTCATCAGTAGATATGCCGGCTGGAATCCACTTATTTTCCTCATAAGCCGCAAACGTCATTTCCGTCTCCAATTCTTCAGCAAGATTATAACCTACTGCGTGACTGTACCTACTTAGTATTGTCACTACTGTCCGACTACTAGTTAGAGATTTCATTGCCAAACCCAGTATCAATTGTTTCGAAGGTTTCACCCTACCGCAAGTTATCATGTAAATAATACCGTGAACGTCACATTCTCTTTCAAGGATATCTTCTACCTGCAATTTATCAGGAAGCTTTCTTGTACGCATTGTTTTACAGCGTTTCTTATTTCATAAGCAATTGCTTTTGAACAGTCTACAGTATTTGAACAAACCTTGTCACTCATCAAGCGACCAATATCTATATCTGTCTTTAAAACAATACTTTTATGATGAATTGCTTCAGAAGTTTGAATCATTATAACGTCCCCGTATGATTCCAAGATCTTATCCTACAGATAGTCGGCCTTGTATACCTCCCAATCTTCTTTACAAAATATATCGCCGGAAAATTCAAGCAAAAGGTCTTTATACTGACTATGCAGATCCACGAGAAAGTAAACGTTTTCTTTTTCCAAAATTTCGGATTTTTTCTCGCGTTTCCGGTGATTTGTACACAGAAGCAGCAACTCTGAGATGTTTAATTACTCGCTTTTGACACGTAGAACAGAAGATGCAGACCCCATGTGCCGGAGATGGTGGTTTTGTGGATGTCGACACTGAGCTTGATATCGGTACGTAGGTCGAAGTCGATGCCGAGGTCGATGTCGATCCCAAGGTCGATGTTGATGCAGAAGTACACGTCGATGCCGAGTCGGAAGCAGTGAGAGGTACCGCCAATTCTTTTTGTACAACATTTATCGGCGTACTTGTTTTCATAGTTACAAAATCTCGTACGTCACATGGTGGGGTACATGCTCTTCCTTTTCCCTGCGATAAATACATAATACTTCTATGTACACATTCACATTTAATTAAGGCAATTATTTTGGGCAGGGGTGTTCATAAATATTAACTTTATCAAATAATATACATGTATAGTAAAATAGAGTGCATAAAAGTTGAAAGTTCTTTGATGTAATCAAATCTTGTGAAATATTTAAAACTAAAATAATAACCTACAATTCATCGACTAAATTCTTATTTATAATCAAAGTGCGACGTACGGGTGGGGTTTAAAATTGCAAACATTTTTAACAGTGCACTTAAGTTGCATGGAGTAACAATAGTTAAAAATGTCCCCACATTAGAGAAGAAACAAAAAAATGGTAGAAACAAAGGATTTCTTGAGTAAATCATGTATTGCAAGAATTATATTGCAAGCTGTATTGCAAGAAAAATTGGAAAAAATGTTCTTTTAAAATTATAACTATTTATATTGTAAACAAGCTTAATGTAAAAAATTCTGTAAAGAGGCATTTGTTGTCAGAAAATGCGTTTTTTTGAACCTGAAGTATTTTACACTTGACTGCTTCACTGCTTGACACACCATGCTTCACGCGAGAGAATTAGAGCCGGTTGAGAAAAATTAAAATGTGTTAATATGTTAATAAATTAAATTTTAATCAGTTTTATCAATTTCATAATCTAATTTTAAGCAAATGAAAAGAAAGTTGATGAAAATCGGTTAATATCTTAAATGCCAGTTGACAGTTCTTGTAATTTTGCGTGTTCTTAACGATATGCTTAATTACTCGAAATGTTTACCGATTTTCACCAACTTTTTTTTAATTTTCTTAAAATTACATCAGGAAAATGATTCGGATAATTAGAATTGAATTGAGCCATACCGTAAACCGAAACCCTTAGATACCTTCCCCGCTGCCCCGCACCCACGCAGCAGGCCTAGCCCCCAACGAAGATGAAGCCTCTTCTAACGGTAGCCCCCCGTGTACAATATTACAGCGAAGGCAAATAAATTCGGCAAAGAAATACGTCTGCGGCATATTTCTGTTACCTTGAGCCTTGGCAGGCAGAGTTTTTCGTGTACAGAGGGCTTTCACCTTTTATTTAGTTTTTGTCTCATCGCGTTCCTTAGCGTTCCTTAGCAGTTTTTTAATCGCCTACGTGTCAGCTTTCATTTACACTAACTTTTATCACGATCAGTCCTCACCTTCGAAAAAACGTAGTGGGTTCTCGAACTATACGGGCGTTTGCTTCTGTGTTTCGATAAAGCCCACAACAAGTCACCCGTCAATAATGATCACCTCTTACAATTACTAAAATTATGAAAAACATTGCTCAATTACATTTTAATTATCTGCAGAAATTTCCGCTATAATTCACGAAAGAATGTAAAAAAAGATTAGAAAAAACGGTTAATATGGTCATTAATTAATTATACAATTTTTCTTAACAATTAATAATCAATTTT
>NC_046665.1:37328823-37337606 GCF_010883055.1 Belonocnema kinseyi
ATTTTTGATGTTATGTAATCTTATGAAACATTATCGAAACTCTCAACAGAAATTGAACGGATTAACCGATATTCTTCTAGCTTTTTTTAATCGTCTCGTCGTTATGTAATGAACGTCATACAGAATATTAAAATTAAATTTCTTAATATTTTAATTATTTTTAATTCCTCTCAAGCAGCAATCTCTAACAATAGGAAAGTTGAGTGAGGCATGACAGGCACTCAATCTAAATCCTTGGCTTGATCCTGGGTTTACGATGTTTAAACTGTTTAAAATTTTAAAGTATCGTCGCTAAGAAAACACTCCAATAACACTCTAATGTGGATTGTAAGAGGTGATCATTATTGACGGATGATTTAGTGTGGCCTTTATGGAAAGACAGAAGCAAATGCAAGGAAGTTAGAAATATGGTCCGTAAAAATAACGGATATACGTGTATTCTCTCTTCTCCGATTACACGACAAAAATCCTGAAAAAGATCATGCGCCCAGAATTGGAAATTATTAAATGGGAATAGTATGGAATGTTCCATGAGTTTTAAAACAGTTTCCAATTGTTTCAGCAAAAGCAAATTATTTAAAGAATAATTTAATCCCAAAAAATGTAGAAAAGAATCCTTTTTTATGATTGAAATGTAATTGTTTGTCATTGTTTGGAATAGAAAATTTTTCTAAAAACATTATGTAATTATTTAAACAATTATTTGTTGTTTATTTTCAAAAATTTTTTAAAGTAGGCAGAGATGTCAACTTCTTCTACATTGTTATTCTAAGCAACTTTTTGTAGATGCTGTTGTTTTCTGTTTGTTGTTGACGTTGTTTTCTTGATGTAAACCATCCATACTTAATTTGACATAAATTTTTTTAAAAATCAATAATTAATTGCAAAAACAATAACATTAATATTTTAGCAGAATTTACTAGTCCTCGATGTCATTGAATATTATGTTTGACACAGAAAGTACGATTTAAAAAGTATTTTTCAAAAAGTAATTATTTTAACAAGTTATATTTGACTAAACAATTGAAAGGTGGGTCATCTATTCTTTGTATAAACTATACAGTCATATAATACACTATTTAGTTATTGTATAGAAACTGATTGAGCAAATTAGGATGGTTTAAACGAATAGAAATTTATTAAACATTAAAATAAATGTATCAAAATTATGTAATTATTCAACAAAACGTAGCATAGGATACCAATTTAGAAAAAGTGGACATCTCTAGCTCAATGTTCAGAAATTTGAAAAAAAAACAATAAATAATTGCTTAAATGATGATATAATGTTTTTAGGAAAATGTGCTACTCCAAAGAATGACTAACCATTACATTTAAATCAGAAAATACGATGGTTTGTTCCATTTTTTTGGGATGAAATTATTGTTTCAATAATTTACATTTCTGTAAACAATTTAAAATTGTTTAAAAAGTAATAGGAAATATTGAAATTGTCCACTAGTAATTATTTTTATGAAAAAGACGACGCATATTTGCTAAAAATTAACAAAAATGAACGTAAAAATGTAGTTTTTTTATTTTCGGCTCATATTTGGGGCGCCGGGGGGGGGGGGGGGGGGGGGGGGGGGGGGGGGGCAAAATTTATTAGTATGGATTTATTTCGCAAACACTTCATCTTGTAAATCGATTGGAAATATATTTATAATTTTTATTAAATTTTAAAATAGTATAAACAGTACACATTGTGCCATTTAATTTTATAATTCTATGGCCTGGTGCCCAACTTGAAAAAGAAGGCAATATAAATTTATTAAAATGATACATTTTCATGGTAGCTGAGGATAAAAATTAGTCCAAAATAAGCAACAAATATGAAAGTAATCATGAAAAATAAAATTTGTACATTATTTTTTAATATCTGAATAAGCAGTACCAACCCAAGGTGCAGAAATAAATATAATATACATTTGATAAAATACCAATAGCCGTGAAGCGAGCGGCGCGCAACGAGAATGTGCCCGCGAAGCAGGCAGATTTAAAAAAATTAAAAATAGTTTATAAGTTTCAATAGGAATAATTACTGAGGCTTTCGAATTAAAACACTACAACTTATAACGTTAAATTCTATAAATTGTTTACTTTGAACAGATTCAGGATCGTCTTATCAAATTTATTATTCTTCTATTTGTAATACTTGAAGTACAATTTAATATAAAGAATCAATAATTAATTTAAATTTAAATTTAATCAACGTAAAACGTTTTCAAGCAACTTTTTTTTATTCCAAGCTCTACATTTTTTAGTCTTCAATCTTGAAAAATGCATTTTAAAATTCTGAAACCTGGAAATGTATACACTTACAAATAAAGAGCAAGAATGGAAAATTTTCAAGGTAAAGATTGTAGAATTTTCTAGTGTAAAGTAAGCGATTTTATGATTGTCAAATATAACAAAAGAACTGCAAATATAAAACAAGTTGAAATCTGACTGTTTTGGAACTTGTTTAGAAAAAAATCTGCCCGTCTAGTGGGCATACTTTCATCGCGCGCTTCGCGCTCAATGACATATTTACCTCGCGCTACGCGCTCGGTCTTTTTATATATTCTCCACACTTGTGCACAGACTTTTTAAAAGAAAAGATACAAGCGTCACTTATCTCGTGCTTCGCACTCGAGTTTGTCCCTGACATTGTATATCATTTCCATAAATTTATATTATTACAATTCATAGCATGCATTGGTAATAAAACAGACTTAGTTTCATTGTCGCGTTTAAAAAAATCCGCATTCTTGAAAAAAATGTTTCTTATTGAACATTTTATTGCAACTTCTGTCGTTTTTTTCCATACACTGAATGTGCTCATTTCCAATGTTACTTTTAAGATTTAAACGTTACATATACGGTCTAAATAGCAGGCTAAACTTTTTTTAACTTATAAATTATATCCATAACCTTAGTGACCCACACTTTGTCAATTGAATTTTCTACCGCATCGTGTTCTACATCGCAGTTGTGGTGCCATTTTGCATTAATTCCTAATAATTTACTAAATGAGTGTTTCAAAGCGTCTAGGGTCGAGAGTCTAGTTGCAAAAACAGTCCAACGAAACTTCGATTAATGGGGGGAGGGGGGTGTTCGTTTCAACCAAGACTCATAGCTGGTTGGTGTTTTATGCTGAGAAAGTCATCAACCTTCAGCAACGTTATGTTATATGGGAGTTCATATTATGGTCTCATTTTCACATTCCCGGCCTTCCTTTAGGTACGAAACCAAAAACTTATACCTATATATTTTGTCTCGCTGTTGTTTTTAAGACTCATTTATATATTTGAAAAGCTTTCAAATAATGTGAAACGGTTGAATGAAAAAATGTATTTTTTGGATTTTCCATTATTTTTTGTGCTGTAAAAATTAGAATTTTTTATTTTTCAAGAAAATTCAAAAAGTTGTTATGTTAATTTTGTGCCGAATTCAAAAAGCAACATTTTTCTTTTCTTGTCATTTTTTCATATCTTGCGTTATTTGGCTTAAAATGTTTATTTTTGTATGCCTTTTGAATTTTTGTGAAGGCTATAACTCCATTGTTCACTCTTTTGAGTTTTTACAGTATGTGCATCCCTCAACTTATAAAATAAAACACCTTGATAACAATAGTCACTAAATACGAAACTAATTGATCATTACAGTAACATCACAAATTTACAATGAAGTAATGACTTATTTATCCTACCAGTATCACCCAACCCATAAAACTCTCCTGCTTAGTGCCACAGAATCTACATGAAACATATTCAAACCCTTTATTTCCCGCTTTCCCCACATTTGCACACCTAAGTCTTGCCCACTGCTCCAACTCCTCCCCCTGTTGCCTCGTCCTCCCAGTGCTCTTCTCTTCCCGGAAACCTTTTCCAACTTTTGTACTCTTTGCAATATTTCTATCTCTCTATTTTTCCTTAATCTCTCTGAATCTCTTGTGCCAACTTAGTCTCTACTCCTTTCAATAAGTTGTTCTCTACCTCCTCTACCTTCCCCCTTTCCCAAAGCCACCTCACTGTTTCTCTATCTTCCACCTCTCTGCATGCCTCCTGGTAAGTTTTACCCCAACTCGACGAATAGCCATTAATGATCCCCCTCAGTTCATCTTTCAGACAAATCCTAGGACATCTGTCCTCGTTTATCCCGCAAATTCGTATAACTCTGGCAATTTTGGGTTTTGTGAAAAAAGTCATTAGGATAAATTGATCGTCTTTATGAATACTATGAATATCCTTACAGAGAATTTTTTAAAAAAGTGGTCTCAAAAATATTCAAAATTCGCTAATTTTTTTAATTTTTATTCAAAATGGCTGACTAACGAACGTGACGTTTAGTTTCGGATTCAGGGGGTTTCAAAACGTGGACATTTGAAAGAAAAATGGGGAGGTCAAATTTTACACAATTCTAATACTTTCTCTGATGAGAATATAATAAGCATAAAATATCGGAAGACAAAGTTATGTAAATACACAGTACCGGCAAAATAATTTGTAGGTAATTTAATGTGAAGACAAGTGACAGAAGAAAAACAATCTTTCTTGCCAGTAAAGGCTGAGAATTGTTATAAATATAATACAATAATAATATAATATAATAATATAATAATTTAATAATTGTAATTTTCTATCATGTAAAACCCTTGTTCAAGATAAAATCGTAGAAATTAACATTTGTTTCCTCTCTGCATTAACAGTTAAGTTTGAACAAACAAGCTTTTAAAAATCGGCTCTTATAATTCACTTAGAAATTAAACACTGAATTTTTCTTTTAAAAAAGCCCCAATGTGGGTAATGAATGGCATTTTTTTTAGGGAACTGTCGACCTTTATGGAATTTTCCGCAAGACTAGCTATGCTTGACCAGTTGGCTTTACGGAAAATTCTGTGATACCAGTCAGTCTATCTTAAGCTCCATTTTTTATTTTAACCCAATACTGGGCTGGGGGATGTTACATTTTTCCATTACTTCTGAGTGAAAAATATGCAAGTGCGTTCAAAAGACAATAAACAGACATTTGTATAATTTTAGGCGTCTAATTTCCATATACTAAATGTATAGTAGATATATAATTTGCAAAGATAATTTATAAAGTTTGAAAGTGAAACTAAAAAATATAGAAATTGCTTATTCACCTGTGAAGCAGCATCTTCAGCTCTTTGTTTCTCTTCGGAGCATTGAGTCGATTCTGGAATCTGGCTTTCTTCATAATCTCGAATATTTTCCTTGTGGAAACGGCTTTCTTCAGCTTCCATAATGTTGATTGATATTTCCAGCAGAAAATAGTTAACACACGATGCATACACTACGTTGCTGTTTTCGACACGAAGACACTGTTGCGAATCTTGTACTGAGCAGTGCTCAGAGGACAGTGAGAAGTAAGCATTAAGTTGCAGCAACGTATCTTTGTTTGGCGGTGTGCGCAATGAAAGTAATGAAACTTGGACAATTTGCGCAAGATCACAGTATCTGGACACACCCACAATGTCATAGCGTAATCTGGCGTAGCTTACACTACTTTATTGAACATCTGATGTCAGTTTCAAGATATTTGCTTCGATCGTTTTGTTGTAATTAATTAATTTAAATTTTAAGTTAATTTATTGCTTAATTGAATTAAATTGATTTTCTGAATAGAAATTTCTTGTACCCTCTTCTGATTGAGACATTTTTTAATATAAAAAATTAACAATTACGTTGAAAAACGAGTAAAAATTCAATTGCGCTTATTCATATTAAAATATTGATCCCATTACAAAAAGTTTCACTACACCAAGAGATGCAACTTTTATGTGATATTAAATGTTTTGATGAAGGTGATCAATTTGGGTAAAACATCGATAAAAGAAATAAAAAAGTTCAGAGCCAGACTAGAAAGCTATTATTCTGTATAGCCAGGGCCGTATTTATCCTTCTTGCCGCCCCTGGGCAGTAGTGAACTTGCCGCCCCCCCCCCCACATTTTTTATTTTGGCTCCGAATTTTGTTGATAAAAACCAATGCGAACAATATCGATTGTTGTTTAACTTTTGCTTCAAAATTTTTTCAGTAGTATATGGTAAACGATAATAAACAAAACAAATCCAACAAATTTTTTGATCACTGTTTGTATTTCTTAAGAATATTTTCTACACCATAAAAATAAGATACTCAGGAACTAGCATCATTTTTTTAGTTTTGTCAGAGAAACAATATTTTTCTTAGATAAATACTCGCCGAACTTTTTTATTGGCAAATTGGGTGATTAAGTTGTCGAAGTCTAAAGAACGCAGTAACTCAGATTCGATACACAAAATTGCTAAGCTGTTAAGGCGATTTTCTTTCATTGTGGAGCGCAAATAGTTTTTTATTCTTTTCAAACAAGAAAACCATCTTTCTGCGCTACAGTTGGTCACAGCAATAGTAATGAATATTCTATAAGCAATTTCAACATTCGGAAAGATACAAGACAAATCATTTCCACGGAGATATCTTAATAACTCTAATGGAGACTTTTGCTGAATTTGTTTGTCATAACAAAATGCGTAAAAGTGAACAAACTCATCGTCCAATTCAAAGTCCGAGTGATAGATTTCTCTGAGTAATTTTGATTTCGCACGAATTTCACTTGATTCCAGCTTATCAAATTGAGTGATAATGGCAAAGTTTTCGTAAATAACTTGTTATTTTGCACATCTTTCGTCTAGTTCAGTTGACAACTTATCTAAAATGACGTTGAAAGTATTAACTCTAAACACGTCCCGACCCGAAAATTGAACTTCACTATCTCTTGTTTCGTCGACACGTAGTTTTCTTATTTTTTTCCGGGAAAAATCTGACTCATACAAATGAGTTGCGGATATTTGGAGTACTTTTCGTTCAAAACTATCAAATTCATTCCGAGTGTAAGCAACCATTTTTATGAGCCCACGGTACTGACCGATAACCTCAGCAATGCTAATGTCAACTTTTTGCAATTTCTGACTGACACCGATGATTCTTGAAAGCAAAAAAGACCACAAAACCAGCATAAAAGCAACCTCCAGTTTTTCCAATTGTTCACGAATGCCTTTAGCTTCCTGTTTGGTGATTCCATTTTCCGCATCAGTTTTTTCTATCGTCTTTAAAATCTCAACTATGTCCTGAAAATATTGATTCAAAACCTCAACTGCGTCATCACGAGCAGACCATCTAGTAGTGGACAAAGATGCTAATGTGATTGATTTAGTTTTTTCAGTGGACCTTAAAATTTCCCATCGATGTGTAGACACTGTGAAGAAATTGTACAATGTTTGAAGCACGTTAAAAAATAAAACTGCTCCTGAACAACTTTCCACTGCATGAACTCCTACCAAATTCAAAGAGTGAACACCACATGGAGCATAAATAGCTAAACCATTGATTTCGCGAATTCGCGCTTGTAAACCCTTGTACATGCCTGAACAATTGCTGGTGTTATCGTAAGATTGACCTCTGCAGTCAATAACTTTCAGGCCGAAAGCCTCCAAAGTAGAAACCACTGCATCTGCCAATTCATGCCCTTATGCCCGGGATTCTTAACGAATAACAAAAAACGTTCTACCGGATCACCATCGTCAGTGACATATCTAATTACGAAGGCAAGTTGGTCTACGTGTGATACATCAGGTGTTGAATCTACTATTATGGAATAATATTTCGCTTTTTTAATTTCTTCAATTATAGTTTTTGACAACGCTTCCGCCATCAACGCAAGAAATTCTTCATACGTTGATTTAGTTAAATAACTAGTTCTACCAGAGCCCTTATTGCCAAACTTCCTGATGTGATCCTTCATAAAAGGATCAAATTCCGCGAGAAATTCGATCAGCATTAGAAAGTTGCCATTATCTGGTGAGTCTAATGTTTCATCGCTACCCCTAAACGCAAGACCACGCGAAGATAAATTTTTTGTAGCTGAAACAACTCTACGTAAAACACTTTTCCAATAGGAAATCTCCCCCTCAAGTTGAGAGGTTAAATTGCCATCGATTCTGTTTTGAGTGTTAGCTAATTGCTTTAGCTTAAAGACATTTTCTGTATGGCAGCGAGAATTTTCATGATCAGAAACACTAGAACCCGCGTGTTTCCAGACAATGAAACCGTTCCTTCCATTAAAAGAACAATCAAGATCAAATAGAAGGCATGGTACACAAAAAACGGTACCTTGCGATTCTGAAAAAACGAGCCAAGAGCGAGATATTTCTTCTCCATTGCGAAGTTTCCTTGTGAACAATCCTCGCGATAGATATCTTGAGACTCCATCATATTTTCTTTTTGAACTCTCAAAATTGAGGTTCATATTTTGTTTGCATCCATGTACAGCTACATGATGTCGAACGAAATCACTTAACACCCATTTGGCTGGATCGTCACTTAAGATAATTTCGTTGAGAGGGATGCTATCTTTTTTTTTCAGATGTAGTGTTCCGAGTTTTTTCATAATTGGAAGCATGTTTTGATGTATTATCGTTCAGAATGACGTCAACATCTGAAACCAAATATGGATATTTTTAACAATTCGATTAATGTCACAGATGTCATCAAACATATCCAGTATTCCACCCAGAGATAAATAATGTTTCAACTCAATAAAAAATTCCAATTTTTTTCTGCATAAAATTCCATTGTTCGAAAAGTATTTCAAATTTTTCACGATCAAAAAAAACCTATTAAATCTATTGCAAAAATTTTCAAATATGAATTTGAGGATTTTTCTATGATTTTCTTAAAGGTTATACAAATCAATATATGTTTTCCGTGTATCTCCTTTTTGTTGAGAACATGAATTAAA
>NC_046665.1:37337706-37398981 GCF_010883055.1 Belonocnema kinseyi
ACAGGAATTACACATGGACAGAAAAACCTATTCAAACATTTTCACTATTACTCTACATTAAACAGGTGTAACTTTTACCTCGTTCTACTGAATTATATTCCCAATTATAACTCGATCGTTCTCCTTTGTTTTCAGTCGATTTTGAACAGTCATTCAATGAATTTCGACGCAATTCATTGGAACCTGCAAACATAACCTCATAATCAAATTGTAAACAATATATATTTAATAATACATTGATTAAAGTTAGTAATTTTACGCACACAAAACATAGGAATTATACATTTAATGGTATAATAATATTTAAAGCTCACCTCGTTTTTCAGAATACTCTTCATTTGTGCCATGAACGCATTTCTCATCAATTTGTTTTTCTTTGAAAAAAGAATCGAGTTTACGAGTTTTCTGCAACGCTTCTTGTTCTTTTTGTGATTTTTCGGCCGCTCGCTTTTTATATGCAGCGCCGCTCAATTTTTTTCGATAATCATTCATTTCAATGCGTCATTTTTTCCTGTTCTGATTAATAAACACTGTTTTTCCGAAATTGGCACCACGAGGCGATTGTAGGTAACGAAAAATACTGTTCAGTTCACGTAAGTAAGATAAATCACATTACATTATGTGATAGTTGGCAATACTGTGCAAGATGGGATAATCATGCAAAACAATATGGCTGCCAGGGGCGCCGAAAGTTTGAATTTCTACTGCGCAATGCATAAATAAAGGGATACTGTGTTAGCTGACAACAATTTTTGAATGGATCATACTGTAAAATTGTACTATCAGGTAAGCAGTCTAAATTAAAAAAAAATGCATAATTGATTTAGGTTTTGCTGTTCTGAGATTAGAATGACATATTTGCAACAAAATTTTAAATTACCAAGAAATTACCAATATTTTTCCCACAATTTGCCGCCCCCCCCACTCCTTCCAAAAATTTGCCGCCCTGGGCAGTTCCCATAAATGCCCATGCGTAAAACCGGCCCTGTGTATAGCAAGCAATTTGATCTAAAAAATCCTAGAGATAAAAGATACGCCTGTTTGGGTCTAATTTTACTTTGATTGATAAGATTGTGTGCAAATGCTTATATTTACCAAGTGAATGCATATATTTCAATAATCATATTTTATACTTTGACATGCAATATATTTAGCGATTTGAAATGAAACCTTCGTAAAACTTTTACATCAATGATCTATAAAAAATTGACATCAGCTATACTTCCAGATAAAATAATAACTCTTTGTGATGTTAAAAATAATAAGCAGTCTTGTTTTCAGCGTCTTATAATCCCAGACACTTGTAATGAAGCTGAATAATAATTTTCATAGAAATTAAATTAAAAATGTATTTGTTTTCAAGTTTCTATTACTTATCGTTCGTGTATTATTCAACTTTACTTATTTGGTTAAAATGTAATGGATCCTGTTACAAAAAATAGGCCTTCGTAAGCAAGGGCTCTTCATTAGCATAAACCATCCCAAAGTAAAGTTCTCGGTGTAGGAAAGGGCTGCGTCTTGAGATGCGACGCTGTTCATAGTTCTTTTATAGTTCAAACGCCTTTTATTATTTAATTTGTATGAAAATTATTCAACCGCAATACAAGTCTCTGCGGTTACTAGAAACTGAAAATGAGAATATTTATGATATTGCCAAAGATATTACATGTCAAAGTATGTGTGCATTAACTTCGTAAATATAAACATTTGAATAAAATGCTACTTATAATGGTGAAAGAAGACCCAATAAGGAGTATCTTTTATCTTTTGAAACTTTTTGATCAAATTGCTTCTTATAAAAGAAAAAGTGTTTCTATGTTGGCTTTGTTTTTTATTCCATTCATTAATTTTTTTCTTGAAATTGATCAATTTTATCAACAAATTTGATATTACAAAAATATGCACCTCGTGGAGTAGTGGAGCTTTTGTTTGAAACTGCAATGAAATAAATAATTTATTCAAAATAAGGACAATTTAATTTTTTCTCCCTTTGATTTTTATTGTTTTATATTAACAATTGTTTGAATAAAAAATGGTACCGAAAAATTGTCTTTATAAATCAGTTTCCTAACCGATGATACATACAAAGTTTAATACCTCAAAATTGCAAGATTGCATTAATGTAAATCATAAACGTTCATAAATATTATATTTTACTAAACATTTACTCGGGTGAACCCGGTTATACATCACAGCCATGGACCAAGTCAAGTCACTGATGAGATTAGAATGTTATAAGTTAATTCAACTAATTTAATACGATGCTTGAAACCTTCTGCGATGATGTTGTAGGTATACAATTACGAGCGGTCACGAGCGTTGGAGGCGACAACAGTCACCTCTGGACGCCCTCCTAGAGCTACCATCTGCCACTCCGCGGGTTTTTAGTTGCTCACTTCCTGATGGTCAAGAAAGTTTCTTAAAATGAGACGGATGTTTAATAAAACCGCCTTCTGAGCTGCTGCCAATACCCTACTGACTCCTAAATGTTTAAGACATTCAGTGCATCTTCCGTGCACATTTCCTCGATATGGCCTTTACTTTATCGATTGGCCGGGATGTAATGATCCGTTTGGATAGTAACATCCCAATAT
Source organism: Belonocnema kinseyi (assembly GCF_010883055.1). Classification (NCBI taxonomy): domain Eukaryota; kingdom Metazoa; phylum Arthropoda; class Insecta; order Hymenoptera; family Cynipidae; genus Belonocnema; species Belonocnema kinseyi. Next base: position 37,340,301 of record NC_046665.1, read on the forward strand.
AAGATGTAATTTTCGCTTTATAAAACGGGCATTGAAATGTATCTATAGGAAGGCATCCATTCTTTTAAAAGTCCTAGGTTTAGGGCAAGTTGTTGATGTATAATTCCCGCTACATCATTATGTCTGTACGTATATTCTTTCTAAGCCATTACGCGACAGTCATCAATAATGTACTCGTTTTATTCGTTAGTATCTCCACATAATCGGCACCAGTCAACCACATCTTGATGTAACACGCGTTTGCGATAATTCCTGGTGCTGACAACCTTGTCCTCTATCGCAATGACGACTTGCTTGTAGTCAATGTATGCCATGTGTAAGTTCCTTTGATGCTTACGAGCTCAAGTCATGGAAACAGTGTCTATAGTGACTAGATCTTTGCAACCTCGCGAGGTTTTACAACATCATTATCTGCAATGATGGCTGTAAGACATTTATAAATTGTTGGAAGACAGGCTATCGGTCGAAAGGCAGATGGATTTTGAGCGCCTGGTTTGTGTGGTAACATATACGTAGTAATCTGGAGCATAAAGCCTGGAATCAGATCTAGGTGTTCAATGATCTTCTGTAAACACCTTGCCAAAGCAAGATGCACACTCGTCAGGTACTTGTACCAGAAGTTGTGCACCATGTCCGGACCTGGAGCTTTCCAATTACTTGCCCTTTTCAAGACCGCTGAAACATCTAAAGCTAAGATGCTTTTCAGTAGCATTTCAGGGCTATTGCTTGCTTCGGTGTCATGCTGCTTATTTGGCTTTACTGTCAGATCAAAAGAGAACCTTCTTTCATCTGTCTGAAAGTTTCGATTTTGTTGCCTTCGTGCACTACTTTTCTTGTACCGACGCAGTCTGTCAGTAAGAACATCACGTCTCTGTCGTTGGGAATCTATAATCTCATCCAATATTGCTGGTGTTAATGTCTCGACGTGCCGAGGGTGGATGATTTTAGTAACATGGTTTATCAGCTTTTTGGTTCTATTTCCTTTTTCATTGAGTTAATCGACCCGATTTGCACCTTACTTTGCTGACATCCATAACCAACCTGATCTACCATAGTGCATCTCGATCTCTTGCTGGGACAAAAACTGCATCTGTAAGCCTAGTTTTCCAGCCCAACGTTCTAACAGTTGTCACAATTACACAGTATACAAGAGTTTACACCTCTAACGTAGTCTGTGCTAGTTCTAATACGTAGGTAAAACCTTGCTGTCGAAATGTGCTATTAGTGCATGCAGATCATTTGTGATGTTCATTTTGGGCAGAGAATGCCTTAGTATTGGTTCTACATATCTGAACTCTAGTAAAGCATGACCAAAATCCTTCAAGGTGCTGTATTTTTTCTGGGATTTCCCTATTCACATCATCGTTATTAATATCCGGATGTGGTTCTAATGGATCCGGTACATGATGTTCATTATCCCTAGCCCCTATGCCTCCAGCTTCAATCAAGTCTTCGTTGTCCACATCTTCGAAGGCGAGTTCATCAATAGGAAGCTGCTGTTCCACTTCCATTCTGATAGCAGCTATTTCAACAGCCGAAAGCAGTCTGTTTACAGATACTGAGTGTTTTTTATCTGCCAGATTCTGCTCATTTCTTCTTGTGGCTAGCTCTGGGTATTTAAGTAAGAAAAGTCAATGATGTTCTTTCCTCACCCTTTGCCCACATTTTTTGCCAAAAAATAAAGGCGCATAACATCTCTGTTCATATAGTATGTCCATTTTTGTCACTTTTTTGGTTGCTGAACCTCTGCTTCTGCTTCTGTTTGTATAAGGCCATCATCAATAGGTTGAGGAAGAACATCAATTGCTCCTGCTTGACCGTTTGACGCGGCTTCCTCTAACTGATGTTTATTGGAGTCGTTTTTCCACGCCAAATTAACTTGTTGTTTAATCTCCATTGCTTGGTCTTCTGCCACGTGTAGATTAGTCTACACGTATCGCAATTGATGCTCTCCCACGGTATATCTGTCGAGGTGGTTAGCTACAAATAGCTAACGCTAGCCAAAGCATCCTCAGCAGGTACAGTTGATATTTCACCGCTTACCGTTTGTCGCAGATGTTCTTGCTGGCCAGCTGTTTGATTAGTGAGATCTGCCTGACCATCTCGCAGCTCACCATCGCCACCGTCCCGCATGCTGTGGTCCCCAGCTGCGGCTCTAGGGTCCTTATTATTTACATAAATAAAACGTTCGTTCCGCAACAACTCTTCCAAGTTGCTGATCAATCTCTCTAGCGATCACCCCAAGTGCAGAGCTTCACAAAGTCATCATGTGAAGTTCCCTACCTGGGCCCATTAGTATCCAAGATCTTTTGTTTCAGGCGTCATTCACTCCGCGTGCATTCTTTTTATAAAGTATTTGTCGCCACACCTGTCTATCCTGTCATACCTCATATTCTAACAATTCTGCAAATGTCTGCCTCAAAGTATTTAAAGCAAATGTTCAAGACATAATGGGATATATCTCGTAATTTCAAATTGGCATAACTTGGTAAAGAAAAATGGTAATTTAACTCTGCGACTCTCAAATTAAAGAGAAAGAGCGGGTAATATATGAAACAACTAAAGAAACAATTCCTAAAAATTTGGTTGTCTTCTGTACATAATTTCTAAAGTAGCCAAAAACGCCATTATTGGGGTATATAACCTCAAATATATAAAATCCTGACGTGATGGGCCAATTCTGACCCGGGATTCGAATTCTACGTAAAAAATTACTTCGGAAATGACCATCCACTTTCCAACAACTGACATGACCCCATTATTTGTAGGCCTGTGTTATCCATTGATTAATACCATATGAGAGCCTTTCGGTTCTACATAAGAGACCAGGATTCCGGTTCGATTTGAATACAATTTCCACTTTAAGCTTAAAACGTAAGTTGAAGAAAATTAAAGAATGCACATTCACACACGATCGAAATTAATTTTCTCGAAAATGTCGGATTTACGTGGATTCAATCTTAATTATTTTTTCGGAGACTTCTGAATATTTCATATTTAATCGAAATGAATTTTCTAAAAAAATTTGGAATCACGCGGATTTATTCGGACCTAATATTACAGCCAATATTGTGGAATTAATCGAACTTATTCGGAATGAATTTACTTAAAAAGATGGAATAAATTCCAACCAAAATAAAGTATTCCTCATTTGCAAGAAATTTCGAAATAAAGCAGATTCGTTCGAATTGAATTCATAGAATTCTTCGCAGAATCAAACGGACTGGATTAGGAATAATTCGGATACTGATACAAAATTCCACCAGGGATACTTAATAATAAAGTCGGAAATCCAAATAGATTACAAATGGTTGATGACCAATTGAAAAGAATTGCCGTAGGAACTTAGTTCGCGATTTGAAAGTGCAGTTAGGAAATCTGGACTGTGACCAGGCCAGGCCCATTTCAATGAAAAAAATATATGTTGCATATGTAGTTTATGAGGGCAATTCTCAAGGAGAAAAATTAGGCGAATTATGGGTGAAAAAACGTTTAAATTTAAAAAAATCCGGTTCCGATGGGGAGATATATTCCGACATTTTTTGTAGTGGCTTTTTTTCAAAATAATGTCTCGAGAAGTATAAAAAAGAATCACCTTATTTTTTAGCCAGAACATTTTTTTCCTTCTGGTAAAGTATGTCATCATAATTGCTAAAATGTAGTCATTAAAATGAGACTTGCTCAATTTTTTGTAAATTTGAAGAAAAAAAATTTTTAATTATTTTTTGATAGAAAATTTGTATTATTCTTTTTTGATAATTCTTTTATTAGATTTGGTGAAATGCCAAAAAATAATTTTAAAAATGATTAAAAATACGAAAACCTTATTTTGTATAATTATTTGCATCGTTAAAATTAAACTAATAATCCGGGAGGGCAAAAAATGCTCCTTTATTTAAGTGAATGTAAGTCTATATTCATGTATAAAAATATGTGCATTAGTATTTTAAATGCATGCCTATCTACTATGGGATGATCTGCCCTGCTATATAGTTCAGGTAACATAACCACATTTCATTGTCCGAATCAGAGCTTCTGATTCATTTTCGCTGTCACATTCATCTACAATTTTGTCTTCAATAATAAGAGGTATGGTATCTCCCTCAAAACAAAGGAATTCAAATTTATCCTCATTTTAAGTCTAGTTATATTCACGCTCTTACTTTTTTAATACGCTTATACTGGAGGTGAATTCCTGCAAGAATTCCAGTCTTTCAAGAATATCGTTTTCTGATGGATTTCTCAAAGAAACAAAAACGCACTGGAGTTTCTTATTTTTTTTTAGTTGATCAAACGGCTTTTGTTACCTTTTCGGTAGAATGATGCAGTGTAATCAGAAACCGTAAATGCATCGAAACCGGGTAAAGAGCAGGCTGGATTGACTCCCATGGGCGCGTTTGACAACTTTTAGCGACACTAGCGCAATCTACAAGGAGGTGGCAAAGTAAAGCTTATCCATTTGTTCGTGCACGTAAATGTGTACATTATTTGAATGTGTTGCATGAATTAAAACTGGAGAAAATGAACGAATTAATTCGAAATTACACAAATTAAAGACGAAAAATGTGTAAATACTGTTTCCTGTACCATTTTTCGGCATAAATTTGTACAATTTTGCAATAATTCTCCAATAAATGAAGAATTACATAACACATGAAATGTAACCTTTTTTCAACATTCTTTTTATTCGCATTATAATAGAGAAGTGAAATCAGTGACATCCTGGCACAGCACAAACATTTCAATTTATTTTTCAATGTACTGATTTCACTTCATACGGCGAAACACAACCTTTTTGAACTTAGCAAAATAAAAAATTTTTTGACGAAACGATAACCTCAACGAACAATAGAATGGCGACGCCAAGATATTAAAAAAAATATTACCCCCACTTATGCCCCTACAGTAGAGCCATCTACAAGGAGGTGGATAACTACAAAAGTATATATGATCACACGCGCCCATGGGAGTCGACCCAGCCTGGTAAAGAGCAACATACATCGTCCCCATGTTCAGTGTAAAACTCCGTACAATTTATGCAGCGGCTGACATTCGCGTTAGAACCTATATCTGTTAGATAGATTTCGAATGCTGACAATTTGTACACATTGCCTAGTAATTTTATAAGAACAGCGGTGTCGGCGGATTTAACCATTGCATTGCAATTATATAAATTGCTTAGCGGTTATAACGCTCGGTATCCTTAATTCATGAATCTAATAGCGTATTCGTTTATCTTGCACTGGCGTACTCTAAGAGCACTTCGATCGCTCCTTCTTACGTCTTATTACTTCTTCCTTCTCACTCCGACCTGCTTCGGTGCAGATCGAAGTGCACCAGTACAAGATGACCGAATACGCTATAAGTATCTGTCGAAAATTAAGTGAATTTCTGTAGCAGTTCTGGCACACACTTGTCTTAAAATAAACTCTGCAACTTTGTCAAATCTTGAAGGGATTTCTGGACCTAAATGATGTAAGAAATAAAACCCGACCCTTAAATCGATATCTACGTTTTCCGCTGCGTGAAATTGCAGTCTAGATTGTAATTTGTTCGCGAAAACAGACTTATCTGTTTTAAGCATTTGACTAGTGTGATGACATGAAGCTGGCGGCGCAGCTTCTAAAGAAAACTAAAGTTTCTCTAGGGAGAGTTTTGTCACCACTTACTCCGCTTTTGATTGGTGCCGCAAAAGCGGAATCGGATGTTTTGAAATTGGCACGACTTTCAAGTCAAATTTAATGTTCAGGCAATGATAAAATAGTAAATAAATATAATAAAAATAATAATGTAGGTGTAATGATGAAGAATGTTTGAAAAGTGAAAAATCTTTTTTATACACACATTAAAAAAAAAACTATAATTTAAGACTGTTTGATGAAGGCTCTAACATCTAATAGATAGTAAGTAGAATAACAATAATAATAATTTAGGTTTGTTTATTGAAGATTATTAAAATGTAAAAAATAATTTTTTTAATGACATGAATTTTTACAATATTAATTAATTAATGGGCTAAATCAAATTTTATACTACAAATCTTCAAGTTTTACAACAAAAAAGAAAATCAAAATGAGACAAAACATGAGGAAAATTTTCTAATTGTATTATTTGTGAAGTAAAGTAATGAAATTAAATTCGGAGGTTATGGTATTTTCTTCAACACCTTTTGATTAAATTATTTCGAATAAAATTAAATTAAATCATATAGAAGACCAAAATAAAGATCACATTGATGTTATATTTTGAAAAACAGAGTTGAAAAATCAGTAATAAAAGAAGTATTTTCCTGAGGTTAAAAACCTCTTTTTCTTAAAACTTTTTTTCAAAGAAGTCTTTATTTCAGAACAATAGGTAAAACGTAAGAGAGGATTTATGATACAACTAAAATGGAAATTACATCAATAAAGCAGAAAAGTTTTTACTGCTGATTTATTGGAATTATTTTTAAATTAAAATTTGTTCAATTATATAAATATCACAGAGAACTAATGCTGCAAGCGAACGTTAATTTGAAATTACATTTCAAATGTATACATTTTACTATGAATTTAATAATGGAAGACAAATAACAGTAAAAAAAAGAAGATAGTTAGTTTTTTTCAATTTAAGAACTCTAAGAACCTAAATTCTTATTAGTAAGTTATGTGGATAGCCATTCTTTTGCTAGCATATTTGTTTTTAATGTCTTTTTCCTTTGATTTAGCTTGATTACAAATTGTCAGATGAAAGAGCAATTTCGTACAATCGGGCGCAATCATCTGAATTCACGAAAATATATAATGACTTATAAGCTCTTCTTAAGAATACTTCAAATGTTTTGCGCTTTGTTACGTATTTCCGATTCCGGTTTCGCGCGCCTTTTCTATATTTTCCTGACAAGGATTCTATCGTCTCCGCCTCTGTCTCTGCGGCTAACACCTAATACTTAACTACTATTTACAATATTTATATTTCTCTTTCATTTACTTTTTCTCCTATTTACAATCATTCCTTCTTCATTCCTCTTCCTCCTTCCTTCTCTTCTTCTCTACCTTACCCAACACCCCCTTCACCCATGCTACTATCCTTTTGTCACCCCTTTCATGCAACAGTACTTCCATGCTTATCCCCCTCCTTTCCACCTCTTCATATTCCTCTAACCAATGCTCCAATTTTGCATTCCCGTTCCCGCACAATTCACACATTCTCTTCTCTCTAGAAAGTCAGAACCTATTATAATCCTCCATGCAACCGCACCTCATTCTTGCTTTAAGTTCCTGACTTCCTTGCTCCCCTTTCTTACACAAATATTGCGCTCTCTTCCTTGGAATAATCCACACATATTTTCCGTTAAACCTTGACTATCTTTTTCTCTCCTCTCCTCCTACCTTCTCATTCTCCATGCCATTCTTTTGGACCAACTCATATACCTTCCTACCTTCCTCGTGCATTCTGCTAACTTTATCCATCTGCAATCCATTCGTTCTAAAATACCTTTCCCTTTTCACCTCCATCTTTGCACCACTACGTCTGTTTTCCTTCTCCCACCAACACTCCCTAACCAATTTACTTCACCCCTCTTCCAAAAATTTCTCCTCATATTTACACACTCAACTCCCTGTTTTAATCCCTAAACTCGTTCTTGCTGTCTCCCTCCTGACAATAAAGTTCGACATATTCCTTGTCAACCCCAGTATCCACTTAACATACCTCTCCTGTACCCTATTTACCTCCTCACTTACCTTCCAACCTCACACATCCACTCCGCAAAATAAGACACTCATCACTAGCGAATCAAACAATTTCATTCTCCTTTCAAAATCAACTGCGAACAATCTCTTCTCCAGCCCCCACACCTGCCTCATCACTACATTTGCCCTTCTCACTCTCTCTTTTATATGACCATTCACTCCCCCATTTCTTCGAAACATGAAGCCCAGGTACACAAATTCTTTCACCTTCTGTACCGCTTTTCCCTTCCACTACCACTTCCCACCCCTATCTCTCTCACCTCCTTTCCTGTACACCGTAACCTCCGACTTGTCCGCATTTAACTCTAACCTATTCTTGTCCAAGTAACGTTTTAACCTCTTTGTCATCTCCTTTAAAGCCTCTTCGCTCTTTGCCAACAGCACTATGCCATCTGCATATGCGAGTAAGCATATCCTGACTCCTCCTATCCTAAATCCTCCTACCACTCCGGCCACTAGCTTACTTTCCATATCCGAGTTCAAAATTGCAAAAAGCGTTGGGCTAAGCGGGCACCCTTGCCTCAACCCCCTATCCATCCAGAACCCCTCAGAGATTTCCTCCCCTCCTCTCACCCTATCTTTCGTCTCCTCATATACCTCCCTTACCCTCTCGACCAGGCCCCTCTTCACTCCCCTCTCTTCCATTGCCTCCGTCAGCTGGCAAGATATCTGCACAATGAGGGCCAAGCAATAATACAAATCCCAGAGGATACAACTTAATTTAGTCGATAACTTAGGAAAAAATTATTTTTTACAGCTACAAAAAAAAATTTATTATTAATCTGAATTCACTTATCGTAAAAATAATTATTTCCCAAGCTATTCTAAAAATAAAGTTTAGTCCTATGTATTTGGTATTATTATTTGGCTCTCAACCTGCAGACATCTTGGATATCCCCACCGAATCTGAAATACCTAATGGCTAAATTTTACAAAGTACAAACAACAAGTGATGGACACTTCGTACCTCAAGTGATTGGGAATCTGTACCTTACATTACGCTACAGCATTCACACAGCAACGGTAATTTTTGTTGCAGGTATATGGTACTCTAGTATTGGTGCTTCAGTAACACTTTCTGGTTTCTATACACCATGGAATGTGGTAGCATGTTCACTCCAGATTTCACGATGATCACCTCGAGGACCAGCCAAGCGTCGTAGAGCGGCGAGAAAAGACTGCTTTTGAGCTTAAGCAGATGAATAGGGCGATGTATCATTTGCTGGTGCAGTAGCCGCGCCCGACAGTCCGCTTTATTGCGAAAGGTCCTGCATAACCTACTCCGGTTTTCTCGAAGAGAAGACTCACTGTAAATCTTTCAGCAGAAAGATTCCCAATCAACTGCTCGGATTTTTGAAGTCTGATACCGGTGCACGCAAACACAATCACGAATATGTGCTTTAACAAGAACGCGAGCTCAAATAAACCATGCTCGACGAATAGCATAAAAGAGAGGTAATAGATGACCGGGCGTCGTTGATCATAAGGCAGAAGAGAGTTCGCTAGTCGTCCGCCGACACTTAGAATTCCAGTGAAATCAATGAAGGGATGTAAACGATTAAGTGGATTGTGTCGTTTCAGTAATTTTCCCTGACGAAGGTTATCCAGTTATATTAAAAAGTACATTTGTGTCCATAATATGCAAGCCAGAAGCGCCTGAGGTATTTCTTCAGGTGAAAGTCGTTGATACATAAGTTGGGAACACTCTGCTACTGACTGGAGAAGAAGTTTAAGGAGTAAATAGCGCGCAATCACTCTTTTTAGTTGAGTCAGGTAATAATGAGTTTTTTTTATAATAGAACATTTTTTTAATTACAATACACGATTATTAAATTTTAGCGACAAGTGCAACATCTATTTTTATCACATTTATCAATCCCTGACCCATCAACATTCCTCCTGTTTTGACGACGCAAAATAGAAGGAATGTAGATGGGTCAGGGTATAATAAAAGTTTAAAGAAATTTTTATTACATCCTCCCATGTCAATACGTATGCCTGTCGTGTATTTTTAAAGCAAAGAGATTTTCCCTCGTCTTGATAGTTTAAACGTCATGCAAAACGAGTTTTCAATTTGATCAAACTCGAGCACTATCGGACGGTGTGATGGCCATCGCTTCGTCCAGCGCTTTGGTGGGGGAACTGCTTGTTTGAGACGGATTGCGCACGCTACACATGCTCGCACGTATATACAACTTGTACCCTCAGTTGTGCCCAGAATAAGCATCGGACAACAAAAAATGTGGGGACTTGTTTGCTTATTTTTGTGTGCCCCCCCCCCCCACACAAAATTAACTGCAGTTCTCGCAAGACACTCTGTAGAAGGGAGGGCTATTGAAGAGTTTCACTGTAATAGATAATTATTAGGCAATGGCCGCGGAGGCAGAGGCTGGCGATGCGAGGCAAAGCAAAAAGTACTGGCATGCGTACAAGGCGAGACGAAGCGAGGAAAGCTAGGCCATAAAACTATAAAAGCAAGCGTCTTAGAAATAAGGTGTGGATGGATGTTAGTTTTTAAAAGGTAATTGTAGAAAAAATCTTTACAAAAAAGGAAGTGTAAGTAAGTCAATTTTCAAAGGCCAGTAGACCGAAAATAATAACAATAATAATTTTTTTTTTTTCATTATTTTTTGACATTTTACCAAATCCAATGGAAGAATTCTGCAAAAAGAATAATACAAGATTTCTACCAATAGATAATCCTATAATTTTTTTTCTTCAAATTTCCAATTACTTAAGGAAGTCTCATTTTAATAACCACATTTTAGCAATTTTGATGACAAAATTTTACGAGAAGGATAAAAAAAATTACTGGCCAAAAAATTAGGTGATTCTTTTTTAATTTTCGAAACATTATTTTGAAAAAATGCTACTAAAAAATGTTGTGAGAATATACTCTCGAGCAGGCAGCCCCAGGATATGTTTGAAAATACATCTTGGAATGCATCTCTCGAACTTAACCTGATATTTTTTCAACTTAAAAATTTTTTGACCCATAATTTTCTGCTAGATTTCATGAAAAAAAGTAAATAGTTAGATTTACTTTCATTCATTGTTAACTTGAAGTTTACTTGTTCGCATTGTACAAGTGGTGGTCGAGGTTTTAGAATAAACGTATTCGGTGATTTCGCTAGATAGATCACTTTATTTCCATTTTAACTATGGTTCGTTGAAGCAGAGAGGGCTCTATCTCCCTGTGTACAATGGTGTGGTATTCGGTATATCCGTCTCACACGGTGTCGTAGCAGTCACTGAATACAAGAAAAGAAAGTGCAGTCGAGCACACAGAAACGCAGACGAGCAGCTCTGGTGGCGGCACGGCACACTACTCCTCGGTTGCACGAAATTTAACCAACAAGCTCGCCTCGTTTCGTGAACGAAACGTCATTGAACACCGCCCGCCAAAGATGATCCCTACCTACGTCGAATCACTATGAGTCTTCTTCGGCCGTTGCCTGGACGATTGGCAAAAGGAAAAGTTTCACGATATGCCGAACATACTCCCCGGTGCAAGTCTTGATCTTGACAGCGCGTGTCAGTCCATCAGATACCTCATGAGTCTGAGTAATTTGGTGGAAAGGCCATCTTCCGTCAGATTTGATAAGAGAAGTGTCTAGTACTATGTCGAGGTGACCGACCTTCAAATTAGGGCGCTGATATTCCCTTGACAAATTTCAATTGGGTCAATCGATCAAGATTCATCGCCTCGAATGGAATTTCCGGAATATTTCTAAGAGGTCCACCAATCAACAGATGCACAGAAATAAGGGCGTCTATGGTATATCCTCATCTTCACTGGACAATAGAAAGAGGAAGCAAAGCACACGAATAGTTAAACCAGGGATGTGTAAACTCAGTTGAGTTTTGAAACGCGGTCTATTAATAAGCTCTCCTCTCACGCCACAGAATGTCATCTCAAATCTTCCCAAGAGGGCTTTATCCTGTAAGCAAACGCTGTTGATGAAAGTGTTACCTCAACGCAGAAGTCAAGCAGGGCCCGGGCGGTGATGATATCACCACGCCCGCTGCTGATTTGCAAAACGGCCCTGGGTAAAATCACTAGTCAAGAGTTAGCGAGGAATGTTCCTCCACATCCTGACGCTTGAGCTGAATGTTGTTCATCTTTACTACGTTTGGATGGAATGGTATCAGGAAGTTGTGCGCCCTTACGTTTCCGTTCATTCTCATGTAAAAGCGAGTGAAACAGCTGAAGGGAGACGAAAAAATTATGGCGGCGTGGCCAAAACGTATGCAGTTGTAACACAGTCGCGACTAGCTGACGATATCTTGACGGCCTTGCGAGTCTAAGAAAATAAATCTTTCGCAGTGACCTGTATTGTGAGTCCCTCCACAGCAGCCACAGTCCTCGTCGCCTTAAATAGCAAGGGTGCCTTGAGTTGCTTTCGGTGCAGTTTCAGGGTGTCGCACAGGTGCTGTAGTTCTTTGGCATTCTCATCTCTCAAAGGTCGAAGATTGCGCAGCGCATTGATGTGATCTTGGATAAGCAGTCTCGGATATTCATATCGTGCAAGCATCATATCCAATACAGCGGAGTAGTTGGCCCCCGTGAGAGGAAGCGAGTCAATTGCCAGCTTCGCTTTCCCTTGTACGCATGACTCCAAATAAAAGAGCCTCTGAACACCGCCAAGCTGCTATAGTAAACCAATTGATAAATCATGCCTGGATTATATTATTACACGGGACATTTTTTCTAAGAGTCATACACTCGATAGCACAAGCGCGGCTTCGATCATTGATCACGCTTGTAGACTTCTGCTTGGTGAAAGCACGCCAATCGTGCGACACCCGCGTACAACCCCATTGCCGAAAAGATCTTCAGTTGTTAACTTTGGCGATGCGACCGCGGGCCAATGCCCCCCATAACTTGCGCTGTAAGTGGCGCTGGCACCCATCTAGCCGTTAAGTATAGCGCGTGTCGAGACCAGCAGTCACTTCTCCAAGAGCCAGTGTCTCAAACGTAGATGCTCTATCTGTTTCTTATCTCACTGTCTTGATTTAATTAATTTTACCACTTTATCTAAATTTAATATTTTTGAATCAGTCTCAACCCACAGACTGACCTCAATTTGGCGTCTAGACGTGGGTCCTGAAAGAAAAGTTAACACATTTTTCGTACCATTTGTCATCTACACACTCCTCTTATAAACAGTGCCCCCTCTGCTCAGGGTATGCATTACTCTTAACGAAAAAAAAATTCCGCACTTCTGGTAGTGAATAAACACTCAGTGGCGCCCATGACACAGCGAACTCCAACAAGCACTCGTCCGTCCTTTACCCTGGAGTGTAACTCACAGGAGCAACACCCCTCTGGTATTAATCTCGAAAACCAAGAGGACGCCTCTGTAAATAATGCTACCCACCGCCTCGGATTTAGATTTTCTGGTGAAGCCGAACTGTCAACTACTACGGCCACCTCTACAGGAAACACATCCCTTGTGGACAACCAAGGCCCTGTGGGGAATCCACCCCTTGGACGAAATCCAGGTCCTGTCGAAAATAGTCCTCTCATACATATTCAATGCCCAGCAGAAAATTCACCCCTTTTGAACAACCAAGGCTCTGTAGGTAATCCACCCCTTGGAAGAAATCCAGGTCCTGTGGGAACTAAACCATTTATAAATGTTCAATACCCAGCTGGAAATCCACCCCTTTTGAACAACCAAGGCCCTGTGTGTAATCCACCCCTTGGACTAAATCCAGGTCCTGTGGGAAATAACCCCCTTATAAATGTTTAATACCGAACAGGAAAATCCACCCCTCTTGGACAGCCACTATCCCCCCACTATCTTCTTAAATCAAATGGAACAATATTTTTCCATCCAAGAAACTCCAGCCGAACAACGGATTACCCTAGGAGCCCTAGCCCTAAAAGATACTGCCGCGAGATGGTGGGAAATTTACCGCGTTCTCCCCTTAAAATGGGCTCGTTTCAGGGAACTATTTCTACAAAAATACAATGGGGTCAACACACTAGGTCGCCTGACTTCCCAGCCATACTCCAGAAACAAAGAGACAAAGAGCCCGTTTGTCTCTTACTTCAGATAAAGTATCTACTTTTTCAACGCCTATAATCCCATGCCCCCGAAGAAGCTAGGGTCGCTACGCTTCTAGAATTACTCCGTCCCTCAATTCGCCGTGGCATCAGGGCTGAATTCGCCAAAACCGAAGCACCCCAGGCCTTTAAACGGGTTAAGCGTCCACATGATTTTACAAATCCACCCCCTTACGCCGACTACCAAAATGTTGACATTATCCGTGCAATCACTTTAATCGTGACTGCCCTGAGAATAAACAGGAAATTCCACCTAGAGAAACTAAGCCCCCCAGGAAAACTGGGGGCGGGGGCGCCACCCGCCCCCCCATAAAACTTTAAACTACGAAACGAAGTTTCCGGCTTGTCCCCCACGTCCGACTAATTTTGAACAATAAAGAAATGCAGGCCCTTTCTGACGGCGCGTCTACGCACAATTTTGTACAGCCTCAGAACCTAACTGAAGCCCAGAATAAGCGAATAAGTCCTCGGAAAGAAAAAGTGGACATAGCAAAATCCGAAGCGTTCCTGAATTTCCAAGGAACCGTGGAACTAGAAGTCACCGTGTGCGGACATCGCACAAAAAGCAACTTCTTTGTAAGCGATGAAATAAACTATCCCTTAATCCTCAGAGATCCCTGGATCGAAAAACAAATGGCAGTTTACTGTCGACCCAGAAAATGTGTTTACGCTGGAAAAAATACCATATTACCATTTACTGTGAAAATAAAACTCCCCCATCCACCTTAAACGATCCAGAAATTGCCCAAGCCTTGACGGAAGTCCAAATCCAATATGTCGCCAAATTTCAGGACAACCTTCAGCGATTGCAAACGATCGTGAACCCTGCCGGATTTCTCACCCAAACCCATTCATCTGAACATAAAATAGAGCTCACAATTTCCCAACACATTCAACTACGTCCCTACCCCTGTTCAGAAGAAAAATGCAAGCTTATCTGGCAACAGGCACAACAAATTTCTGCCGATAAAATAACCGAGCCCTCAAATACCCCTTATAGTTCCCCAGTAATCATCGTAATACGTGAAAATGATAAACCCCGTTTCTGCGTCGATTACCGTCGGTTAAACGCCATCACTGTCGATACATCCCAGGAGTTAAAACACATTCATGATACCCTTAGAGACCTAGGAAATGCCCGCATTTTTTCTAGTATCGACCTCCGTAATGGCTACTTACAATTTCCGAAGGAAGCAAGCTTAAAAAAATATACTGCCTTTACCCTTCCCCAATTCGATACCTATCAATTTAAGGTTATGCCATTTGGCCTAAAACATGCCCCCAGCACGTTTCAACGCATAATGCCCCGAAAAGTATACAAAAGTTTCTAGGTATTTGTGATGGATCTAGGAATATATCCCCCATTTTTCCATTACAACTGCACCACTTAAGGGTTGGTTTTTATCTACAAGGCCGTCCCTAGAACGGACGATGGGCAATCACATGACTACATCGCGTCAAGGAGGCCCAGGGCAAACTCAGACAATCGGCCTGCCAACTGTGAGCTCATTCTTTCACTGTAAAAAATGCTGCACGAGTCAAAGCTTACTCCCTGTGGTCCTAGCGGAAGCCTCCTCGGGCATTTACGATGAAGAGGATCCCTTCATCGATGAATACCCTCTGCCCCTGAAAATAAAAATCCCACGTCCGAACAGCCACCGGACCTTGCATCGATGAAAACACGTGATCTGTACAATGTTGGTATTTCATGAATACAATGACTCCGGACTTACCGGACATCCGCGTATGGACGAGACCCTTCGAGCCATCAAACAGCGTTTTTTCTGCCCAAGATGAGCGAGGACATCAGGGAATACGTGTAAAGTTGATATCTTTGTGTTACCTGCAAGCCCATCAGGACAGCCAACTGTGCCCAACAACGACCCCGGGAGATGAAAAACCCTTAGAAAACCGTCGCCCTCGACCTAATAGGTCCTTACCCCCAATCGGGACGAGGAAAAACCTACCTTCTTATAGTAACCGACCTTTTTTCAAGATGGGTAGAGGCTTCACCCCTAAGTAACGCTAAGACCCCCCAGACTATCGCCACAGTATAACGCGGGGGTTTTTGTCGTTACGGTTATCCCAGAGTCCTACTTACCGAAAACGGGTCCCAATTTACGGGAAAAAATTGGCTTAAGCCTTGCCAAGAATGGGCTTCTTCCTTCTGGACTACCCCCACTTACCACCCCAGAGCCAATCCAACTGAACGTCGTCATCAAGATCTTAAAAAAGGTATCAGGTTACGCCTAACCGTGCGTCCACACAAACACTGAGATCTTCACGTTCCCGAGATTTTTTATAACACCTGTACTCGAATAACACTGCAACGGGGCACACTCGCAGTGAAATTCTTTTTGGAGCTAATCTCAATCGTACTGGTGAAAGGACCTTCCCAAGACCACCCGCATCCACTGATAGCTCTAGGAACACCCAAGTCCATAAAGTGAGGCAACATCAGGCTCTCGGATGCCAAAAAAGGTTTCAATGCCGCCCTAGCCCCCTTCGCAATGGACACTTTACTTCTTTAGAACGGATTAGAGAACAGATCTATGAAGTAAACCTGATCGATCGTGTCACAAAAATTCATACAACTCAGATCTACCCTGCACACGCCCGCAAAAATAACCGCATCGTCAGGCGAATGAGTGGCCCCAAGTCGCTCCACCAGAGTGGGATTTCCCATGACAGAGCAGCCCCGCAACTGCACTTGAACCCACACTCATCGCTACCTCAATGCGCGACCTCCAAACCAACCCACGCATTGAGAAAAAACCGAAGCCCCCAATATATACCCCTGATATCCATGTCTTATCAAACTCTAGGCCCCCAATGGATACCCCTGATATCCAGGTCTCAACGAACTTTAGGCCCCCAAATGGATACCCCTGATATCCAGGTCTCAACAAACTATAGGCCCCCAATGGATACCCCTGATATCCAGGTCTCAACCAACTCTAGGCCCCCAATGGATAGCCCTGATATCCAGGTCGACCAAAATAAGGACCCTCTTTCTAAAAATCCCACACCACTGCCTTGTGAGGCACCCCGACTACATACTGGACCCACAACTCTCTCAATCCCTCGAGTCTACCGACGACACAGATGACGCCCGAAAAAGGTCCGAACGAAGTCCAGTGGTTAGTCCACAACTTCAAGTCCCTCCGGTCTAGGAATACCGTAGAGGGTGGCCTCTGAAAAGACCAAAGATCGATCCTTTGATCCAGAAACTCGACAAACATCCTCCGGTCCAGAAGCGCCGTCGAGGGCGGACACCAAAAAGGCCCCAGACCATTCAAGACCGTCCGGAGCAGAAGCTCCGCCGAGGGCGCCCACCAAATCGGCCCCAGCATGCTGAAACCAGGAAAGGGAGCGAAGCGAACACGATATCTGATTCCTCATTACCAGGACGACGTTACGATCTCCGACCTCGGCGTTAGATCTATTGTGAATATATCGCCGGTGCTTAGGAGAATGAACCCGTAAATTATATTGCTGTGAACAAAAGTGAACAAAACACTTCTAATCATAACGCCATGAAAAAAAACTCATCTCTATAAAATGTGACGAACAAAAATATATGTACGTAAGCAATGTAAAAAAAATACATATTGGTAAACGTTTTGACCCTTTTTAAGAAACGCTGCGAGAAAAAAGTTTACTTGTAAAAACGCAATGAAAAAATATATTTTTTGTGAAATCCCCGTGTGGAAATTTTAGTAGGACCCTAGCCAGTCCACGTTCGAGGAGCTGGCCGGGTAGCCCAGCTTTGAGTAGGGCTTTGGTCGGGCTTTCTGGCTGGGATCCGACCAGAACCGTCACGCTCGCTTATCCAGCCCCCGACCGGGGAGCCCAGCTGGTCTATGGTCGGGCTATCCGACCATTGCCCCATCAAAATTTAGCGGAATTCTAGCACTGCCGTGGAAATGAATCTAAGCATATCTGCAGTTCAGATACGTCTTTTGTCACTTTTAAGAATTTTTAAAATAGGAATCAAATAATCTGTATCCTCGTAAATTTCATGAACATCGATTATGTGTATCGTATTGCAAAATGGATATTCAATTAACACCATCAGAATCATGGACATTTGAACACTATTTAAAAGAATCGTAAAAGTGATAGATGACTTGTCTAAACTGTAGATACGATTTATTTCACTTGCACGGCATAGCAGGTTTAAATATTAAATCGAATTTTTATTGGAATATTTGATTTCTGGTTGCAGCAATCAAACCTTTTTTAAAGGCTCATTTTATCTCTTAAAAGATTTTCGAAAACTCTCTTTTGTTTATTTATTTATAAGAACGAAAAATTTATTACACGAAAATAATTTTTTTATCAAGCCTTGAAATTGAAATTTAAAAAAATGAAGATATGACGAAATTATTAATCTTCAAATTAGTCATCTTTCTCGCCATCATCGTTCGTACAACAAGGTCTCTTCCTTCAATTTCCCTTCCAATCCTTAGTGTTACTCAGAACATTTCCTAGTAAACTTAAAAAAGTCGACTCCGTAATAAACTTTCCGTTTTGATCTTTATGTGTATCTGCAATTACTCCTGTTAGAACATAAGATTTTACAAATTAAAAAAGAAAATTTATTTCACGGTATTTATAAATATAAATTCTATTAAATTTGAAATTGCCCATGGACGGTAAAGTTTATTTTAATACTTTTAGCTAGTAAGCAATTGAAGAATGAAGTTGTTCGTATTAAAAACTTGTTTCGCATTTGTTTAATAGCGGTAAATTGAATTGCCAATTCGCGGCTTAAATGCTTTTTTTAAATATTTTTAATACTGCGTCTAGCAATATTGGTTTTATAAAACAGTTTGTTCAAGGATTTCATCTAAAAAAACATTGAGGAATTACTTATTAATGAATATTTTAAATCATTATCGTTTTAGTGAATCATTGCAAATTATTTTTACTATTGTGACTTACGAATTCCTTTCTATAATCATCATTCGTGCGAATATTTTAGCAGAATTCGTCAAATTCTGCTTTAGTGCAGAAAGGCAAATCCAAGTTATATTTTGTTAGAAAATTCTCCTGAATGCCTTGTTCAATTAAAGCATTGTGGCGTGCTTCTTGTTCACAGCGTTGATTTGCTTTGATTTAGAAATAAAGCTTATTTGCAATTAGTATCTGAAGTATGTCTATATTTTTTGGGTCGGTGAGGTTTTTTCTCTTTTAAATGCTGGTCTCTTTCTAAAAAAATAAGAAGAAGAATGACATATTGCGTTTTTTTATGATTTAAGCTGAGGTAAAAAATAAAATATTTCTATGAACTTACTAAAATCATTCGGTTTGTCAGGTTTCTTTCCTAATTTTCCTTTGATTTATTGACAAAACTCTGCGAATCAATTTGTATTTTTGGTTGAAAACTAGTGTGTTTTCCCTTAAAAGTACTGAGTTTTTCTTCTTTGTCACGTTTATCCTCCCCGGAATCTGAATATACGTTTTCATATAATAATTCTGAACTTGTCGGGTGTACTTTCTCCATAGATTCAATCTCAAGTAAACTTTCATCACCTGAAATAGTAATAACAAATAATTTATGTTATTTTACTGAATTTAGATGAGAAGAATGTTTTATTTCGTTTGCAAACTTTTATTTTTAAATAATACATACTTACTGTCATCCCAATTTTCTTCTGGATCAGTAATTAGGTTAGTTTTAATATTTTTATTCTTTACTGATTTGATGTTTGCACCGCTCTTGCCGTTTCCAAACTTATTTTCCAATTGGAAGGAATACTCAGTACGACTATTGATTTTTAAAACAGCAGGAGTTTTTATAAATTCTCTTTCTCGATATCAGTTTATTGCAGAGTACGTTGGAGTCTTATTCATTGACGATTTTTGATTGGCATTTGCTGCAATATTTTCTATCTCTGTTTCGTTATCAGAGTTTAAATCTGGGACATTGCGCAAAGCAGCTTCTGCTTCAGCACTAATTTTTAACTTTTTTTGCTTTATTTTACGAACTGCTTTTTGAGCAATTTATTTTGGTGTCATATCGCTTTCCATAGAAAACGCATATTCCTCGGTTTGTAGAGTTTGTAAACGTTTCTCAGTTTCATTACATGACCCTTTAAAAAACATAAATAGGTTGAAAATCTACAAATCTATCATTATGGAATTTTAGTTTCCTAAGATCAATTTCAAAAATAATTTCCCTCGTACGAAAGACAGTGTAAATTACTGTATCTTTATCCGTTCAATAAGTAATGTTGAAATCAAATCTAAAATTATTATTTGTTTATAAAACTGAATAACATGTATATTAAAAGCAGTTTTATGTATTTTTATTCAGCCTACGTAAATATTTAAAAAATTTGAAGGAATTATTATAATAGATTTTATAATGATTAAAATATATTTTCTAAATTCAGGAATTGTCTTTATACTTACTAGCACCACCTTTTATAATTACATTAAATTGTGGCCAGTCATCTACAGGATCACCTAAAGCTTTTACTAGATTTTTCAAAACACCACATCTCTTCTCTGTATACGGTTGAGGCATAAATTTTGTGATAATTTTGCCTGTTTTTTTGTTCAAAGATACCCAGTCAGAAGGGACCATGTCGATTTTCTTTGTGGTGCGAGGTCCACGAACTATAAACTCGACCAATTGTTAAATATAAGAATCATGCTTGTGGCCTGCCATTTATATCCTTAAAAACAATAAAGTCCAATTACTTTTGTACATCCCAAGATTTAATGAAAAATAAAAAAATGAATAAACTCAGCATTGTTTCAAAAGTAGAAATGTTAGACATAATGACGAATTGTGAAGTATAAGATTTAGAAGTTAACCTAACCTCAACATTTTAAAACCTTTTCTCACATCTACACTTACTAGATTTTCAGCGTTATTTATATTACTCACCTTTGTCTACAACTGTTTATTAACATGTGTTAATTTGTTCAATATTTTATTTTTAATCGAGACATCAACGAATTAACCGAGAATTAAAACGTTGATTGAAGCGTGGAATTTCGGCTGAAAGAATTCGACTGTAATCCAGTGATCCCAGATCTGAAACGAGATGTGGTCCAATTCTATGGCAGGGCTATGTCGTGTGAATATAGTAGGAGACGCTGTAAATGACTGAGTTGCTCGCGCAACCCATTTCTCCTCTTCTGAATTTGAAAACTCGAAGGTGCACGATTGCCGGTCGGAGCACTTCGGCGATTCTATTTATATATCTATCTGCTGACTGCTTTGAAATAAATTCAGGAAGTTTGGATTTTAATATTTACAGATTTCGATGCTGGCGTTTCTCATGATTTCAATAGATCGCGCGCCTCTTGATATGCGTATAATTTGAGGTTATGTTATTTCATGTATAAAATATAAATTATATAAATAGTAATACTATTATATATATAAATATATACGTTTATTAATAATGATAATATTATAATTATGTTATATTATAATAGTCTTATTTATATCTTGATCCGCATTTGAAAGAAATTAAAGAAATTGGCGATTTTGGAATTCATCTCGTCTTGATAAAAACTCAATTATTTGATTGAAAAATTAATTATTTTGTTGAAAATGTAACTATTTTGAATAAAAGTCCTCTTTTCTATCAAAAGTTCAACTACTTTTTTAAATTTTTTATTTTTTTTTTATTTAAAGGTTCATCTCTTTCGTTGAAAATACATTTTTGAAACTGACAATCAATACTATTTTTGGTTAAGAAATCATGGGTTTTGTTAAAAGGTCGTCTTTCTTTGTAGAAATTAAATTTTTTATGGAAAATTTATACTTTTTGATTAAAAATTACATTTTTCGGTTGAATTATCAACTATAAATATGTTTTGGTTGTAAAGTCGTTCTGTTGTAAATGCAACTATATTGTTAAAAATTAAATTCATAATTTTTGGGTGTAAATACTCTTTTTGTTTCTAAAATTAAACAATTTCGTTGTAAGTTCTTTAATTTCTTTCAAATGCGAATCAAGATATAAATAAGACTATTATAATATAACATAATTATAATATTATCATTATTGATATACGTATATATTTATATATATAATAGTATTACTATTTATATAATTCATATTTTATACATGAAATAACGTAACCTCAAATTTTTAATTCAGAAATATTTCATTTAAACGCTCAATAATTCATATGTATAAAATCCAAACTTTTAACACCTTTTAATTTTACGATTTTTTAAATAAAATTATTTTAAAATACGAAATTACGATTTAAAAATTTTAATGACTTTAACATTTTAGAGATTTCTGGTTAAAAAATACAAAATAACGATTTTAAGGCAATTTTTTTATTTTGCAGTTTTTTATTTTAAGAAAAAATCGAAATAACACAATAAATCAATTTTCAACCAAAAGTTTACTTTTCAACAATATAAATTAATTTTCCATCAAATAATTGTTGTTTTAACTAATAAAATGTGCAGGATAAAGTTTCAACCAAAAATGGAATAGTATAATTTCCAGAAATAAATAAAATTCAATAAAACTGTTAAATTTTCAATGGAAAAGGTTAATTTTTGACCAAGAAGATTAATGTTCTATAAAAAAAAAAACGATTTTCCAACTTAACCAACATGTACGATTAACTTTTAATCATTCATATAATAGTTACATTTTCAGATAGAGATAAATAATTTTTAACCGAAAAAATTAATTTTAAACAAAGTTGTTAAATTTTCAACCAATCAGATGAATTTTCGACCATGAAAATTGATGATCTACAAAAAAAGACAAATCTTAAACAAAATACATGAATTTTTAAAGAAATTATTTAATTTTAAAGTAAAAAAGACGAATTATCTACAAAAAGTTGAATTTTTTAAGCGAAAAATATGAGTTTTCAATGAAAGAGTTAAACTTTCAACCAAATAGTTAAATTTTCAACCATAATTAAAAAACCTTGTTAAAAAACGTATTTTTTTACAAAGTAGTTCAACTCTTAGTGAAATAATCGACTTTCAAACCCAAGAATGTGTACAGTTGTTATTTTAACCAAACAATTGCAATTTTGACCAAAAATGATACATTTTCAACCAAAAAGATTAAATTTCTACTAAACAAGGTCAATTTCCAACAAATAACATGAACTTACAACGAAATTGTTTAATTTTAAAAACAAAAAGAGTATTTCCACCCAAAAATTACGAATTTAATTTTTAACAATATAGTTGCATTTACAACAGAACGACTTTACAACCAAAACATATTTATAGTTGATAATTCAACCGAAAAATGTAATTTTTAATCTAAAAGTATAAATTTTCCATACAACAATTTAATTTCTACAAAGAAAGACGACCTTTTAACAAAACACATGATTTCTTAACCAAAAATGGTATTGATTGTCAGTTTCAAAAATGTATTTTCAACGAAAGAGATGAACCTTTAAATAAATAAAAAATACAAATTTTAAAAAAGTAGTTGAACTTTTGATAGAAAAGAGGACTTTTATTCAAAATAGTTACATTTTCAACAAATTAATTAATTTTTCAATCAAATAATTGAGTTTTTATCAAGACGAGATGAATTCCAAAATCGCCAATTTCTTTAATTTCTTTCAAATGCGAATCAAGACGTAAATAAGACTATTATAATATAACATAATTATAATATTATCATTAATAATATATTTATATGTTTATACATATAATAGTATTCATATTTATATAATTTATATTTTATACTTGAAATAACGTAACTTCAAAATATTCGCATATAAAGGGGCGCGCGAAGTATTCAAATCATGAGAATCGCCAGCATCGAAACCTGGAAATATTAAAATCCCAATCTCTTCATTTTATTTCAAAGCAGATAGAGATATGAATAGAATCGACGAAGTGCTCTGACCGGCAATCGTGCATCTACGAGTTTTCAAATTCAGAAGAGGAGAAATGGGTTGCGCGCGCAACTCAGTCATTTACAGTTTCTCCTACTATATTCACACGGACATAGCTCTGTCATAGTATTGGACCACATCTCGTTTCAGATCTGGGATCACTGCTGTGATCACGTAATGCAATGCAGCAGTGCTCCCAAATAATCCGCCACTTTATAATGAGCATGCGTCGAGCAACGTACCTTATTGGTCATATTTCGCGGCAATCTTTGAAATGATCAAAATGTTATTTGTATTATTATTGATAAACAAATTATTTTAATAGATACAAATGTTAGTTCGATCATTATTTGAAACTGCATTCAAAAATAATTTTAAAAAATGTAAAATCAGAAACAATATTTTTCACAATTTGCTCCGAATCAAAAAATGACTAGATCTATTATATAGATATTTAAATTTCTGAACTAATCAATACGTTCATTTATTAAAGTACAATTATTTATTTTTAAAAATTTAAATTACATTTTTAGCATTTGCAAAATTCCAGCATTTGGATATTTCTAAATTCAAGATTTAAACATATTGTGTATAAAGAATTGCATTAAAAAGTTTTGGATCAAATTGCAATGAATTTTCAATAATAATAGAATTTAGAATAGAACAATAGAATTTACGACAACTCATCGTAAATGCCAAATAATATTTTCCAATTAAATTTATGTATATTTTATATAGATACATCGTCAAAATTAATTAAAGTGACTCAATGTAGCATTTCCACAACATAAAATTTCTTTACATCGTTTTCTTTTATAATAGGTAACCTCACTAATTTATTATCAATTGAAGTTATTTCACGAACGATAGATCTATTGGTAGGACAACTTTTCAACTCCCACATCTGCAACTTCCCTGAATCGCAAGGATAATTGTAAATGGGTTTCTCCCTTTCCCAAATGATGCCTTCCATTTGCAACATTTAAAGGATGTTGAGATTTCCTACTATCTTTCGAACCTTGATAATTGTGTTGTCATTTATAGTTACCATATTGTTAGGAGCTAAAGTTGTGATTATCATTTGTTTATAACAAATTTCTTTTACGTACTCATTCCGACAAGTTTTGAGAACCTCAATAAAAGAAGGTAAGTTCGTTTTTTTTTCTGTAATAGACTTTCTTCGTGAAGTCTACGACACAATTGTGCCAGAGGACGAAACGAAGTACGGAGATAATTTTGTATTTTTCCCAAGAGATTTTCGAAGGGAAATGCTGTAATAAAACTGAGGCTACATTTCATAAACTTTACGTCGTCTGCAAGATGCAGTAAATGATGTACATTTATTCCCTATGAATTTAGACCATACAAATCTTTCATAGCTATAACAAAACTACGCAAGTATTGTTTTGCTTGGTCCAAGTATTTCAGACAAATATTTTTAGAGCTCAAAATTCTACAAGCATTGTGAAATAATAGAAAGTGTTTATACAAATCATCCCTATTCATACCTTTCAAAAGTATTGGATCCGAGTATATTAAATGGAATATTAATTCTGTGGCTTTGAACTTCATGTAAGCTTTTAGTGATCTTGATTTACGTTGAAATTCGCGAGAGATTTCAGATTTAAATGTTGAAGACGTTTAGAGAGTTCGACTTTATTCGCTGACGACAGCTTAAAATTTAGATCATCTGACATCCAATATTCTAATAGCTTTTTCATAACACCTTGACAACAAAGGTGCATGAAATCAAAAACAAAGATCGCAATTATATTTATAAATGAAAATATCCGTGAAAATGGAGATGGACCATGGTGATGCTCTGGTTTTTCAAAATTGCAAAATGAAATATCAGTCCTGCCTGGATCATCAGTAACGGGATAAAGAGTCGTATTATCAACTTTTTCTCCTTTCACAGTGCATCTTTCGCAAGCATAAATTCCACCATGACCCAAAGTATTTCTTAAATAAGCTCGAGCAGGAGTATCAGCAATGATGCACTTCAACTGTATGTCAAAACGTTTCCCCGAAATTTGAATACCATTACTCTGCAGTTCACTGAACTCGTTAATGAAACAATCTAAAAACAACTGCGAAATCTTTGGTTTATTCTGACCTTGAAATATTGCAATTTGGAAACGTTTATAAACATCGGGATCATAATGAACTTTTCCTGCGAGAACCCAAAAATTATCAGTGCCAGATTTAGATACAGGCATGGCATCCGCATGAACTTGAAATTCAGTTACTGCATCTTCCTGTAAATTTTTGTTGATACAATTTTGGAGCTGTCCTTCAATTGATAAATAAATAAATGATCCTACACCGCTTTCGGAATCTTCCATCTGCTCTATTCTATAGTCTGCATCAGTTGTCCTGAGAAATGTCTTAGATGACTTAGGTAAAGTTGGCAAAAGTCGAGCCTTTAAAATTTCTAACAGTTTATCTAAGTGCACTTGTGCAATGTTACAATCATTTGCCCACTCTCTTAACTTTTCAATTTTAGATTCTTCTTCAAATTCAGTATCTGAATCTGCAGAATCGCTGATGTCTTCAGATTCACTGACCATTTCTTCAATTGTTTTATCGATTCTTTCTTCATTGGACGACGACTGACTCGAATACTGCATATCGATTATAAAACTGCTTCCACTATCTTCGGAGACATCTAGCATAAGCGTAAAAATATAAAATAGTAATAATAATGAAAATAACAAAATAAATATAACATCAATTTTTAAAATAAATAAATAATAAGTGAATAAACAAATTTGTCATATGTATTATCTCTTTCAAATAAAATTTTGAAATCGGATACCTACAGACCTGAATAAAAAATGAGAAATGAAAAACAATAATAAAAAATACCGAAATCTTTCTTCATGATTATACATATAATAAGAAACTCCGAAATAATCACCTCTTGCAGCTGTATCACTTGAGTTTTCTTTAATTGAAGAGTTCCCAATAAATTCGTTGGCCTCTTCTTCAGCTTGATTAATTTCTGAAAATAAACAATGACGATAACAATTTTCAAACCATATAAATTTAACATAATATACCCTTATGACAAACATATTAATTACTTAAACCTAAAGTACCTAACCTCAAAATTTAATTTTTCAATATATGAAATAAAACAACTCTCAGTTCAAAAATTAATGTAAACCTTTATAATATAAATGAATAAAAAAGAATTAACTTTCCTTGTTGAATATTTTCGAATGGAGGATTGAAAGACGATTCCTCTGTGGCGAATTCGTCTCCAGAACTTGAGATATCGGGCTGATAGGAATCAAGATTTCTTCTCTTATTTAAATCTCTCTTTTTTTGGCACGGATTCTGTTTTGTTCTTGGATGATCCTTTTTCTACCCATAAGAAAATATGTCTTAAAAAAACTACTCTAAAAGTTAAAGTGTACACTTCCAGAAACAAAACTCACGACACACAAAGTAAGTAAACAACTTTCTGTCAAAAGCGCTTTTAAGGTTATGTATTTAAGCACACCAGTTTTTTCTTGGCGCGAAACTTGCATTTTATTATTATTATTTATTTAATATTTCAAGCCGTTGTATTAAACCAAAAAAAGTGATATATCTATACTTACTTGCATTTGTTCTATATTTAAAAAGTGTTCCTTTTCAAATGAATGCTAAGTGATTTATAAGATAAATCTCAGAATAATTAATTAACTCTTAACATTGTATAAACTATTGACAATTGTGTAAGATAGCAGCGTAATTAAATCATAGACAGTTAATTTTTTTAAGTGGGCCCTGTTTACTTAATATTTTGATTACTTACTGATCATTATCGGTTATGAAACTGAATAAAAATATACCTGACTTGCCCCCGACTGTCGCCCGACTGGGCTTTTGAAGAAAAATATACCAGAATAACCCCGACCATATCCCGGCTGGGCTATCCTAAAAAAACTGTGTCCTGACCAGCCCCGACTAGGAATCATGTTTTATTAGGGCCAACTGGGGCTATTTCCACACGGGACGCCGTAAAAAAACCTTATTTATAAAAATACCATGATAAGTAACTTATTAAGAGGGGCTATGAAAACGCTCGGGAAGCAAATCTTTTCACATCGTTTCTTCAAGTAAATAATTACTTCTTCCTATTGTTCAGTGAATTTACTTGAAAATTCTTATTCGGGGGTTTTTAGGGTCGCTGATTATGAATATGAAGTCAGAATTTTTTAAATTTTAATTCAAGGTGGCGGATGCAAGATGGCGATTTTAAAATTTAGAAAAAAGAGATAAATAAGTTTGAAAACCTCTACTTCGGGTTTTTTGGTCGCCGATTACGAATATGAATTTAGAAGTTCGAAATTTTCAATTCAAGATGGCGGATTCGAGATCGCGATTTCAAAATGTTGAAAAAAAGAGTTATATGAGCTTGAAAATATCTACTTGGGGGTTTTAGGGGCCGCTGATTACGAATCTGAAGTCAGAATTTTAAAATGTTCAATTCAAGAGGGCGGATTCAAGATGGCGATTTCAATATTTTGAATAAAAAGATATATGAGCTTGAAACTTTTTATTCGGGGTTTTTTGGGATTGCTGATTACGAATTTGATGTCAGAATTTGGAAATATTCAAATTCAAGATAGCAGATTCAAGATGGCGGTTTCAAAATTTTGAAAAAATATATATATATGATCTTAAAAATCTCTACTCAGGGGCTTTTGGGGTCGCTGATTACGATCGCTGATCTACGATTAGATTATCGTAATTTTTCGAAATAGATCTCATATGGCCAAGACTGACACATAAATTGTGGTTAAAATGTAGATAAATTTTTAAAACTTACTCCTACTTAGCGTAATCTATAAATTCCACAGATGCTTCATTATTGAAATCAAAGTATTTAAAATCTCATCTACGATTTCAAAGATTTACGTATCAATATAAACTAAATTTGTTCGAGTAATTTTAATTGAGTAATTTGAAATCCCTAAGCATTGTTTCCAAAAACCCCGAGTATAGATTTCGGAACTGGCATCTTAAATCCACCATCTTGAATTTGAATATTTATAATTTCTGATTTTAGATTCACAATCAGCGACCTTCAAAACCCCGTTATACCAATTGTGAAAAGAATCGAACGTTTATTTAGCATACTCGTCCGACATATTGGATCCGCCATTTTGTTTTGGCATTTTTGACATCGGATTCATAATCAGCGACCTGAAAAACCCGGAAGTAATCGAATTTGGCCCATTTTATTAACATTAAAAGTTTAAACATTAAAACGGTTAAATTAAAAGTTTTGACGAATATGGTTTTTTTCACGGTTTTTTCATGAGTGAGGTTTCTTTTCACGGCGCTTATAGGAATAAGGTTCTTTGTCAGCATTTACCGAAATATATTTTTTTCGTAGCATTTTACTGAGATATGTTCTTCTTCACGGTGTCTTAAGCCAATGTTTTTTTTCACAGCGACCCAATAAACAATTTATTTTTCACGTCGTCTTTGAAAATGGTTTTTCTTCATAGCTTTATTTTTCAGGTTTTTTTCATAAGCACTGGCGATATATATAATTTTAGTATTAGGTTTATATAGATGTAAGTATTTTTTCTGTTTAGTAGTTAAGTGTAATTTCCGTATTTTATCCTATTTTACAGAATGATATTGGCACGCCTCAGGTAACGAGAGACCCTTTGGATTGATGTCCGCTATTTGGCAAACATCCATGATTCTTTCTTTCGTTGCCTGGGCGTTTTCACCCCACCTGTCATTCGACTTAGAATAAATTGACTCGCAGCAGTCAGTCAAAAAATATTAAATGATCTTGGACACTCGACAGTGCAAGCGCGACTTCGATTATTGATCACGCGTATATACTTCTGCTCGGTGACCCTGCTTCCTGGAACCAAGAATGTATTCAACACAATTCTGAATGTACACTACGACCTTCATCGGCAATTTGTCCATCAAGTATAGTCTCAGTATCATCTCCGTGGTTTTCTTCACTCCAAAGTGTCCTACATCATGAGCTCTCTGGGTTATCTACTGCTGCATACCTTAAGGGACAACCAACTTCTTTATTTGGCCCTCTCCCTTGTGCAGTAAGTTATTCTCCAGTAGATAGCTTTCGAACTGCTTATGTGTCAGAAGCGTTTTTATTGCTTTGACTCTCTGATCGCTATCTTGTGCCCTCTGAAGTCTGTCCGCTGGACTATCTCGTACTAGAAGTAAACGTGCAGGGTATCTGTTCAGCGCGTCGACGTGCTTCATCCTCACACCTGGCCGATGCTCGAATCTATACCGGAATACTTCCAGTTCCCTCAGTCATCTCGAAACTTTGTGTGAGAGATTGTCTCTTCAGTGTCATCTCGATGGCTGCGCAATCCGTGTGAGCATCCCATAGCGATACTTCGTCCTTTTTTGAGCAAATTGCTCAGTGGCCTGGCGACCTGTGTGTACATTGGGATGAATTTCCTGAAATAACCAGCTAACCCTAAAAAGGATTGGAAAGCTTGCTCTGCCTTTGGTTCAGGGAAATGAATTAACCCTCAGCCTTCTTTGTTGATGGCCTGATCGTCACATTTTCGATCACGTAAATTAGAAATTCGATCCTTCTCTGCAAGAGTTGACACTTCTTCCAGTTGGTTTTGAGTCAAAATCGTGCTGCCGTCGCTAAGACTCGTCTCAGTCCTTCTACGGCTTCTGGAACATTTTTCGATAAAATAATAATATCGTCCAAATACATAAAAATGACCCCTGCTTTAATTAAGTTTCTAAAAATGTAATTCATGTAACGCTGTAACACAGCTGGTGCATTACAAAGGCCAAATGTTACTCGTAGAAACTCATATGGTCCCGTCGGCGTGACGATAGCAGTATATTTTCTACTATTCTCGGCGACCTTTACATGCAGAAAACCGTCCTTTAAATCCAATGTGGTAAATACCCTGCCACCAGTCAGCTTATCTAAAATATCTTCAACCAAAGTTAATGGAAAATGTTGTCTCTGCCCGACTTAGTTTAGAGGCTTGTAGTTTATACGAACTCGAGATGTACCATCCTTCTTCCTGGCTACTACCACCTGACTGGTATACTCGGAACAGCTTTCTCTGAGATAATTCTTCACTTTCCATTCCTGTATCTGTTGATCTACATCAGCCATCTCTAGCAATGCGAGCCGTCTTGGTCCGCGACTGATTGGCTTGTTGTCTGTCAAGACAATTTCCATCTCTACCGGGACTTCCTCATTACCAGTAGGCTGATAGTCTGTTACCAGCTTTTGCACCACGTCCTGGTCGAGTAATTCCAAACCCAAAATAGTCTTATCTGGAATAACAACCTGTGGAGTAACCCTGAAAATTAGCGAATATGCGACATTATCAATTATCGTAGTAGTATTGAATCGCCCAATAGTTTGAAACTGTCCAACACTAGCTACCATCACAGTATCCTGAATCATTTCCAGGCATGTAAAACCTGCTTCTCGATACTGATCTTCTCGCATCCGATTGAAATCGCTGCCGCAATCTATTGCAGCTGTCACGTTAATCCCATTAATCGTGCAATCTTTATAACGCAATTTCGTGCGCTTCGTCTCCATCAACATTAAATTTCCCGCACCCATTCCGTCATGTCCTACATTCTTCTTGGTTAATATATTTTTCACTAAGGTGTTCGCTGTACGCTCGGAAGCAATGTGACTAGGTCCGTCACATTTGAAGCACTTTTTTCCTTTACCTTTTTTCGGGCAGTCACGACTTAAGTGGCGTAAGTCACCACAATTGTAGCATTTAATGCCCCTCTCCTTTGCTTGATCTTTCGAACTAGTAGAAGTTCCCTGTTTTTCACTACTCGTCTTCTCTCCGCCATGTTTCATATTTTCTGTCACCTTACTCCGCATCTCCTCCGTCTTTTTTCTATTTTTCGCGTCGAGATAAGTCGATGAATCTCGCGACAGTCGGTTTTCAACTTAAATTCTTCCTTTTACGCGATCTGCATTTGCTCCCATGCCTTTATTATTGAATGAGTATCCAACCATAACTTCGCGGTATCGCCGTAAATTTAGGGATAGTCCCGTCGATATCGCGAAGTTGAATAAGACCAAGTCGTCCGTCTGTTTCTTCGCTATTTCTTCTACGATTACCTAGTGCTAAACGTCGACGTCCTTCTCTCTCTAGTTCTTGCAATCAATTCACCTCCTCTTGTTCCTGTTGCTCTTCGCATGCGAGCCTAGTCTCTTCATCTTGTGTTTCACGTTCGCGCATAGCCTCTGCTTGCAATTCGCGTTTGTGGCTGGTCCTATAGAAAGCTTCGGTGTCGCGCCTGGCCTGATCTTGCTCTTCGCGTTCACGTCTAGCCTCATCTTGTTAGCGCCCTAAAATGTCATGCTGTCGTCTTAATTCTGGAAGTGTATCCCGTTCTGCTTTAAAAGCATCGCGCTCAGCCTGAATCTGTTGCAATTCCGCCTTCAGCTGTTCAAGGCTCCTCTGGTTCGCCCGCTTATCGCGCTCTGAATCTTCCCCGTTGTCAGCCATCGTCACGTGACTTTCTGTTTGCAACACTTGCGTCCTACATCACGCGCCTACTGTTTCAGTTTCGAATAATGTAGCCTAACGCTCGTCACCCACGCGCACAAAGTCCCACAAATCCCCATCACGTACCGTGCACCTAGTAAACGTTACTTGCGTTTATTCAAAATGAAAATAAGACTAAGATGTACAAGATTCGATGAACCGACATGGTATCCGCAAAAACGACCTCTCGGCAAACCCGTCAGTTCAAGAATCCCTTCCCTCTCACGATGTCTCATCTAGTAGACCGTCGTAGTGTAAATCAACACCGTATTGTGTTTCATGACTAGTGGAGGGCTAGTGGAGGGGGTACTTCAATTCGCGGAAATGCCTTCTGCCCAGTTTCTTCTTCAGAGGCTGACCTGTAGTAAGCATGTAATAACTATATCAGGCGTAGCAAGTACTGGCGCTACCTATTCGGGGGTGAGATTTCAAGAGACCTCCCCGCCCTTTTATAGAACTCAATAGTGTGAATAAAAAATATATACTCAATACTAAGTATAATGTGCATTATCTTTTCCACAAACATTTTTTTAAAATGTCCAGTTGTGATTGTAAATATTTATTTTTCCAACATATGGATTTATGCATGAAAATGTCGATATTATATGTCTTTATAAAGTGAGCAAAAAGTGAATTTTAAATGTTTGATATCTAAATAATTATGTTCTAACGATAGAAAACAACTTTTCCTTTACATATAAAATTAGAGGATAATTTTAAAAATGATTACAAGATTTCAAATCTTAAACATTATGTATTATAGAGGAAATACGAAAACGTATTTATAAGTTGAAAATATATATTTACATGTTTCACAAGTTTAATCTATCTACTAATGAATCTGTAACAGGAAAGTGACAATTAAACCAAAGTAAAATATTTTTCCTGGATACAAGGTGAATTCAGTTAGGAATTAGTATGAATTAATACAGCTGTTTCTCATATCTGTGGAGCGAAACTAAAGTTCCCCGTTTCAGCTGATAGGCATAGCATGGCCATTAGATGTGCATGACGACCACAATTATGATGTCATGGATATGAAATGGCTATTACATATTTACGAGCTGACATCTAATGGCCATTATATATCTATGACGTAATAATTTTTGGCGGCATATATATAGTTTGCATGGCCACTACATACCTATGAACTTGATAAGCGGCACTTAATCATGGAGGTGTGGACCTTTACTGGCTTACGTATGTGTTTAGTAATCGTCTTCGTCTCGCACTGAAAACGTACACAATTTAATAATGACCGATTCCATTTTAAATCATAAGAGAGGTCAGGGTTAGGGTTTCAGAATAATTTGGCCTTTAAACATAAAATAATACATAATAATTACATATATTTTGATATCTATTTTTTGTAAAGGATGAAAAAATCCTTGATCTATATCGAATGAGCCAAGGAAAATATAAATTTTTAGAGAAGTACAAAATGGTACGAAGCGTCACCTATTTTCAATTATGTTTACAGTTTCGCCGACAAAACAGTCGAGAAATTCCGTACCAGTAATTTCTGCATCAAATGCTAAAGAGTGCTAAAGGTAAAGAATACAAAGTTGTCTAGAATTCAAATTTCTACAAAAAGGTCTTTTACACCTTTTAAAAGTTTGTATTCCATCTATGTAAATATTTACGAATATTGTCGAAACAATGATAATTATCCATTTCTTAATCACGATTTAGTAAATTTGAATTTAATCAAAAATTAAATTTTTTTCAATATTTTTATATGCATATATAACCTAAAATTTTACGTATACATGTAGATAAAAATAAAATCAATGTAGTAAAAGTATTTTTGGTAGAAATTTTAATTCTGAACAAAGTTTTACTTCTTACATTTACCACTTTTCTTAGCAAACAACACATTTTTTACTTTTGAAAAAATTGTTTCTAGCTGAAAAATTGGTGTACCTACGAAAAAGCATTTACATAAATTGTTGAAAGGCCGACTTTTTGAGAAACTCCAGTTTTCATATTTTCAAACAATAGCCACCATTTTTACATTTCAAAAACTGTTATATTTTTTTGGATCAGTCTACAGGTCAATAATTTTTTATCATTTACCAAAATAGATAGCTAAATATATATAATCCGTAGAAGAATATAACTTTTCAAAGAGAAAAATCTGTCCGTTTTCAACACATTTTTACAGCTAGAAGGTTACCTTCAATAGCTCGTAATTCATAGATCAATTTTTCTCGGATAAACCATGAAATACTAGGCAGTCTGATAAGTCCCTGAAAAATGAAACACGGAGACGTTTTTTTGGCCAAAGTCGGTTTTATTTTTCAACATACTCCCCTTTTAGGTCAATACAGCGAGTCCAACGATTTTCTAACTTTTTGATACCGTCCGAAAAGTACTCGATCGGAAGGTCTCCAAAATACGCCTCAGTTTCAGCTATGAGCTCCTCAATTGAGTAAAAACGCTTACCGGTGATCCATCTCTTCAGGTTAGGGAACAAGTAATAGTCGCTGGGTGCCAGGTCTGGTGAATACGGTGGCTTAGAAACCAATTCGAAGCCGATTTCATGCAATTTTGCTTGTGCAACTAAGCATGAATGAACAGGCGCATTGTCGTGATGATAAAGCGGTTTTTTCTTCTTCAAATGCGGTCGTTTTTCGGCGATTTCGATTTTCAATCGGTCCAATAATGATGAATAGTATGCTCCGGTTATGGTTTTACCTTTTTCAAGATAGTCCATGAATATTATGCCATGTGCATCCCAAAATACGGAGGCCATAACCTTTCCGACCCATTGTTGCGTTTTTAGACGCTTCGGAGCACTTTGGCCCGGTGGAACTCACTGTTTTGCCTGTTGCGTTGACTCAGCAGTGTAGTAGTGGATCCAGGTTTCATCCATGGTTATGAATCGGCGCAAAAACTCGGTCGGCTTAAGCGAAAATAATGCCAAATTCTGCTGGGAAGTTGTCACACGAATTCGTTTTTGGTCCACTTTGAGCAAACGCGGCACCCATCGCGCGCAGAGCTTCTTCATGCCCAAAACTGAATGCAGGATATTGCCCACACGTTCCAATGATATGCCCAGATCGTTCAGCATCAACTGTGCTCGTACGCCCACAACGAAACTCGGTAAACCACTTATGAATCGTTCCAATCGACGGTACAGAGTCCGGGTAATACTTATCCAGCTTGGCTTTGGTCTCGGATATCGTTTTCTTGCGAAGATAGTAGTGTTTGATCAAAACTCGAAACTCAGATTTTTCCATATTAAAAAAAACTCGGAGGTTAGTCGCTTCTCAGTGCTGTAACTTGTAAATGCGTAAGCATAAATGGCGGAAGTTTTGACAGGCGTCATTTGAAGGATCAAGCTCGACGAAAATGGTTCACATTAGTGAATACTAATGCCATCTCTTAGAATTTTCAGGTACTTATCAGACTGTCTAGTACGTATCCCTATACACTGAGAGATGGATTCATGCATGATTTTGGACATACTTTGCATAGGCCTTTTGCATAAATCTATAGAATCCAAATGTAAACATTCAGGGCCGTTTGAACCATTTCTTGTCCCGTATGACTGAGCACAGCCTCTATTTCAATCCTACGGTCCCTGCATCACCAAAATTCCTCGAATTGAAATTCCAGGCACACCGTTAACCGAGATTACTTAAATCCAGAGTTCAATGTATTTTCATTATAAAATGGTATATTTAAAGAACAATTTATTCTGAGATCTTAAATTGGACGTCACTGTATGAATTCAAAATGGAATCGGTCTAAAGTCTCTCTTATTCCCACTAGATGCATAATATACTCTTCTGCCATTCTGAAATTATTTGACAATAAACTAACAGTGATTCCAAAATTGGATTTGGGACATTAAATAATAATCTGCATAATTGTTAATAACAATTTTGAAACAATGCGTGACAATCTGCGGTTGGTCGTAGAAAAAAGATATTTTTTCTTCAATCATTTTTGTTCATCGAGTTCTTGATCAAGTTCAACTTTAACTTTGTCCCATTCAGGCTTTAAGGATGCAATGAAAAGATCTGAGGACTCCAGGACTTTGTGAATTAGATCGTGCATAGTATGCAATCGAGAGATTTTTCGTGTGTTGAACTGTCGAATGTACTTGATATCCTTGTTCCTGGCTTCAGAAGCTTCTTCGGAATACATGCCAATTGTCAGCATAAAATTCTCCATAACTTTTCCCCCATGCAGCAGTATTTTACGAGCTGAAGAAGGCATGTAGTACCATGGATATAAGCTCACATACAGTTTTGGTGTCCTAAAAGCATACTCGTTGAAAATGAGAGGAGGAATTTTTCTGCTACTGACTAACATTTGCACTATGTTTCTAAACATTTTAATGAATTCTTTATTTACTCCAGTTATTTCTGACACTTGATCAACATCTGAGAATAACCTACGAGCCATATTACCACAATTAGAGTTGTCAGATCCTTTATAGAAATTGTTTATAATAATTAAGTTAAATATTATTAAAATTAATTAGGTTCTATGAATGCATGTGCAATAATTCCGGCTGATAGTGAGTTTTTATCTGTATTTTTTCTTGAGATAAAAATTCACAAAGCTAAAATGGTCAATTTTGTCACTATATTTGTTTATATATTGTTGCTCTGTGAAACAAACTTTAAAAAAGAAAACCACAATTCTCTTAAAAATTAATTGCTCTGCATTTCCAAAAAAAAAAACTTTTAAATCGGTGAAGAAATACGACCTGTGGGCGATTATTAACAGTAAACTTCTATTCCAGACCACTATGCGGCGTGAAGGGTCCCCGCTATTCTGCGCTGAGAGCATGTGCGGTGTAGAACGAACTTATGTGTTAAGTTCAACATTAGGTCGTGTGCATTGTAAAGAAAAAAGTGGAGGAGATAGAGGTACGAACTCCGCCGTCGTTTCGTTGAGCGTTCATTCGTCATTAAGTTGAGCGGGTCGTCTTGCCGGAGGTCATCTTGTTGGACGGCTAGTGTATATAGTGTGGATACTCTGAGGTATGCCATCCGTATCATACACGTATGCGGGTCGCATACTTTTTGGGAAGGCCCAGCATGTGCACCCTGTACGTATGGATGCGTGTTTTATGTATGTATGTATTGTTTTTCATTAGACAGTGGATCTAGTAGTCATAGCTCAACGATACAATAATATAAAATTGTCGGGGAAACTTTATGTAATTTTCTTTGTTTAACCATTTTTTTCTGTGGGTTCACCACCTGGTAATCAGCTGGAACAAAATGATTATGCCGATGGGAATTGACGTCACATTTAAAATTCAACTTACGTTAACGCAAAATGAGATATCAATTTGAAAATTGGGGAAACGAAAAAAAAAAGAAAAAGCACTATAGAAATTATACTATGGTAGAAATCGAGTAATTTATTATATGCTTTTACCATACATCTGGATCTCATTTAAAAGTTTTAGCACCATGTAGAGTTTTGCAATGATTGCATGGAATAAAAATGTTGGCAATATGAATCTGTCATATTGCTTTCATATTGCTTTGAATTGATACTCTTCTCGATGGAAGGTACATACCGGAAGTTTTCTGAGAAAAATTAAGGAGACGCAATTTTGGCCCATTTTGAAGAAAAATGCATTTTAAAAATTGCGAACGGATGGTCAGGGAGCCGGTGTAAAATTATTTCGAAACCTCTGTATCTCCCTGGTAGTGCGCTTGGCTGATAAGGCAAAGGTCGCGCGTTCAATTCTCGCTATTCATACTTAGTTTTTTTTGTCGATGAAAATGCTGTTTTATTTTATTTGTGAATAAAATTTAATCAAATTACACTTTAAGGTATATTTATTCCTCATTTTAAATAAAAAATCTGTTTATCCTATTTTTATTATCTTTCGTGTGGACAATAATCGTGCATTTTACTAAAATTCTGTATTCTTTAATAGCTTCTAGTATTTACGTTTTTAAATTATTAAATTAGGAAAAAAGTGTTGCAAACAAAAATATCAACAATAAATACAAAATTAAAATCTTTCCGCAAACTACGGAAAAAAACTTATAAATAACAGCCAATTATCTTTAATACGTGAAATACACTTTCAAGACACTTCTGATTCTTGTTAGTAAATATTTATGAAATGAGTCACTGTGTCCACTGGTATTTCGTATTTATTATAAAAATTTTCATTTGAAACACTTTATTCCTACTTTAATTTAAAAATATAAATACTATAAAAACTATTGAAGTATAAAGAATTTTAATAAAATGCACAATTGTCGAAACGAATGATAATAAAAATACGATAAACACGGTTTTTATCGAAAATAAAGAAAGAATAATCATTAAATAGCATAAATATATTTAATTTCAATCAATAACGGAATAAACAAGCATTCTGAGAAATAAAACATTAAAAAAAAAAAACAAAGTACAGATAGCGAGAATCGAACGCGTAACCTAGCGGCTATCAACAGAGCGCTCTACCAGGGTAATTAATTTTATTATTAAGAATAATTAAGGGTGGAATATATTTATAATAAACTAGCCATAACTAAAATGTTTTTATGCATCTTATCCTCTATCAAATTAATTTATGTCTTTTGAGAAAAAAAAGTTTACTTACATACATTTATTGTGATAACCCAGTCAATCGAAAGTAAAAATTTGAATATAAGGTCAATTTTTCTTTGTGGAAATAGAATTTCGTTATTGTACAATTGTATATTACAGTTTTAAGTATTTCAATTAATTAACTAGACTCTTTGAATGAATCACTGACAATCAGTGAAAACTTACTTATTCATTCAGTGAAATAAACACTTCTGTGAGTTGGTAGCACTGCACCATATCAGATAATATGTTTGTAAATTTAATCGAATAGAGGTAATATATGAGTAAGTAAATAAATAGTAAATGTATAATAAATATAGTAAGAGTATAGAATCATAGTAAAAACTTAAAACCCATAAATGTCATAAAATATTCAAAAACGGTGAAAAGTTTTGATGCTTGTAAACGACAAATTACCTCGCATATCACTTTACTGTCAAGATTCGACTTTCATGTAAACACCCGTTAAGCAAGTCCCTGGCGGACAGAATGAACGGAGAGGGTACGCTACAGCGTACGCTTATTGTCTCCCTATAGTATCCTTTCCATAACATGCAACAAATACTTCTAAAAAACAGCAAGATGAACACTTAGATTATTACAATTCGAATTCTAGGTTAAAATTGCCGTTAGAAGGTTTGTGAATTAATTAGCAATACTTTCTTTTCCAGCGTTAAAAAAAAGTATGTCATAACTTGACGCACCAGTATTCTTGTTTAATATCGCATTGCATTAATAATAATTAATTAAAAGATTCCTATTAAGGGACCAGATTCTATTAAGAACGGATAAACTGCCATAATGCCATCTGGGGCCAAAATCAGAACTAGAAAGGGTAGGTAGAATTTTAAAGATGCATATTAAATTGTACATCATAGATAGTTGTGATACAAGTGTGTAAACTAATTGATTGCCACAAGTGTGATGCTTGAAGCATATAAGTACACGCTGTTTTCTGCAACTCCCAAAGAGAAAGCTTTTTTTGCTCAAATTTTCTAATAGTTTTGTAAATATGTTTTGATTTTTGGCACCAGATGGCGAATCACAGTTTAAACCTTCCGAATAGAATTCGGGGCTTTCATTTAAACCGTTCAATTAATTATTAATATACTTTTTTTAACGCTGGAAAAGAAACTATTGCTTATTAATTCACAAACCTTCTAACGGCAATTTTAACCTAGAATCCGAATTGCAATAATCTAAGTGTTCATCTTGCTGTTTTTTAGAAGTATTTGTTGCATGATACAGAAAGGATACTATAGGGATACAATAAGCGTACGCTGTAGCGTACCCTCTCCGTTCATTCTGTCCGCCAGGGAAAGTAAAGCGTTATTGCAGTTCTTGTACTTAAATAGCAAACATAATTTTTGAATGAAGTACAATTTTTAATTTCCAGGCTGTCATTGTGCTGAAAGGACTGCGGGAAAACTATACTCTAGCTCGTATAAAAATTACTTGCTTAACGGGTGTTTACATGAAAGTCGAATCTTGACAGTAAAGTGATATGCGAGGTTATTTGTCATTTACAAGCATCAAAACTTTTCACCGTTTTTGAATATTTTATGACATTTACGGGTTTTAAGTTTTTACTATGATTCTATACTCTTACTATATTTATTATATATTTACCATTTATTTACTTACTCATATATTACCTCTATTCGATTAAATCTACAAACATATTGTCTGACATGGTGCAGTGCTACCAACTCACAGAAGTGTTTATTTTACTGAATGAATAAGTAAGTTTTCACTGATTGTCAGTGATTTATTTCAAGAGTCTAGTTAATTAATTAAAATGCGTAAAACTGTAATCTACAATTGTACAATAACGAAATTCTGTCTGCACAAAGAAAAATTGACCTTATATTCAAATTTCTACTTTCGATTGACTGGGTTATCACAATAAATGTATGTAAGTAAACTTTTTTTCTCAAAAGACATAAGTTAATTTGATAGAGGATAACATGCATAAGAACATTTTAGTCATGGCTAGTTTATTATAAATAGATTCCACCCTTAATTATTCTTAATAATAAAATTAATTACCCTAGTAGAGCACTCGGTTGATAGCCGCTAGGTTACGCGTTCGATTCTCGCTATCCATACTTTGTTTTTTTTTGTAATCTTTTATTAATCAGAATGCTTGTTCATTCCGTTCTTTATTAAAATTTAATATATTTATGCTATTTAATGATTATTCATTCTTTATTTTTGATAAAAACCGTGTTCATCGTATTTTTATTATCACTCGTTTGGACAATTGTGCATTTCATTAAAATTCTTTATACTTCAATAGTTTTTATAGTATTTATATTTTTAAATTAAAGTAGGAACAAAGTGTTTCAGATGAAAATTTTAATAATAAATACGAAATACCAGTGGACGCAGTGACTCATTTCATAAATATATACTAACAAGAATCAGAAGTGTCTTGAAAGTGTATTTTCACGTATTAAAGATAATTGGCTGCTATTTATGAGTTTTTTCTGTAGTTTGCGGGAAATATTTTAATTTTGTATTTATTGTTGACCTTTTTGTTTGCAACACTTTTTTCCTACTTTAATAATTTAAAAATGTAAATACTAGAAGCTATTAAAGAATACAGAATTTTAATCAAATGCACGATTATTGTCCACACGAGAGATAATAAAAATACGATAAACAGATTTTTTATTTAAAATGAGGAATAAATATACCTTAGAGTACAATTTGATTAAATTTTATTCACAAATAAAATAAAACAGCATTTTGATCGACAAAAAAACTAAGTATGAATAGCGAGAATTGAACGCGCGACCTTGCGGCTATCAGCCAAGCGCACTACCAGGGAGCTACCGAGGTTTAGAAATAATTTTACACCGGCTCCCTGACCATCCGTTCGCAATTTTTAAAATGCATTTTTCTTCAAAATAGTTGGATGGAAAAGTTTGTACAGCTCTCACTGATACGCCATCATCTTCCACTTGCTACATTTGCACAGCGATACCATCACAAATGATTGATCTAGAGCGTGTAAAGCAGAAGAAACAAATTGTATCCAGCTTAGAATTTGGTCTTTCTACTTTGCATGCCTGGATTAAATTCATGGAGTGTATACTACATATTGCTTATCGGTTACAAATCTGCAAATGGAGCATATGCAAGAAAGAGGATAAAGAAACGATGAAAGAAGCTAAGCAAAGAATTTGCAACGAATTTCAAAAGAAGACGGGGTTAATAATTGATCAACCAAGTCAAGGATCTGGCAACTTTAATTGTGGTAATACGGCTCGTAGATTTTTCTCGGATGTTGATCAAGTGTCAGAAATAACTGGAGTAAATAAATAACTCATTAAAATGTTTAGAAACATTCTGCAAATGTTAGTCAGTAGCAGAAAAATTCCTCCTCTCATTTTCAACGAGTATGCTTTTAGGACAGCAAAACTGTATGTGAGCTTATATCCATGGTACTACATGCCTTCTTCAGTTCATAAAATACTGTTACATGGGGGAAAAGTTATGGAGAATTTTATGCTGCCAATTGGCATGTATTCCGAAGAAGTTTCTGAAGCCAGGAACAAGGATATCAAGTACATTCGATAGTTCAACACACGAAAAATCTCTCGATTGCATACTATGCACGACCTAATTCACAAACTCCTTGAGTCCTCAGATCTTTTCATTGCATCCTTAAAGCCTGAATGGGACAAAGTTAAATTTGAACTTGATCAAGAACTCAGTGAACAAAAATGATTGAAGAAAAAATATCTTTTTTCTATGACCAACCGCAGATTGTCACGCATTGTTTTAAAATTGTTATTAACAATTACGCAAATTATTATTTAATGTCCATTATCCAATTTTGAAATCACTGTTAGTTTATTGTCAAATAATTTCAGTGGAAAACCGTCCTTTTTTCATGTAAAAAAATAATTCATAGTTTTGTTACAAAAATTGTTTATGACAATCATATAAATTATTTTTCATTTAATTTAGTTGGTTAGTCACCGCAATAAATGTCACTCTAATAATTATTGAAGAAAAAAACATTTTTGTCTACGAAGAAACGGCCGATTAGGAGACTTGTTTATCTAAATTGTTATAAACAATCTATATTGTTTATGTTTGATAAAGCTTAATGTATATAAATGGCTTTAAAGACAATTGGAAATCGCTTTTGTTCTGAAAAATCAATTCAGCTATGAGAAAAACTCGTTTATAAAGAATTTGTTTATAGAAATGTTTATAAAAATAATAGTTGTTAACTCATGCTAATTTTTTTGTTACAAATTATGACTCTTATGAAAAAAATTAGCAACTAGCGTCAAATAAATGATTTTTTCTATGATAAAAAAAACTAATAAGAATTTGTTTATGAAAATTGCTCATAATAATTAAGTTAAATATGATTAAAATGAATTATGTTCTATGAATGCATGTGCAATAATTCCGGTTGATAGTGAGTTTCTATCTGTATTTTTTCTTTAGATAAAAATTCTCAAAGCTAAAATGGTCGATTTGTCACTATATTTGTTTATATATTGTTGCTCTGTGAAAAAGTTTAAAAAAAAAGCAAACCACAATTTTCTTAAAAATTAATTGCTGAGCATTTCTAAAAAAAAAACTTTTAAATCGATTACGAAATACGACCTGTGGGCGATTATGAACAGTAAATTCCTATTCCAGACCACTGTGCGCCATCGTCTTACCGAACGGCGAAAGTCCCGCGTTTGTCGTCTTATTGTACCACTAGGGTAATTAAAAGTTTTTTCATAAGGACAACCGCAGTATTTCGCCGGGAGCGGGTGCTAATCTGAAAAACTGCATCTGATCCCAGCGAAAGTCGCTCCTGAACCGCACTTACTATGCTCCTGTTCCCGCAAGAAGCTAGGGAATGAAGTTCGACTACCCCTGTAGAGCTCTTCATGCAAAGATAAGGCCGAGAGGTCACCCGGTATCCCAGAGTCACCGTACTAGACACCTCACCCAGGTGCCATTCAGCTTTCGGCACGGTTTTCACACCTCCGCTTGGGAGTGAGAGGGGCGACCTCTCAGAGTACGCAGCCTTATCCTTGCATGCGGGCCTCTACATGGATGGACGCATCCCTTTCCCTAGCTTCTGGCGGGAACAACAATGACAACACCAAACATAGTTGTAGTAAGCGCAGTTCAAAACAAAAGAATGCGCAGGGCTCCCGACAATGGTTCGGCCAACAATGCCGACCACTCTAGAGCTTGGGGAGCCAATGAAGATGGATTCAATGCGATGGATCGGCGAAATCTCGGGATCTTTAAATGGACGGAGCGACTGAATCACGACTTGCTAGAGCGCTACGATGCGAGTGTGGTCCCTGAACGGGGTTACGTGGCACAGCTGCATGCTCTGTGGTGCAAGAAACACACTGAGTGAGCTATCGCATTTTTC
This sequence comes from Belonocnema kinseyi, assembly GCF_010883055.1. Lineage (NCBI taxonomy): Eukaryota > Metazoa > Arthropoda > Insecta > Hymenoptera > Cynipidae > Belonocnema > Belonocnema kinseyi. Next base: position 37,384,509 of record NC_046665.1, read on the forward strand.
GCATTAACGTCTGCGAAACCATGACGAAATACTCCAAAAAGGGTCTATGTAAGCGGAACGCCTACTCTACCACAGCTAGAAGAACCCGCAAACAGAGAAAGAAAGGCGACTCTAACACCAACCGCGTTCAGACATCCGATAGAGGAAGAGCGATGCTTTATGACTCGGAGAAACATCAGGACCAAGGTTTCTCTCAAGCCTAAAGATCTAGCTGAAATGGATGACGAGATTCGTGGATATTTTATCCGAATAATTCGACCTCTGGACTATCAATTATTGTGTGTATAATTTAGCGAGAGCTTTGGCCGTTGCGAACCGTAAAACAAAACCAACGGTTGATCATAAGACCAAAATACGAATGCATCAACTCACCATAAAGATAGACTGGGCAAGAGAAAATCAACAGTTTCTCTCCGACCCATCTCAACTCTTCCAAGACCCTTCAGTTACTGTCGAGCATCCGCCCAAACCAGAGGTCAAAATATTTTGAAAAGAAGTCTACGAAGTGCAGCATAGACTGAACGAAAACTCAGAAAATAGAAATAGCTTCCAGGAGATGTGTGATCCCCTCATAACACCTGATGAAGAATGCCCACCCATCACTACTAAGGAGGTGAAAAAGTATTAAGAGCGATGAAGAACTATTACGCTCCGGGACCAGGTTGTATCAAGACCTTCTAGTGGAAGAAGTTTTCTTCAACCCATCAGCATTTGGCCCGTATTTTCACCTCATATTTGAAGTCGGAAGAGCCGATTCCAGAGTGGTTAATGGAAGGGCGCACAATACTCCTGCCGAAAATAGGCAATTTAGCTGACCCGAAGAACTACAGGCCAATAACTTGTCTGAACACGCTTTATAAGATATTCACAGCTATCCTAAATGATAGGATTGTTCGGGCAATTGAACCTGTGTGGCAAGACATGTATGAACATGATCATCGATAGATGTGTCTGCAAAGATGCAGCATTCTACCAGCGTGACCTATCGATGGCCTGGATTGATTATCGGAAAGCTTTCGATTCTACATCCCATAGACTTATCATCCGCCTTTTGGAACGCTTAAAGGTTCATCCGCAAATCGTGAGGTGCATAGAGAGATTGATACCGCTTTGGAAAACCAGATTTACTATTTCATCTGGGAAGAATCGTGTGGCAACTAACAAGGTTACCTTCCAGAGAGGTGTCTTTCAGGGCGACATTATGAGCCCACTTCACTTTTGCCTTATATTATTGCCACTATCTCTAGCACTTCGCCGTTCCGACATTTACTTTTGCGGCAAACCTGCAGATCAAAAGTACAAGGTCACTTATGTATTTTGCATGGACGATCTTAAGATCTATGCTAAAAACAAACAACAACTACATCTAGCTCTAGGGATTTTCGAATGATATACTAAGAAAGTTGGAATGGAATTTGGGAAAGACAAATGCGCCAAGGTTTATGTGAAGCGAAGAAAACTTAATGGCATCCTTGAAGACCTTGAGCTCGTCGATAGAAGCGATATACCACACCTTTGCGCTGGAGAGACATATATACCTGGACGTGCCACAGAGCCGCATTCAGGATGTTACATCTATAAAGGATACTCTCCGAAGCAGATACAAACGTCTCATCCGGCAACTTTGGTCTTTCGAACTGTCGGCGAGGTGTGTGTGTGTGTGTGTGTGTGTGTGTGTGTGTGTGTGTGTGTGTGTGTGTGTGTGTGTGTGTGTGTGTGTGTGTGTGTGTGTGTGTGTGTGTGTGTGTGTGTGTGTGTGTGAAGGTAAAAATGTGTCGTAGACCAGTAGCTGAGTCCGTGGATTAGCCTAGTTCCTAGGAACTTGGCTAAACAGCGCCGAATAGATGAATTTACCAGCGGAACCTTTCGTTAGCCTATCGGGCGGATCAGTTCAGGAAGTTAGCCTACCGATCAGCTGATGATACTTCGTTGTGTGGTCACTCGGATACAGTTTTGTAGCTCTCTGTCATTCTGTTAATGTAGATCTCTATCGTACCGATTATGTCGGTACCCAGTGGGCACCGGAACATCCTAAAGACGCTCTTAGGGCGTCTTTAAATGTCCTGGGACATTCTTGGACATTGGCGTGTAAGTCCCAGGGTCGTTATAAGACAACTTTAGGGCATCCTAAAGATTCTATGTCTGGCCTGATCCAGTCCCAAAGATGTCCGAATGGCTAGTCCTAAAGACGCCCCTAAAATACTTATAAGAGACATGATTACTTTTTCACGCTGAAAAGTGAAAGACCTCACTATGGACACCAGGACATCAAAAGGACGTCCTAAAAACGTCTTTATATGTGTCTATGACTTTGTGAGTATAATGTGAGCCATTAATAGTATGAAATTCAATGTCAAAACAGAATAGTATTGTAGGGCTTTAAAAAAACATCATTTTTTCTACCGACTATTTTCATATCGTGCATTGCTTGGCTTAATTATCGTTTACAAATTATAAATTATCGTTTGTTTTTTGGGGGTTTGAAAATGCAATAACTGACAATTTTGATTTTATTGAAAAAATTCATATGAATAAATTTTTCGTGTTTTAAAGTACTATGGTCAACCGTGAATAGAATTTCCAAATCTGGAAAAAACATGGTTTCGAAAATTTTGAAAATGTGCTCAGTCATTGAGTTTTCATACAAAATGGCTTGTTAACGAACTCGTTCTTTCTTTTTAGGTTTTTTATGACTCAGGGAGTCTTAAAACCTGGAGATTTGATGAAAACCGACCATGTCAGATTTTACACAAAACCAATACAATAATCTTCTCACCCTCATTTGAAGTTCGTTTAGGCACACCGTGAACCTTTATAACATTCTGAGGACGTCCGTAGGTTTTCCTCAGAATATCCTTGATAACATTCTGAGGATGTCCGTAGGTTGTCCTCAGGACATCCTTAAGAACATCCTGAGGATGTCCGTAGCTTGTCCTCAGAACGTGCTTGATAACATCCTAATGACGTCCGTAGGATGTCTTCAAGACATCCCTAATAAAAGTATCACTTGCGTACAGAAAACTATTGAATTTTGAAAAAAGTGGTCTCAAAAATTTTCAAAATACGCTCACTTTTTGAATTTTTATCCAAAATGGCTGTCTTGACCTTCATTTTAAGATAGTAAAAGAATTTACCAGAGGACATCCAATCAGTCAATTCTTTCGGAAGTTATCGTGCTAACAAAAAAAACCATCCACTGACGGAAAGACAGACACATTCGTTAAAACCTGTTTTTCGTATTCAGGGGGTTTCAAACATGGACATTTGACAAAAACAGTGATGAGAACAGTGATGTCGACTGTGCGACATGGCAGCAACGCCCAACACTGACGAAGAGTCGTTGTGCGACTAGGATGAAATGCGCAAACTGAAATTCTCCGGCGTGTGCGCGCAGTCCTCAAAAGTACTAAATTAAAGAAATTTGATTCTTTTAATTTAGCAGAATTTCCAAATTCAAATCGTAATGCATCTTGTATATTATAGTTTTTCAGGGAATTCTAGTAAGGGACTCATCATTGTCCTAAAAAAGACCACTTTACCGATTTTAGGGTTGTGGTATTTCATATTTCACAAGTGCATTTAAGGATTCAAGTCTTGTGAGAGAAAAATATAGAAATAATTTAAATTTGGGTTGATTTTGAATAATTATAATCTTATACAAGACGCTTCAAAGATGTCCTACGGACATCCTTACGTCATTGTCCCCTGGATATCCTTTCAAGACATCCTTAAGACGACGAAATGCCAGACATAGGACCTTTTAAAGACATCGTTAAGCCGCATTGATAAAATCTTCAAGATATACTTTATGGGACCAGATTAGAACGTCTTTATTCCAACCTCATGACGTCTTTTTGTAAAAGCCTAAAGATGTCCACAAAAAGTCGTCTTTAGGATGAATTTAAGCCAAGTGTGCCCACTCGGTAGCACTCAAGAATACTTATGAGAGATAATTTTAACCTCAAAATACACACACATCAAATTTACCAAAATAAAATTTTTTTGAATTAACCCACAAACTTAACACAAACTTAACCACAAAATATGACATTTTTATACTGCATATCTCTGTCAGCGAATCTTCCACCAAAATTGTTAAATAATAGCGATGATATAAGAAAAGTCACCGTTGCCCTAACGGTCGGCTCTGCTCCCTACCCTTTCCCTAATTCAGATCAACCTGATAGACTTAGAAATTATCACTTGGATGTTTTAGGGGTTACTGATTATGAATCTGGAGTCACAATATGAAAATTTATGATGGCAGATTTAATATGGCACATATTAACAATAGATTGAATGCTTTCACGACGATTCATTTCGATAAAAAGAGATATTTCGGGTTCCAATCGTATACAACACTATGAATTTTTCCGACGTTTCGTGAATATTGCAGTTCACTTCTTCAGGGCTGAGCTGAAACTGAGGTATCAGGTTATGTTATTCTTATGCATACACTTTACGATGCGTGTGATTGGCCAGAGTACCACACCGTGGAGACTGGTCGAACATATTGACCAATAAAGTCTCGTTTTAAATCCGGGAGGACGGAAAGCCAAGTCGGATTGGTATTATATCCATTGTCCCTATTTATGTTATTAGGGTGTTTTAAGATTCCGATTGCTTCTCTGTTTTCTTGGAAATATATTGTGTGTTTTTGCAATGACTAATGTTATTTTTTCAAATAAAATGTTATGACCCGTTTCGACATTAGGCTCAGCTAGCCCTGTTACCGTCAGATGTTTTAGCCTGTCCTCACGGTGGGTCGCTCTAGCCAATCACATGCATCGTAGAGAGTATACATAAGAACAAAATAATCTGATGCCTCCGTGTCAGATCAGACCTGAAGAAGTAAACTGCAATGTTCACGGAATGTCGGCAAAAATCGTAGTTTTTCACACGAATGAAACCCGAAATATGGCTCATGTTGTCCAACTTTTCAGTTTGAAGTAACCCGAACTACACTGTCAGAAATATGTGCTTGAATTTTCAACCAATTGTGGTTGAAGTTTTATACAATTACGGTGGTTAAAATTTCAACTACTTGTGAATAAAAAATCAACAACACGTGTAATGGAAATTTCAGTAAAGCAAAAAAACATTTATTCGGCACAATTAGTGAATTTCAAAGCAAGTATAATTTTTTAGGGAATTGAATAGGTTTAATTCGAGATATTTAAATAATCCTAAATCTTAAATGAAGGCCATAAAGATTCCATAAATATACTGTGCTTTGCAATTCACTAACTGTACTAAAATAATTCTGATAAGGAATCATGAAATACTTCCCAGGAAACAAGAAACGATTGACCGCATTTCAAGTCGCATGAAATGTGTACCTTAAAGAGAAATGGCAGATTGCTGACTATAGGTTAGAGGTACCAGTGAATCGGAAGAATAATTATTTTACGATTCACCAAGAAATATTTCGCTATCGTTTAAAAAACGACGGTTAATTGTGATAATACTATTGGCAAAGATAAATATCTTTGCTATTGGGATCAGCTGCGCTTCAATTCGCCATCTATTTTCTCAATGCGGCCAAAATGTGAACTCGCGCGAAACCATAAGGTAGGTTTTTGAAGATGCATTTTAATTTGAGCTTAACAACCATTTTTTAATTATTTAGCATAGTTTAAACTCCTAAGTGGATGTAAACAATAAAGATTCATTGGAAACTAAGTGTTACATATGTGTAATTTTAATCGTATACAACGAAAAAACACGATTTATGTTAAAACTGTTTTTGTCAAAAAAATAGTTATTTTAGTATATTATATATGTTTAAACAAAACATAAGCTTCAATTAACATACCTTGGGGTAAAAGTGAACTTAAAATAAATTTTGATTAATTCATACATGGAATATTTACTATCTAAAAATTATACACTAAAAGTTAGGTTAGACTTCATATTTCATTTCTGATCGTCTATAATTTAGATTTTTGCATATTTTGAACCAAATATATTGCTATGTGCATTAACTAAAGTTCATTTTAGCTTATGGTGTGTTAAAATTTATATGATATAATAAAATCATTATTTTCTTAACAAGAACAGTTTTAACAGGAAATGTAGTGTTCGTTTCTAACACGTGGACTCCCTGCAGCCATTAGCATGTGCACTGAATAAATTTAATGTCACTGATGCTGAATTCAAAACAAATCTTATAATTCTTGCACAAAATAATCGATTGAAAACCTTTGTAAAAAGAGAGTTACAACTAAATAATCATTAAATTTAGAAATAAATTGTTGCATCAATTATAATATATAACAACATTATTTAACTTGAATTTCTTTCATTTTTGTTTAATCAGAATTGTCATAATCAAATGTATTACTTCATACTTCTCATTCGAAAGAATTAATTTAGTAAAATTTTAATCTGCATATTCTACTCAGTTAAACATATCCTGAGGTGACATATGATTGAAAGATTGAACGAACTTACCTCAAGTGAAGTTCAATCGTAATTGTGTGAGCCGCCTCGTCCGAATAGATCAAACACGTAGTCACGCAGTTACTACTCGTTCCGCCTCCTCGCCTTACCTACTCCCCTGAGTTCCCACTTGCCATCATTACATTTTAAAGCTCAGCCGAAAATCGCTTGGGGAAAAATGTTGAAGAATGCTTTTCTTAAAACATTTCAGGTGCGGTGGGTTTGATCTATTCGGACGAGGCAGCTCACACAATTGCGATTGAATTTCACTTGAGGTAAGTTCGTTTAATCTTTCAATTGTATTTTGCCGCCTCGTCCTCTAGATCAAACACGTAGATGTTTAAAGCGTGATGCGATTTTTTGCTACTATCTTTATTTTATAAATTATGTAACGAATTTTTCTCCTTAGAGAGAACGTATTGCTTCTATGTATTGAAAAACTCAATGTTTAAACAAAGTGAAAATCCCAAAGTGTTACAACACTCAGAACTTTTGTAAAGATTATACGTTAATAATAACCGAAAAACTGAGCATCAACCCGAGTGATTAGAGATGAAAAACTATTAACTTCTAATAATAGCGGTTGCAAACGTAGCTGAATGTCTAACTAGACGATTATAAAATCTCGCGAAGACTGATGAATTTTCTGTCCATCCAGCTGCCTTACGAATCACTTCGATGCTTGTTCCTCGGCGAGCTGCAGCTGAGGTAGCCGCGTGACGAGCAGTGATCCCAGATCTGAAACGAGATGTGGTCCAATCCTATGACAGGGCTATGTCCGTGTGAATATAGTAGGAGACGCTGTAAATGACTGAGTTGCGCGCGCGACCCATTTCTCCTCTTCTGAATTTGAAAACTCAAAGGTGGACGATTGCCGGTCGGAGCACTTCGGCCATTCTATTTATATATCTATCTGCTAACAGCTAACTGCTTTAAATAAATTCAGGATATTGGGATTTTAATATCTCCAGATTTCGATGCTGACGATTCTCATGATTTGAATAGATCGCGCGCCTCTTGATATGCGTATATTTTGAGGTTATGTTATTTCATGTATAAAATATAAATTATATAAATATTAATACTATTATATATATAAATATATACGCATATTAATAATGATAATATTATAATTATGTTATATTATAATAGTCTTATTTATATCTTAATCTGCATTTGAAAGAAATTAAAGAAATTAGGGATTTTGAAATTTATCTCGTTTGGATAAAAACTCAATTATTTGATTGAAAAATTAATTATTTTGTTGGAAATAAAACTATTTTGTAAAAAAAAGTCCTCTTTTCTATCAAAAGTTCAACTACTTTTTTTTAATTTTTATCTTTTTGTATTTAAACGTTCATTTCTTTCGTTGAAAATAAATTTTTGAAACTGGCAATTAATCAATACCATTTTTGGTTAAGAAATTATGTGTTTTTGTTAAAAGGTCGTCTTTCTTTGCAGAAATTAAATTGTTTTATGGAAAATTTATACTTTTTGATTAAAAATTACATTTTTCGGTTGAATTATCAACTATAAATATTTTTTGGTTGTAAGTCGTTCTGTTGTAAATGCAACTATATTGTTAAAAATTAAAACCATAATTTTTGGGTGGAAATACTCTTTTTGTTTTTAAAATTAAATAATTTCGTTGAAAGTTCATGTATTTTGTTGGAAATTGACGTTGTTTAGTAGAAATTTCATGTTTTTTGGTTGAAAATGTATCATTTTTGGTCAAAAATGCAATTGCTCGCTTCAAATATCAACTGTACATCTCCTTGGGTTTAAAAGTCGATTATTTCACTAACAGTTGAACTACTTTGTAAAAAAAATACGTTTTTTTAACAAGGTTTTTTAATTATGGTTGAAATATTTTTCGCTTAAAAAATTCAACTTTTTGTAGATAATTCGTCTTTTTTACTTTAAAATTAAATAATTTCTTTAAAAATTCATGTATTTTGTTTAAGATTTGTCTTTTTTTGTAGATAATCAATTTTCTTGGTCGAAAATTCACCTTTTCCCTTGAAAATTTAACAATTTTGTTGAAAATTTGTTTATTTTTTCTTGTTCAATTCAATTTTTTAGCACAGTTTTTATCTGGAAATTGTACTATTCCATTTTTTGTTGAAACTTTATCCTGTGCGTTGTATTAGTTAAAACACCAATTATTTGATAGAAAATTAATTTTATTTTGTTGAAAAGTAAACTTTTGGGATGAAAGTTTATTTATTGTGTTAATTAAATTTTTTTGAAGATTTATCATTTTAGCTAAAGACTGAAAACTCAACTGTCTTGTGAAAAAATTTTCTGTTTGGATGAGTTCAACAGTTTTCAATAAAAAAATGTAAGCCTTTTTTTGTTGAAGATTTATAATTTTTAATGAAAATTCATCTCCTTCGTTAAAATTTTAAGGATTTGGTTGAAACTTCGTTTTTTTTTTAGTTGAAAATGAAACTGTTTTGTTACACCGTTCGATTTTCAAAATTGTCAATTCGTGAATAAGACTTTTGAGTTTAGATTTATAAATAAAAATGTAAAAATGAATAATATAAAGCGACTTAAAATAAACGAATTCAATTTATAATTTAAAAAGTTTATACTTTTCAACCAGAAGTCCTTTAACTATTCTGTTTAAAAATAAGTTTACAGTGTTTTGTAAAAAAATCATCTTTTTGGCTTTGAAATTCAACAATTTAAAAAAATCCTTATTGACTGAAAAGTCAACTTTTGTGTAAAATTAATATCTTTTTGGATGAGTTAAACAGTTTTTAATTAAAAATTAGAACTTTTTTGTTGAAGATTTATCATTTTAGTTGAAAATATTAATCTGGAACAACTTAAAATAAAAACAATCTAACTTTTATTTTAAAAAGTTTTTAGTTAAAAAATTAATTTAATCGTTCAATTTTTAATGTTACGAACTGAAATTTTTAAAATTATTATCATCTTGAACCTTAAAAATAATAGCGTAATTTTTATTTTTAACCAGAAATCTCTAAAATGTTAAAGTCATAAAAATTTTTAAATGGTAATTTCGTATTTTAAAATAATTTAATTTGAAAAATTGTAAAATTAAGAGGTGTTAAAAGTTTGATTTTTATACGCATGAATTATTGAGCGTTTAAGTGAAATATTTCTGAATGAAAAATTTGTGAAGCTTCAGTTTTAAAAGTTTAAAATTCAAAAGATTTCCACATCAAAAAAATCATTTTCAGATTTAAAATTTTGAATTTTCTAATTTCATCCTGAATTTTGAATTGGAACAGGAAATTTTTCAAAGCAATTGTATGTATTTCTGAATTGGATCAGAGATTTTTTGAAAAAAAATATAATTCAGATCTGGGACAAGCCATTATTAACCACTATTAAACACTATACAAATTTGAACAGAGTGGTTCGAAATAGAAAGCCTTGAATTGTTAAAATTGTAATGAGCTAAATTTTAAGTTTGAAGGCTACAATTTTAATTTAGAATAATATTCAAAATTAATTTAAAACTTGAAATTATTTGAAATAATATGAAACACGATGTAGATTTTTGCAAATTAAAAAAAAAAAGCTTTTGAGAATTGTAAAATATTTAAAAAGAATAACAAAAATTGTTGTCATTGCTAAGAAAATTGAAAATGATTTTTTAGGTAGAAAAATTAATTTTAAGTGAGTATTTGAAAAGATTAAAAAAATTTTAAAAACAGTAATTAGGACGACATTAAGGCAATTTTTTATTTTTCAGTTCTTTTAATTTTAGGAAAAAAATCTAATTAACACAATAAATTAATTTTCAACCCAAAAGTTTACTTTTCAACAAAATAAATTAATTTTCCATCAAATAATTGGTGTTTTAACTAATACAATGTACAGGATAAAGTTTCAACCAAAAATGGAATAGTGCAATTTTCAGATAAAAACTGTGCTAAAAAATTGAATTGAACAAGAAAAATAACAAATTTTCAACAGAATTGTTAAATTTTCAAGCGAAAAGGTGAATTTTTGACCAAGAAGATTAATGTTCTATAAAAAAAAACGTTACATTTTCAGATAAAAATAAATAATTTTTAACAAAAAAAATTAATTTTAAAGAAAGTTGTTAAATTTTCCACCAATCGGATAAATTTTCGACCTAGAAAATTGATGAAAAATATGAGTTTTCAATCAAAGAGTTAAACTCTCAACCAAATAGTTAAATTTTCAACCATAATTATAAAACCTTGTTAAAAAAACGTATTTTTTAAAAAGTAGTTCAACTCTTAGTGAAATAATCGACTTTTAAACCCAAGAAGATGTACAGTTGATATTTTAACCAAACAATTGCATTTTTGACCAAAAATGATACATTTTTAACCAAAAAGATTAAATTTCTACTAAAAAAGGTCAATTTAATTTTAATAAATTTTTTAAATTTAAAGTAAAAAAGAGAATTATCTACAAAGAAGCTGAATTTTTAACCTAATTTAAAGGCAAATAGTATAATTTTCAACTATAATTATGAATCCTTAATAAAAAAAAATTAATTTTTTTACTAAGTAGTTCAACTTTGAGTGAATAATCGAATATTCCACCCAAAAATTATGATTTTAATTTTTAACAATATAGTTGCATTCACAACAAAACGACTTTGCAACCAAAAAATATTAACAGTTGATAATTCAACCAAAAAATGTAATTTTTAATCAAAAAGTATAAATTTAAAATAAAGTAATTTAATTTCTACAAAGAAAGACGAATTGTTAACAAAATACATGATTTTTTAACCAAAAATGGTATAGATTAATTGTCAGTTTCAAAAATGTATTTTCAACGAAAGTGATGAACCTTCAAATGAAAGAAATAAAAATTTTAACAAAGTAGCTGAACTTTTGATAGAAAAGAGGACTTTTTTACAAAATAGTTACATTTTCAACAAAATAATTATTTTTTCAATCAAATAATTGAGTTTTTATCCAAACGAGATGAAATGCGAAATCACCAATTTCTTTCATTTCTTTCAAATGCGGATCAAGATTTAAATAAGACCATTATAATATAACATAATTATAATATTATCATTAATAATATTCATATAATTTATATTTTGTACTTGAAGTAACGCAACCTAAAAATACACGCATATAATGAGACGCGCGAAGTATTCAAATCATGAGAATCGCTAGCCCAGAATCGAAATCTGGAAATATTAAAATCCCAATCTCTTCATTTTATTTCAAAGCAGATAGAGATATGAATAGAATCGACGAAGTGCTCAGACCGGCAATCGTGCACCGTTCGAGTTTTCAAATTCAGAAGAGGAGAAATGGGTTGCGCGCGCAACTCAATCATTTACAGCGTCTCCCACTATATTCACACGGACATAGCCCTGTCATAGTATTGGACCACATCTCATTTCAGATCTGGGATCACTGGTGACGAGTGCTGGGCGCTGAGAAAATCTCTGTGTTTACTCCGCTTCCCTTAAGTATATCCTTTATCCAGCGACTTATACTATGCGGGAGTGCTGCGTGAAAAGGTTTCTTGAAGGTTAAAAACAGTTTCCCCCTATTTTTATCTCCGATTCTCAGCAAAGCAGTCTTCTTAATGTATGTCCGTAATACGGATGCTCCACACAGTTCCGGTTGATCAGAAAAAAGGTATTTCTAGAATTGGCTGTAACTTGCTCCTATCGGTCGTCTTTATCCTATGAGATATCATTATCTGAATCGGTTCTCTATCTAAATTGATGTTTTTAAGATGAATCACTGCCAACGTCTGTACTCGTTGCGCCGTAACCTCAAACATTTTAATTACAATTACTACTACTTTAAAAAAATATTTTCTTTGAAACTTGAAATTCTTAAGATTTTAAAGGTACAAAGATTCTTTACTTTTCAACTTAAGATGTAATCTTACATATTTTAATTATTATTATATTTATATTTGATATACGTCATATTTTTTTTATTAATTCTTCTGATCACGTATATGCTTTAAATATTTTTGTAATTGAGGTCTTTAATATTATTAATTTTTTCAGCAGCTACATTAATAATTTTTAAAAAAATTTGTTTTCAACTTTAACAAATAATAAAATCAATAATATGAGCAAAATAAATCACAAAAATATAAAGTTAGAACTGCTTTCAGAGTGTATCTCAAAATTAAATTTTATTCATATTAAACTGCATATTTTCATGAATTTTCATTTTTTCAATAATCAGTAATAGTTACTCTTATTTCTTTATATATATTTTTTTGTTTATTTGCAAACAGCATCAAATTTTTAAGTTTTTTTTTTTTTTTTTTGCTTTTTCTTAATGCAATTCAATGAAAAAGACATACCTACTTTTTGTGGCGCCATCTATTAGATTAGTTTAACCGACAATTCCCCTCCGGATCGTAAGAAAACAGAAAAGTGGGGGCGATGCATGGGGCTGGTTGTAACTAACCCCTCCACCCTAGACGCTTTGAAAGATTCTTTTAGGGAACTATTGGGAGATGAAGTTATAAATCTCTGGTTATACTCTATTAGTCTGGGATCCGAAGAGGAGAGGGAGCATCCATTTTAGGTCCTGATGATTTGATGATTGATTCTTGTCCAGAATGTTCTACTGATTTCGAATATACTGGGTGCACATAGTGAATTCCGGGTCGTTTTGTTATTAGACATTCTATGTGTTTAGATAAAAAATGTCATATCTCTGAAAATTATTAAAGTTTTGAAAGTATTTTTCCATATTCATTTAAAGAAGTGTGATATGCACAAATTTTTTTGATAGTGTATGTTAATTTAATAGATAGTTTTCGAGAAAAGCAATAAAATATGTTTTTAATGAAAAGCCATTTCTACAGTACATTTTTTATCATTTCGCAATTTTTTTCTGGAATCATAAAGAACTAGCTGAGACAAAGATAATTTGTTTTGAAATTTTTTTAATTAGGCTATTGGTTTAGAAAATTCTATTAGGTAGGATGTTTGCGAGTGTGTGCTTGTGTGTGAGGTTGCGGTTCAGATTGAAAACCTGCAGCCTCCAAGACCCCCCTCGCTGACTGTCCATTCAATGCTCTTACAAACACTCGTACACACAGACGTGAAAACTTTGTATTTATTTAGAATTTTGTCAAAACCAAACTAATAGCAGCTAATAGCCTAATTGAAAAAATTTCAAAACCAACTGTATTTTCTTAGTTATTTCTGTATGATTCCAGAAAAAAATGATTAAATGATAAAAAATGTATTAGTGTTAGGGTCAATAATAAAATAACTCAACAAATTATACAGGGTTTAGAACAGATCTTTATTCAATGATCGTTATCCCACCAAGGCAAGAGAGCAACTAACACGATACGTGTGGTCCAAAGCATACGCACTTAGGCGACCCATAAGCGGGCCCCATATCGGAATTTATAAACAAAGCCATAGAGTTTCGGCGACATAGCATTTGGATATAATAAACTAGGTCACGTCTCTCTATATACTAATCTTTTAGTAATATAATGTTCGCTCACTTTTTGTAGCAATCTTACATAGATTCCAACACTCCCACTCAAAAAGTGAAAATAACATGTTTTAACATTATAATATTAAATGTATAAAATGTAATAAAGTTAGTATTTCTTTAAAATGAAATTAAATAGAAGATTAATGTAAGCCTGCGGCGAACCGAATTCCCATTAGCCTTGGTGCAGTTACTGTTTTCGTAAAAATATCTGCCAGTTGTTCACCTGTGGACAGATATTCAAGAGTTACATACCCTTTTTGTATTAATTCTCTAGTAAAGTGATACTTGATATCAATGTGTTTTGACATTTTATGATGCGTAGGGTTATTTGCAATACTAATACAAGCAGTGTTGTCTTCATATATTATGATCGGTTTCTGAGTGTTCACGTTTATACTAGTCAGCAAAGATTTAAGCCACATGGCCTTTTTGACACCCTCAAACAGCGCTATATACTCCGTTTCTGTGGAAGAGGTTGCGACACAGTTCTGTCGCCTAGTATTCCACGTTATTGAACATTTCTCAAAAATTTTAAATAGGTATCCTGTCGTACTTTTCCTATC
>NC_046665.1:37399081-37400877 GCF_010883055.1 Belonocnema kinseyi
ATCGACTCAAAAAGTTTATTGAAAAACAGAGATCAGGTCTCGTCGATAACATCGCATACATTAAACAACCAATCAAGTTTTTAGAAGGTGCATCACAGCTTTTGCCTGAATTTAAAGCGTCATAATCTACTCTTAATGGCAAGGGTGTATCTATTGCCTTACAGTCACCCATGCCAAACTTTTGCAAAACATTCTTCAAGTATGAAATTTGATTTAATGAAATGATTTTCTGACTTCTTTCAATTGAGATTCCAAGGAAAAATTTAATTTCTTTCAAATCGGTCATTTTAAAACAAGTACATAGGTACCTTTGGAAACTCAGCATTGTTTCTTGATTTTTTGTTACTATTAGAATGTCATCTACATATAAAAGTAAGTATATATTTTTAGTTAGATGGCCTCTGTCCAGATAATATAAACAATTATCAGCTAAAGAATTCTTAAAACCTCTTTCTTTTATTACTTCATCAAATCGTTCGTACCAGCATCGAGACGATTGTTTCAAACCATACAAAGATTTATTTAACTTAAAAACTTGACCATATTCTACCTTAATTCTTTCTGGAATTTGCATGTAAATCTCTTCATGCAAAATTTCGTTTAAGAAGGTTGTCTTCACATCCATTTGATGTATCAAAAGATCAAACTGATTTGCAAATGCCAAAAGAAAACGAAAAGTTGAAATCCTAGCTACAGGTGCGAAAATTTCATCATAATCTATTGCATATTTTTGATTAAAACCTCGTGCTACCAATCTAGCCTTGTATTTTGTGGGATTTCCAGATTCATCGTTTTTCAATGTGAAAACCCATTTACAAGTTACAATATTCTTGTTCAACGGTTTTGGTACAATTGTCCACGTATTATTTATCTTGAGTGATTCGAGCTCATCTTTTATAGCTAACTCCCACTGAGTTCGATCTTCCCTTTCTTTAATTTCTTGGAAATTTTTAGGGTCTGTATAGATCACAGCTTGGGTACATGCTGCATATGTATCGAACTCATCGTCAAGATATTCTTTATAAGAAAATTGAGGACGATTTTTGAGTCTATCACTTCTTCTTATTTCATTTTGTTTTCGATTCTTTTCTTGCAATGTTGCTTCTGGTAATAGAGTTTTGTTACATTCAGGAATTTCCACATTTTCTTCTGTGTGTTTATTACCACAGGTTTCGTCATTGGTTTTCTGGATTTGTGTAGGGCTGACCCTTCCAGATAACCTTGGCCTTGAAACTTTAAAATTCGTTTCATCAAAAATGATGTCACGTGCTACTTGGAAATTTTTAGTTTCAGTGTTCCAGATTTTATACCCATTTGGTTCATATCCAAAAAGAATTCCTTTGACTGATCTTTCGTCAAATTTATTATTTCTTGTTTTTAAATGGATATAAGTGGTAGAACCAAACACTCTTAGATGACTCAGTCTGTGCTTTTTATTATGCCACAGTTCATACGGGGTTTTCGAACTTTCAACAGCTTTAGTGGGCGTTAAATTGATTAAATAAGTTGCTATTAGAACAGCTTCACTCCAAAACTGTTTATTTAAGTTTGCACCGTTAATCGTTGCGCGTGCTTTCTCAGTAATCGTTCGATTCATGCGTTCAGCTAACCCGTTTTGTTGAGGAGTGTACGGTACTTTAAAATGGAACATTATTTCTTTTTCTGAGCAAAACTCTTTGAAGCTATTATTTACGTATTCACGCCCATTGTCGCAATACAGATTAACAGTTTTTGAATTAAAATGTGATTCACTTTTCGCCACAAAATCTTTAAATGCATTTAAAACATCTGACTTG
>NC_046665.1:37400977-37402397 GCF_010883055.1 Belonocnema kinseyi
AAACTAGACAAAAATGAATCGTGCTTTTAAGTGAAGTTTTAGTGTGTGTTTTTCATCAAGGCTTCTTGATTTTCTTTGTGAACTTGTGTAAAATTTGAGAAGCAGTGAAAATGGATAATAAACTGGCAAAGCGAAATATCCAACCGTTCGATGGTGAAAAATATTCAGTGTGGAAATTCCGTGTAAAATCTCTACTTGATGAACTTGGTATTCGAGACATTGTAGATGAGGAAACTCCGACTGTAATCACGGATGAATGGCGTAAAAAGGACTCCTCGGCCAAGGGTGTAATAATAGAATATTTGAGTGACTTATTTCTGAGTTTTGTGAAAGATAATATAACAGCAAAAGAAATTTTCAGCGATTTAGATGCAATCTATGAAAGACGCAGTTTGGCAACGCAATTAGCTTTACGCAAACAACTTTTGGGTTTAAAATTGCAGGGCGAAGTAACACTGCTACAACATTTGAATAAATTCGATTCCATCATCTCTGACTTGATAGCAGCAGGAGCTTCACTTGATGAAATGGATAAAATCTCCCACTTGTTAATGACGTTGCCTAGCGCTTACGATGGCATCGCGACTGCACTTGAAACTTTGGGCGATGAAAATTTGATCCTCGTTTTTGTAAAAACTCGATTGTTGGACCATGAAGTCAAAATAAGGAAGGAGGATCAGACTACTGCTCTTAAAGTTCTGCAAGCAGGTGCAATTCCCTCCACGCCAGAGACAAACACCACTAAAACAACACAAAAGAAGTGGAGACCACGGAAAAAGGGTTTTAGGAAGCAACCTCAATCAAATTTTGTTCCACAAAAGATGAACGATAAATCTCAATTTAAATTTTCAAAAATAAAATGTGATCATTGTGGACGTAACAATCATAAGAAACCAGAGTGTTATTATTTCAAACAAATGATTCAACAACAGAACCGCTCACGAAATTTGAGAACAGTGCAAACGAATGTTGCTAATGCTGATGGTTTCGCGTTTATGATGGGTCATCCACATCCAAGTAATTCCACTAACAGAAATGAAATATTATTCATTCTTGATTCGGGAGCAACTCATCATATCACAAAAAGAGAGGACATTTTCACCAATTGCTGCACTTTATCTTCGCCGATGCAGATCTCTGTAGCCAAAACAGGACAATCAATAACTGCAATCAAGCGTGGAACCATTTCAGTGCCAACAAATCTGGGAAAAACAGGAATCTTGGAAGACGTGCTCTACGCCCCCGATGCAGCGTTTAACCTGTTATCAGTTCGCCGTATGCCGAACAAGGGGATGAGAATCATTTTCGATCCAGATGAGGTAACGATTGAGGATAATAAAAACGAAACCATTGTAATGGGTAAGCCTTATAATGATTTATTTGGTGTATCATTTAAAATAAATAAGAACATGAAAAAGGA
>NC_046665.1:37402497-37418432 GCF_010883055.1 Belonocnema kinseyi
AAAGCATACGCACTTAGGCGACCCATAAGCGGGCCCCATATCGGAATTTATAAACAAAGCCATAGAGTTTCGGCGACATAGCATTTGGATATAATAAACTAGATCACGTCTCTCTATATACTAATCTTTTAGTAATATAATGTTCGCTCGCTTTTTGTAGCAATCTTACATAGATTCCAACAAAATGTACTGTAGAAATAGTTTTTTATTAAAACGCTATTTTATTGTTTTTCTCGAAAACTATCAACTAAATCAACATACACTACTAACCAAATTTGTGCATATCACACTTCTTTAAATAAATATGGAAAAATATTTTCAAAACTTTAATAATTTTCAGAGATATGGCATTTTTTATCTAAACAATAAAATGTCAAATAACAACAAAACGACCCGGAATTCGTTATGTGCACCCGATATATTCGGAATCAGGAGAACATTCTATACAAGAATCAATCATCAAATCATCAGGACCTAAAATGGATGCTCAAGTGCTCTTGGATCCAGACTATATAGTCTATACTCTATAGTCTCATGATCGGATCATGCTATAGTCTATAGCAGTGGTCGGCAAACTTTTTGCTTAATTTTCAGGTATGATCAAGCTGCACCCGACTTAATTTTTTCTACTACTTTTCGGTCTATTTATGTACCTTAGTGTGAGTGAGCTTACTCCAACAAGGGTCTTTTGTCCACAGGCATGTCAAAGTATAGAAATTAAAATTTTTTAAATTTTTAAACTAGCGATTTGAAAATAGCCTTATTAGCATCTACGAATTTTTCCGATTCCAATTATATATTACTTGCCTAGAAAAGTAAAAAATTTGAAAGAGTTTAAGATCAAGAAACATCAGATTTACAGTCAATTCAATACTAAATACTTCTCAAATTTTCAACCTTTATAGACGAATTACATGTCTTTGTAATCGGAAAAATACGGAGGTTCCAAATATATTACTTTCAAGTCACTGACTGCAAAATTACGAGTTTTTAATCTCACATTTTTTTCCCATTTTCTAACAAAGGGCCCCTGAGGAAAGAGGTGGCCTGGCCAAGCTCGCAAGTACTGCCCTGAAAGTAGGTCGTAGGGCAGCCAGGGCTACCCTGCCCTACGACCCTACGACCTCATCGTCGTTGAGAATAAAAATTAGTGCAAAATAAGGAGCAAATATTAATGTAATCATGAAAAATAAAATTTGTACATTACTTTGCAATATCTGAATAAACAGTACCAGTTCAAATGCAGAAATATACTGTTTATTCGATGTGATAGTGTTGAATATAGTGTAGAAAAGTTAACATTTTAGGCAAAATCGAGTGCGAAGCACGAGCTACGTGATGAGAATGTGTTCGTTAAAGCTGAAGAAGCTTTAAAAGAAGAGAATTCACAATCGCGAAATTAAAGTTGTCGATTTGTTGAGCTTTAATTTTAAAATGCCTGCGCACAAATTTAGGGCAAACACAAAGACCAAGCGCATAGCACGTGGTAACGCTAATTTTACATTGTTCTACATGGACGTGATAACGCAGTACTCTCTTTCTTTTATCTGCGAGTTTTAGTATGAAAGAGAGAGAGAGAGCGTATTACGTTTGACATCGGACGCAACCGAAAACACGTCCTTGTACAACTATTGTAAATACATTATCGAGCGTGAAGCGTGAGAAAAATAAAGCTGCGAGCCGCGCGAGAAGGGTGCAAATGAGAATGTGCCCTCGACACTGACAGATTTTGTACATTGAAAAAACATCATTTCAAGTTGTGAATTCAGAAATATTATTTTTTTTATACCATTTAATTAAACATAGTGTGTGCGTGCCCTGTATATGTATTTCCACAAGATTTAATGGAAAAATGTAACGGACGTCAGAAAATGTACTCATGATTTATTGCGTTAGGTCAGCTGTTTTCGCGACCACCATATTCGACGCCACTTTTCTAAGGCTTCCGCAAACTTAAAAAGATCGTCATATTCCTTCTTAGGGCATCGAAAACTCCATTAAAATAAAACATAGAGACTAGAAAAAAGAGATTGATCTCGATATGTATGAAATCGGGGGTGATGCGCTCGCCTAATACTTAAACATTCATCTTTAACCTTCAACGCGACATGTGAGTGTCCCAACCTCACTAGGGATATTTGTTGATGCTATCACCTGAAGACATATATCGCGTTGAGGGTTAAATGCGAAATACGCTTCAAATGGCATCGAAAATTTTGTGAAACCGCGCCCTCTACAACCTGCATGGTGCCCTTCGAGTTCTTCCGGTTCTTCGGATGACGTCACTTGCTGATGACACAGGTCAACAATGATGGACGACCGCCGCCAGTGTCTGATGTGTACACTTGCCTCGATCCACCTCAATCTGTCTGCAACAGTCAGTGCGTTTCGACCATTCTCGAATCTCGTCTGGATTAGTGCATCATACAATTAGGCTTGGTGTGTTAAATGTGTAAAATGCAAATTTTGTCTGTCGCCTTTCAACAGTAACTGGTTTGCAATTTCAAGCTATGATATTATTACTTGTCTATTAAAGTATACTCTCTTTAAAAAAAGGTTCGTAATTAATAACGTGAAAGTATTCATCAAAGTTAATTTTGGAGTGCAACTTCCTATTAACCTATAAAATTTGACACGCAGTATTTGCGATTCTTCTCCTACATCAAGTTTTTGTAGAATGTGTAATATTAATTTTTAATTATAGAAATGGAACAAAGTTCAAGTCACAATGCTAATAAAACAAGCACATCGCGCAGTGAAGATCATCACCACCGTCTGCATCGTGCACGAAACGAAGAAACAATAGATAGAAGAAGAGAAGCATGGTTGATACAGCAAGAGAGAGAAAGAGAGCATGAGAGACATAAGCAGAAGATGATTTTAGAATATGAATTAAAAAGAGAAACAATTGTGCGTTCACAGAAATATTTCGGAAGCCTGTCGCGTCAATCTCAAGATAATCAAAGGAAGGATTGCTCTAGTCAACGGCATTGTAGACCTTCTGTCATGTCCCAAAAGTGAGTATACTTTTTTTATACAGATTATATTTATAGATAGCATTTTCAGTATTTGATTGGTTTGAAATTTATATTGAAAAAGCAGAAATCTATCGTAACATTTCGATTATGAAACCCATTATTTGTTATTGTATGTTATAGATATAAAGTCAAAGCATATAAGTACTGCAAATTCAAATCTCCCAGTCAGATTTTTATTTTAATGGATTGGGTTTTTTCTGCAACGCATACACTTTTTTTAGCTAAAATCTTTAATTGTTAAACTCATATGTTTAAAATAGAATAACATAAAAGTTGAAGGTCTTTCAAAGGTGATAAAATGTAAAGCTAGGAAATATTGATGAAGCATTTTCTCAATTAGATTACTTGTTGGAAAAAAGGTATAATTAAGTTACGGTAAAAGAATCAATTGTCGAGGAAGCAGTCGACTTAAAATGTTGTTACCTTCTTTTTTATAAATGAAAATTCCTACAATTTTGAAAAGTATTTTCTTGAACAGTAATTTTATCCAACTTTAAATTCTGTATATATTTTTATACATAAAACTAACCCTTCAGATACAAATTGCGATAAAATGACGAATGTGCAAGAAGCACCATTCCTAGTTAAAATAAAGGAGAAGTATACACTTAATTACCAGACAACATTATAGAATAAACATTAGTTAATGACATGTAATAACGAAAAATACTTCTGAACCCTAGAACGACTAAGTGAGTATTTTGGACCCATTTGCTTCTTCTCGGTATTGCTATTCTTGAATTATCGGACACAGACCATGGGCATAGGAATAGGAAGCTAGAAGGGGAGCCGATCATATTTCCCAAAAGCATAGGAAGTAAGTGAGAGAGAGAGAACCGTCTGCTCTTTTTCTCGTAATACCGGCTTAGCACACCAATATGGCAGAACGCCCCGTTGTGACATATCTAATACCCTCCTATTTCTATGTCCATGACACAGACCGAATAATTTTCGTAAATTTCAGTAATTGCATGACGTTCGTTCTAATGTTAAAAGAGAGAACGCTGTTAGTACGATAAATAAATACGCACTGTAAATTTAAAAAGGTATAAATAGATTTTGTTCTGGGTTTCTTTATTTAAAAAAGCCAAAGATTAGTAATGTTTTCGTTCACAAGCTCACAAAATCCATAACACCATAAATATTTTAAAGGTAATAATCGTAATCACGTAGTTTAATTTTAATACAGCCTAACCAACTTAAAACGTGCCTTCCCTGCTTAAAATGCCCGATAGGATTAGATAGAAACCAGATAAGTTTTGTATACGGGTTTATCCGGGATCTATGTGGATAAGCATTTTTAATCAGAGAAGTAAACGGATCTATCCGGGTTCTATGAGAGACACGAGACCATTCGTGTATTTTAGCAAAGTCCAGATTGACCATCTATCCGGTCCGTGGAACAAGAAATTAATTTCGTGAAAGTGATAGTTTATCCGGGGCCTATCTGGAACACGAAAACAGGAATTATTTTACTCTATATGTTCAAAATTGGTATCAATTAGGGTTTATCCGGAACTATCTGGGAAATTCCTACAGTGTACGTTTATCCGGGGCCTATCTGGTACAAGGAAACAAACTATTTGAATCTAAGTTGAAAATTATTATCTATTCAGGACATATCTGGTAAAGCCCTACAGTGTATGATTATACGGGCCTATCCGGGACCTATCTCAAGTCATGAAAACAGTAATTCTTTTACTTAAAAGTTTAAGCGAAAAGTCTATTAAGGACCTATTTGGGAGTTTATTGTCGAAAAAGGAACAAATGCTACATTTTATATTTATCCGGGTCTTTCTGGGACACGCTCTTAGAATTTTTTGTTTATTTTGTAGTGTCTATCTGGGAGTTCATGGTCGAAAAAAGAAACAAGTCTTACAGTGCGTGTTTAGCCAGGTCTATCCGGGACATGTCTGGGACGCAAGACCAGAAATTGATTTCTTTAATATATAGTGAATATCATAATGTCGAAAACGTATTTTAGTGACGTATATGAATAATTCAGATGTAAAACTAACTTTCAGGGCATAGAGAGTAAGGCTGGGTCGGTTCATCTCTATACAGCAGTCGTTCAAAGTAGCCTGGGTCCTTCACGACCCCAGTGTGCCAAGATAAAATGAATCAGAATTGTAAATCTTTATGCAATTTCAACCATTTTTTTGTTGACTTACATTTAATATTTAGCTATATAACCGATTTGATCTTTTTAAAATAAATATTCAAAAAGATAGGGAAAAATTTCAAGTGAAAATAGTTAATACTTTTTTATTTATAACAATTTCTTCACGCTGGGGTTGTCAACGACCCCATGTTCTAAGTACGCTACTCCAGGGAGGTGCGCCAAACAATGGTGAAGCAATAAATCACTCGTGCAACAGAGCCCAGATATTTTTTATACTATCCTGAGTTGTCGAGCGAGGCCGCTTTGCCAAGATTTTTGCCACATATTCCATAATTTAAGTTAGCCGTCGGGTTTAGTTTTTAAGCAATGCGTTAGTTCTTTAGGTAAGTTATGTTCGAATCTCGTTACAGCCGTTCCGATTTATTACTTTTGTTGGCTGAAACCCACTCTATTAATTGTTGATACGCAAAAAGTCTTTTAGTATATTATTCCGCACTAGAACAGAATAAAACCCGTAAAGATATTTTTATTGTCCCGAATAAAACTCGGATATATATCTCATAGCCTCCCACATATGCCCTGGATAGGGCTCGATAAAACCCGAATATATATTTTCAGTCACCTATGTAAGACGCAGATAGACCCGTATAAATATCTCTTAGCATCCCGGATTCTACCCGGGACAAACCCCGTAGTTCACGCCCGATTGGATCGGATAGAGTCCCGAGTCTATCCGGGTTCTATCTGGCATTTTAAGCAGGGTTTGCAAGTCACAATCTACAATTGGTTCATCAACGATAATGTTGATGTAATCATTTCTCCAGTCGAGTTTTGGAGAAATAGAGCTTTGACAAAAGTTTTCGCCATTTACCCGATGTTTTATTTCAATAAATACTAAATTCGCCTTTATCAAATACACTGCATGTAGTCTAATTTCTTACTATTAAATGTAGAATTTACATTTGAACTACTTGTCAAAATAAAAAATTGTAATATATTTATAATTTCAAAAATAACATGAAGGCTTGCTAGTGTGTGAAAGGCAGGAAATAATAATTATACATAAAATTCTGATTTAAAAACCATTACAAATAAGGTCCGTCCACTCAGCGCCGCCACCAAGGCAAATTATAAAGTGGAATACACCATATTTTTTTTGCTAATTTTATGCTAAAAAAAATTTTTTTGCTCTTTAAACTTCGGAGAAAATGGTGGCGGCGCTAGCAGGACGTCCACTCAGCGCCGCCACCTATGAAAACTCACTAAAAATGATTATAATGCGATAAACAATGAGTGGAGATTTTTTGCTCTATGATGACATATATTACGTTTCCCAAAAAACTACCCCTAAGTCTTACACAACTACCCCCGGGATCAAAAAAGTCTTCAAAATGGGAAAACTACCTTCAACAATGTAAACATGATTTAGGGCTTCAAATTATTTACATGATACTTGAAAATTTCGCCCTCTTTATTATTTCCCCAAAACTACCCTTCCACGTGAACGTATGCAGCAGAACATTCATATGTATGAAAAAAGCATTAAAAATAATCAAACTTAGAAGAAACTGTTAGTTGATATTTTTTTGCTCTTTTTTTGCTCTGCGATAATATATAATGCGTTCCCCAAAAACTACCCCTAAGTGGAAGAAGAGTTTTTTGGAGAAATTATAAAAAGGGGGATATTCTCAAGTGTCATGAAATTAATTTGGTGTTCTAAATAATTTTCACATTGTTTAATGTGGTTTTCAAACTTTTTAAACGTTTTTGACTAAGAGGGAAGGGTATGTATGACTTAGGCGGAGTTTTTGGGTAACGTGTTATACATTATCGCAGAGCAAAAAAAGCAAAAAAATATTGACTAACAGTGTCTTCTAAGTTTTATTATTTTTTATGCTTTTTTCATACATATATATGTTCCGCTGCATACGTTCACGTGGGAGGGTGGTTTTTCAGGAAAATTATAAAGAGGGGGAAATATTCAAGTGTCGTGTAATTAATTTGAATTTCTAAATCATTTTGGCGTTGTTCAAGGTGGTTTTCCAACTTTTAAACCGTTTTTGATGTCGAGGGGTATGTATGTATGACTTAGGGGTAGTTTTTTTGGGAACGCATTATATATTATCGCAGAGCAAAAAAATATCGACTAACAGTATCTTCTAAGTTTTATTATTTTTTATGCTTTTTTCATACATATATATGTTCCGCTGCATACGTTCTAGTGGGAGGGTAGTTTTTCAGGAAAATTATAAAGAGGAGGAAATATTCAAGTGTCGTGTAATTAGTTTGAAGCCCTAAATCATGTTTACATTGTTGAAGGTAGTTTTCCCATTTTGAAAACGTTTTTGATCCCGGGGGTATTTGTGTAAGACTTAGGGGTACTTTTTTGGGAAACGTAATATATGTCATCATAGAGTAAAAAAAAGCAAAAAAATCTCCACTCCAGTCCTGCTAGCGCCGCCACCCTTTTCTCCGAAGTTTAAAGAGCAAAAAAAAATTTTTTAGCATAAAATTAGCAAAAAAATATGGTGTATTCCATTTTATAATTTACCTTGGTGGCGGCGCTGAGTGGGCGGACCTTTACAAATATTATTATAAATATCATTAGGTTAGAGTTACCGAATGGAAAGACGCCTTTATTCAAAGGTCCCATGGTTTCATCAATTAGTACTTCAGAACTACGTCGCATAAAAGTAGACATTCGCCGAAATATTCCTGGACCAACTGCTACAATTTGTGATCTGCAACGTGATATAATTAGTCCTGAAAAAGTTAGATTGAAGAGACGTGAGGGTAATTTGCTATTTTATCTATATTTTTTTAGTACAACAAAAATTAAGCTGCTTTTTCATAACTATTTTTTTCATAATTAAATTGTGTCAGATGAAGGAATGAAACCTATATTTGATCGTGATGAGCTAAAATTACATGCTGGGATATGTGTTCAAGAAGAGGACTGTCAAACAATCAAAATGAGTGACACGGAAAAAGGTGCGTTATACATCTGGTCAAACTTCAGCTTTCTTCTATTCAATTATTATATGCTAACTAAAAATATTTTTTTGTATTTCGAACTTATTAAAGAGGCTTAAAAAGGATTATCCTTTCACATGGAATGTATGCAATATTTGGGAAATTTGTTTATATTTGGTATTTGATATATTTAATTCAATCAAAATGATCAAAACGAAGAGTACTATTCCGATGAGGCCCGTTTAAAGCTTTTCTCACACGTTCAACATTATATTTAAAAGTTTAAAATACGACTTTGACTACATTTGTTAATTTTTAGATGCGGATGTGTAAGCTATTCAAAATAAGTGATATTAATCTGCACTCGGTCTAACAGATTTCACAAAGCACGAAAGAGTCCACTAGAGTCCCGCTTTACTGGTCGTTTCGAGGGTACCCTCAATGGCCTTCAGGGTATCTCGGGGCTCTCCAAACCATAAACAATCAGGGTCGTATGAAACATTCCTGTTGGACTTTTGTCTTTAAAAAATAGTTTTGTTGTATTCTTGCGATTTTGCTTTTATAATATCATAATGCACTGCAAATAAAAGTTTAAAATTGTTACTTACATAAATTCAAGAGAAACTTCCGGATTTGTGCTCAAAAATCAAACTATTAAAGTACGTACATATATACATATTTACAAGAGAAAAGTAAGTAATCATCCAGAACCGCATTATCACTTGTTTCTGAATATTGTTTCTTCAAATATTCATAACTTTCCACTTTAGTTCTAAACTCAGATTCGCGAGCTATGGCATCATTGAACATATGCTGAGCAATAATGTATTTCTTTAAAATATATTTTTTGTGGCACCTGCTCTCACTTCTTTTATAAACTCATATTGATGTTTAAACAATAACCGCTGCCTTTTGTTTTTCTGCCATATTTTTCCAACTTGTTTTTGGATTTTTGAAACGCATAAGCATAACTGTGCTTAAATACGTGATTAACCACTGAGGATACTACCTGCCTTTTTCATACACCTGCATTGTTGTGGTGTTGCTCAGCTGACTTCGCAGCGCCTCTCTCGTCTCCTTGGACGGCCTTGCCCGGTATAGCGGGTCTCTAGTTTATATACAAAGTGCGAAATTATTTATGCATTTTTTTTTTTATTATCATGACGTTTGTTTGAACTTACACATTAACCATTTTTTTTTAACTAGGAAAGAGATCCCATTCATTAAAGCAATGTTTCAAGTTCTCGTGTCCTTCAAAATGTCGCAGTCGAAGTCCTGTAGATTCATCTCATCGTTATAGGTTTGTACTCTGGCAAACAATAAGTGGCCTTATTGTCTGATAAGAGTTTTTAGCATTAATATGTATCTGACTATTGTGATCCATAAGTTTGTCTAATATCTGAAAAAGGTCCTGCTGTTTACACTAAAAACCTATACTTAAGAGACATGGTTCAAGTTTATTTTTACCTTTTCAATGTATCAAATTGTATCTAATTCGCAAACACGCAGTAACTTAATAGGTTTTTTTAAACAACAGTATGGATATAATTTAATGGCCTCCCGGTGTTTGCTCATTTTCAAAAATCTACATACTTTCTGTATTAGTAGACACTTGTTTCTGTACACCTATGATACAAAATATATGTAGAAAGTTCGTAAATTTTGAAAGCAGGCAAACCCCCGGAAGAAAGGCATAATGGTTTTAAATAAAGTGATAAACTTATTCCGAATTCTTATGTTATATGAGCAACAGTTCAGAAGGTATTCCAGAATTTTCAATAAAAATATTTATATTCAAACTTTTTGGAAGACTTTTTTAATGATAAACCTGCTTCAATTGAAGCCGTTGGAACCGAAGGTCCTATTCTTTAAATTGAATTGCCGCATTTTACTCCATCAA
The DNA here is from genome assembly GCF_010883055.1 of Belonocnema kinseyi. Taxonomy (NCBI): domain Eukaryota; kingdom Metazoa; phylum Arthropoda; class Insecta; order Hymenoptera; family Cynipidae; genus Belonocnema; species Belonocnema kinseyi. The sequence goes on from NC_046665.1 coordinate 37,412,531, forward strand.
TAATAAAATTATATCTTTGTGAGGTACTTAGCGCCAACTTAAGTTTTGTATAAATCATGTATTCGGAGTGAATAATTGGCCAATGTCAATACTTTTTGTGTAAACAGATTTTTCTTGTATTCTAACTCGAGCCTTCGAAAAAATTGTTTTACACAAAAAGTATTGAAATTAGTCGTTTTCTATTACTAAATACTTATGTAAAATGAGGCAATTCAATTTTAAGGCATCATCCTTAACCAATGAACGATTCATCTAGACATTTTTGGAAAAACAGTTTAAATTTAAGTTTAAATGTGAAGCTAGCACTACATTTTTTTAAATGGATAGCTTCTTGGATTTTCATCTCCAAACGATAAAACTTGGTTTCCAGTATCTAAACGTTCTTGACTCAGTTATTGGTTAATTCGTTTCGGTAATTTTATAAACTATATTATTTATTTTGCTAAATATTTTACCGATTTAACTAGATGTTTTATTCAAACTAACTGATAAAAATGTTGTTAATTCAATAAAATACTTTTCTCACGGCATTAGTTGGCATATGTAATTTTTTATTAGTGACTTTTTAAATTTTACTGAATTGTACAGCAATAGCCCACTAACAACTCATAAATATAAAAACCAACTTTTATAAACTGTCACTCATATCAAACACTTCAGAAGACATTCGGGATATTGAATTAACTCTTTTCTTACAGGTGCAACATATAATAGTATATTACATATCAAGAAGGAGAGCATTGTCTTTTTTCATGGTAAGGCCAATGTTTTCGGGAAGAATGTTAGGCGAGGGCTGAAGGCCATTAAAAGACGACCTCTCCTCCGTGACATGCACTGTACTTTTTTGGTAAATGCAGAAAGTATGAATCATGTTCTGCTGGTGGCGAACTGAGCGTGATCCCTCTTTTCGAGTCGATTCAATCAAGCACAGTCAAAAGTTCTGGGAAAAAGTTTGCCCTTAACGGGATTTTCGTCAGTATCAGTTTTTACCATTTTCTGTTCTTCGTTAAAAACATCGATATATCTATGTCTCCTTCTGACCGCGCATTACTGCGCATGCGTATACGTGTCATACCTGATACATAATGTTGGACCTTATACCTCACAACCACTGTTCTACAACGAGGTCTAATATTATGTACATATGTGGTTGCCTCACGTCGTTTGAAAAGAGAGATGTTACGCTCAATCCGCAAGCAGTAGAACACGCTCATTTTGTGCGGCTACCATTAACATGGATATAAATTATATTATTCTGATATATTATACAATTTGAAGGACCAATGAAGCAATTCGTTTCAAATTGAAGGCTCGGAATGCAGAAAGGAACGAACGCTCTAGGAGTAGCCAGGAGTGGGGATGCCGCTCAGAAAAAGCGAGGTAAGAGAGTGCATTCTCTCCGCGTTTTCTGCGCGTCATTCCCGCGCCTGGCTACTGCTCGAGCGCTCGTTATCATAGCTCGTTCGGTTCTTCTGTTCGAGCCTTCAATTCAGGTGTTCTAAATGTACTTTAGGCGAAGTCGGAAAAGATAAATTTTAAACATATGAATTGTCTGTGTACTAAACTAACTTAATATGCATGTGTAAACTATTAAAATGCTTCTTATTTCAGATATTATTTAATAATATATGTTAATCATATTTTGAGGTGCTTTCAATTAATTTCCAGACGTAAGTATTTACTGTTTTCTATTCCTATTCATATAAAGAGATAATCCTCAATTCAGGGTCAAATTTTTATGCGATTTTTCGTTTTTTTTTCTTACCTATATTGCCTAAATGACCAACAGCCCATGGGAGTTTTACGTGGGTCTTAATTAATTTTCGACTTGTATACAATTTCAATTTGAATACTTATGTTTGAAAATAGTATAGCTCTTAATAATCTTACCATATATGTACGTTTGTTTTTATTAAATTCCGACATGTTTCAGCTATACTATGCTGACAGAAGAACTCTTCATGATGGACACAGAAGTTGTCAACGTGCTTCCGCTTTCAACGGGTTTTTATCTCCTTTCAGTACGTATATTAAAGTTAAAATTACAACTAAAACACTCTATAAATCTTATTCAGCAAAAATTCGCTGCTTGTTAGCGCTTATACGCTAATTTAACCAGCTATACGTATACCAATGCGTATCAACGAATATTCTATATTTTAATTAGCTAAAAACCTAATTTGGTTATACAAGGTGTCCAGCGACCTTAAACCCCTGGGATTCTACTTCAATTTCATTTGAACCTTAAAAACGTGGAAATCTCTCTTTTATTGAAATAAGGAAAATAATTAAAATATTTGGTCTATTATGGATGAAACATCGCTTTTAGAAGAAATCTTGCTACTGAAAAGTTTTTCATTTATGAAGATATGATTTTTCCGCTTAATTTCTGCCACCGCCTAATCTACATTTTGGTGAAGATGGGTATATTACGTTTTCCGAAGCAAATTTTCGCGCCAGAGGAAATGAAAAAATCAGTTCAATAGTGCCGGGAGTCACCATAGTACCCTCTTTCAGAAGAAACAACTAGCAGTTTCAGAATACGACAGTTTTTTGCGTCCTGAAAAATGAGAAAAAATGATTAGGCGGTGTCAAAACTCAAGCGACTAATTTATCTTTTACGCATTACAGAATAAATAGAGATTTCTAGGCAGTTTTGTAGACTTTAACAACTATTTAATAGATTGCAATGAACAGACTTTAATATTCTGAACAGGTCTGTACGTCTTTAATTTTATTAGTTGAAAATTTCTATGTTAATTTAGTTTCAGAATTAGAATGTGTCATGGCAATATAAAAGATTTTTCAAGGGTTTCACCACTCGGGTTTGAAGTGTATGCTAGAATAAAAAATATTACTAAAGATTTCAAAATATTTTAAAAGATTTGAAAAGATTTCACTAAGATTTAAAATAATTCAATGATTTCAAGGAATACAAAAGATCTCACAAAGATTTTCTTAAATATTTCAAAAGATTTGACAAAAAATGCAAAGATATCAAAATTTTGAAAAGGCGTGTGCAGTGTGCACCAGATGTTATACAAATTTCACAAAGATTTCAAGGATTTTAAAGATGTCAAGGATTTCAAATATTTCACAACAATTTTAATAGATTTCGCAAATACTGTCAATGCTTCAAGAGATTTCAACGAATTCACAAACATTTTAAGGATTTCGAAGACGACTTATGTTCGCAAAATGTAAAGAATTTGTTTATTCACGTTTCTGCTTTCTTTAAAAATTTTTGGCCAATACAAAATGAAATGGATCATGTTTTACGTTTATAACAAAGGGTTATTTTAGTATTTGATGTAAAAAAAGACGTGCAAAGACTCGACATCTTGCCCTGGAAAACCTGGAAAAGACCTTGAATTTCGTTCCTAAGAATTGATGGACATCCTGTTATATTCCAACAGCGAAAGTCACGCTGCTTCGTTCACAATACAATACTTCGCTGAGTAATTCAGCCGAGCTCGCTGATTCGTATAAACTATCTCGTTTACTGGCACAGAAAAAAAAACAGACGTGTAATTATTGTTGGGATTTCAATGTTTTTACATCCAAGCGAAAAAAAGAACACCAAGAAACCAAGGAATATGAGACATCTTATCTGAAGGTAACAGATATGTTTCCCGCGAATAATTGAATTTATTACAGTATTATACTTTTTTAATGTGTAAAATGAGCTCGCATATGAGTATGCATTCAAAATTTTCAGATACCTTTTTTTTCTTACTCATTTTAAGGATGTACTCTACGGACAATCAATCATAAAAGTTGTCTATTTTTTAAATGATTTAGAAAATCGAAAAAAATAGATCTATAATTGATTTCCGGGAATCTTGATGGAAGCTTCTAAGTGTACTTTAGAAAAAATAATTCAGGTTGAAATTGTTTATTTAGCAGTTATTATTTCGAGTTTTAGTTTTCCCTTTCGCTTTGGGGGAAGGTTACAATTCTTATTTAATCCTAATGATCAAGGCCTTATTTTATTGTTTGAAGGATTCTCTATAATTCTGTTTGGGTGGTTTTAATTAAATTTTAAGTTATCATTTTTTATAACAATAATAACGGTATGATTTCTGAATGCATGATTTTAAATAAAATCCACCCAAATAGAAATCTATAAAATCCTTCGAAGAATAAAATGAGATCTTGATCCTCAGAATTAAATCAGAATTGCAACTTTTCCCTGAATAAAAAGGAAAAACTAAATCTGTATATAACTACTGTTATATAAACAACTTTAAAATGCATTTTTTTAAAGTATGCTTAGAAGCCTCTGTCAAGATTTTCAGAAGTTAATAATAGATCTATTTTTGCCGATTTTATAAATCACTTCAAAGATAGGCAACTTTTGCGATTGATTGTACGTAGTGTACATCCTTAAATGCAGGTACACTTAACTTTGTTGGTATATATATATATATATTGCGTGTGTATAAAATAAAGGATACGAGGTAAATTCGTCCTGAACTTCACTAAACTTTTTAAGATTAGTGCACATTCTAATTTTTATTAACAATATAATCAAAAGGGACACTGCGACATTGTTAAGATATCTTTACGACAACTTCACGATATTCTATGTCCATGTCGTAAAGGTGTCTTTACGATATCGTAAAAACGCCGTATGATCTGACGATGTCTTTACGATATCGTAAAGATACCGTAACGACACGGACATAGGATGTCGTAAAATTAAAATAAAGATGTCTTAACGATGTCGTAAAGACGTCGCCAAATTTTGTGCCCACTGGGTACTCACTGAGTTCGAGTCTCATCGAAGCTATTAAATTATCCTAATAGCTATATAAAATTCGATGATATAAATATAGTGAAGTTTTCCAATTGTAAAATGGAAAATAATTTAAAACCTACTAATTGTAGAAAACGAGAAAAACATGAAAGTTTCTAGGAAATAAATGTTCTTAAATGTAGCAGAAATGCGGTATGTAATAATAAATTAATGAATTATTTCTTGCTTAATATGGAGGAAAATAATTATTTGAAGAATATTCTATTTTTGGTGCAACTATTTTTGAAAGTGCTTTTTACAAAATTGAAAAAATAAAATAAAAAAAGTGTGATTTTATAAAATATTGTTAGAAATACTTTTAAAAAACGCTTCGAAATACCAAAATTTGTAGCAGTCCAAATAGTATTTTAAAAATTTATATTTTCAGTGAACAAACTAAATTGTTGTTTTTTACATTAGAAACATTTTGGTGAAATAAAAATCACTTGGAGAAAGAAGAAAACTTAAATTTTATAAATTGGAATACATTATTTATTTGAAAAATCTGTTTAATTATTTTTTATTACGGAGAGGTACACCTGTACCTAACGCTGGGGCAGCGGATTGCCGGCCGGGCCGTATTCTACAAGGGAAAAAATCCATTGCGCCAGAAAATTAAAACATTAATAGTTTGTTAAATACTATTCCAATTGATCTAAAACTTTCCAGAAAACTTCCTTGAACCTCCGCAAACAACTTTCTCACTGACAGTTTTCGCTTTCTCAAAATTCGCTCGACTCCCGAATCGCTGGAAGTTGTTTGTGCACGAATTATGCACCGTCTCGGTAAAAAATTATTAACAAGTTTTTTAATAAACATTTTGAACTTTCGCATGCGTCATCCGTCGCAGAACATGATCATGCATATTTCTAATTAGTTTTATTACAAAATATTGAAAACTTCCCATTTCGTTGCGAGTTGAAGTGAAAAAATGCAAAATATTTTAATCAGAGAAAAAACTAGTTTTTCGCAAATAATTCGAAAAATAAGAAAGGTACAACTTTTCTTACGAGGAGAAAAAGATGCGACATTAAATTTTTATTGTGAATATATATCTTAAAAATTAAAATTTGAGAGTTTATTTTCAAGTGCTCAGGGGCCTCC
>NC_046665.1:37418532-37427121 GCF_010883055.1 Belonocnema kinseyi
ATACTTTCCTTATTTCCTTGATACTAATTTTATTTATTCAGATGAATTCTTAATGTTAAATAAAACAGGTTGTGAAGTACATCTCGAATACTTTATTTTCAGAAGAAAATTAAGTGGTCTACTAATATACAGGTACGCGAAAAGACAATAATGAAACGTAATTCTATTTTTTTTAGGATAATTCTCATATTACAATATTTGACGTACTCAAAGAAAAAGAGGGTCCATCCCGTAATGCATTTTGAAAGGTTTTTACTCGAACTTCACTGAAAGAAATGAATGGCTGGTATAATCATATTGCGCGTTAGATTAGCCATCGATATGTCTATTCCAGCCATACAGATTGCTGATCTAACCCGCAATATAACTGTATCAGAAATTCATTTCTTTCAGTGTTCTTCCCCTGAGATAAAGGGTTTAACTCGAACTTCTTCCTCTGAAATAAAAGCTTTCAATTTTCACTATCCATGATAGAACCTTTTGATATATGCAAGTGCATGTGTCGACATAGAATCTGCTATTTGGACATGCCGAATTTATTATCATGTTTTGAAAATATGGATATAGAAAATATAGTCAAACTTAGTGTGAATAGTGTTATACGCCACCTTCTACACAAAAACGTCTTGTTTTTTGGAACTGTAAAGTACAGTTTTGTCATATATAATTATAGTATATATAAAATACAAATTCACTATAATATCAACAAAACAATGGAAATATAGTCCAGCAGACCAAAAAAGTCACCACAAAGTTAACTAGAGTTGTGATTAATTATGTCCTTACTATTCTGGTTTAAATAACCAGAACTTCGGTTGACTGATAATTAGAATTAATAGTAAGAACATATTTAGACAAAATTTTAGTTAACAACTTAGCCAGGCTTTTATTTGGTAAGACACGCGCTCGAAGGGTATACAATCATACACTGAGAAAAAAATGCTATATAAGCAATAAGCTTTCACTCAAAAGCAGCTCTTTTATTGATTTCAATGATTATTCAGTGAAACAATAAGGTTTCATTCCAATTCTACAGTTATACTATGAATACTGCGTTATATTCTTAATAAATTCTTAATCATCTTAATCAATTAATTAAGATCTGTCTTTAAATGAGGGCTATTGATTTAAAACCTGTTTTTTTCTCAGTATAATATGTACAATTGAGTGTTGATTAATATAAGTTTTGAATGAACATACCAAAATAACAGAAGTTAAGAAACTATAAAGTTAAATTTATTTTATTATGTCATATATTTAAGAAGCGCTTGATGGTTTAAACATTAAGTAACTTTTTAGGAATGATCGTTCTAAAAATTACCACCGAAACATACATCTTAGAAGCAAATCGAATGACAGGTAATTTTTTTTTTTATTTCTGTACTTGATTTTAAGTCTAAATACTTATATATAAATATGCACAGGAAATATAAAATAATTAATAGGCTTAAAAACAGATATAATTTTTTCAACGTTTTTTTTTATTAATTATATGATTTAGTTATGAAAAGTTTTAATTTCTATAGTATTTATCAGCCACACTTTCCTGAATAAAAATTATAACTTTATGAAACTTCAGATTATAAGAATTAATTATCTGTTTTAGCGAGAAGATAATTTCTCGTAGTCAACTGAAGGATCACAGTTCATTACAACATATCCATAAAGAAGGATACTCTAAACTAAGATCGTCTAAGAACCGATTTTACCCTGGAGAAAGAAAACTATATGTATCTGATTATTTTTTCTCTCGGTAAGATATTCAAACAAAAATGACAGAGATTAATATTTTGAATTTTTAAAACATCTAATTTAAAAAAATTCTACCCATGATTTTTATTCAGTTCTAGAGACTCTTGTTACTAAATTTAATGATTGTGAAAATCCCTTATCTGATAAATTTTTTTTATAAATTACTCGTTTAAATACGCTTCACATGTTATTAAGCAGAAATTACAATAAATTAAGATTTGTCATTTCTCTAACAGCTTTCTATACTATATGCGTATTATTGTTTTTAAATTAATATCTTTCAGCTCAAATAGAGGTGAAACATTTGATCGTGAATATCGAGAAAGATCTCGCGAACTTCGTGAAAGAAACCGATCTCAAGAAAGTCGGGAAACACAAAGATCCAGAGAGGGAAGAAAAGTTCCTTCAGTTGTAGCACATTTTATAGAACCCATGCCTGTCCCCGTTTATTATGGGGTAAGAAAATGTTTAAATGCCATATTATCAGTATAATAGTTATGTATTTAAAAATAATTAATTGTTTTATTTTTTGTAGAATTTACCTCCAAGGTTAGTTATGACAGGACCAATAATGAAAATTCATGGATCATTACTTAGACCCAGATTTCCAATTGTACCGAGAGTACAGTTTCCAACACGATTTATGTCTGGAAATGTGTTTGCTCCTTGGATACGTCCAAATCCAGGTAAGAAATGTTCTTTGATTTTTTTAAAAACTTTTATCAAGTATTTTGTATGACCATGCTTATTTTTAATTTTTAATTTAGTTTTATTCTTCATAATTTCGAGTTCAAGAATGAGCATGGTTAAACGAATTGATTAAGTCAAGGCAAATATTCCCATTGTTAATTGTAAGTAATTTTGTAAGGGAACTGAAGGCGAAATCTAGAAAACAAAGTTTTAGCCCAAAATTGTTTATTCAATGATTCTTGTTTAAATTTGTATGTTTTTGCTTTCTCTTTGGGTGAAAGTAGCACTTCTTAGCCAATCCTAATTTTGTAGGGCTCATTTTATTCTTTGAAAGATTACAAATCTCTTTGGTACGTTTTCATATCATCGTTATTATCGCCTTGTCTTCCTCGCTTCGCTTTGCCTCTTCCATTCTACATTCCTTTTCCTCCTTCATTCCCTTCTTCTCCATCTTACCCTGCACTCATGCTACTGCCCTTTTGCCCCCCCCCCCTTTCTTGCATCAATACCTCCATACTTATCCTACTCCTTTCCATTTCCTCCAACCAGAGTTCCAATATTGCATCCCCCTTCCCGCACAGTTCACACATCCTCTTTTGCCTAGAGAGCCAAAACCTATAAAGTCCTCCATGCACCTGCACCTCATCCTCGTTATAAGCCTCTGACTTCCTTTTACTAACACTCCCTGAACCAGCTTACTTCTCCCTTACTTTACATACCTCTCTTGTATCCTATTAACCTCCTCATTTTCATTCCGTCCCCACTTACCTGACATTTTTAAAGAATCTTTGAAGAAATAAAATGAGCCAGGAAACATTAGATTTAAATAAGAAATGCAACTCTAGCCTAAAAAGAATGCGAAAATATAAAACACTAAATAAATATTTTTAAATAAAAATTTTAACCTGAAACCTTTTTCTCTAAAGTTCACCTTCGGTTCCCTCCAAAATTAGTTTAAATTAAAAATGAGAATATATTATTATATATAAAATCTGAAATAATTGGAAATGTATAACTGAAAAGCATAAAACCAGCCACAATATTCAATTTGTTGGTATTTCACTATGATCTCCAGTTAAGTTTTACTTTTAGATGATGTTTTCAAATAAATTATACTGACATTATTTTCATTACTGTTTGGTAACTTTTCCTACGAATAATTAGTTAAGATTAAATAATTGGTCAATCAGTGAAATTTGACTTATTTAGTTTTAGGAATTGAAGTATTATTTTACTATTTTATTCAACTGTTTTTTACAGGTTTCAGCCGGATGTTTTGATTAGTTTAGTTACCCGCTGATCAAATGTTGAAGTCAGGTACATAAGTCCAATCTCACTCAAACTGGGAAAATCGAGAAAAACTGTTTGCCCGAAGAACTGATATCGAATAAAATTTTGAATAATTAAGATACGCTATTTGGGTAAAAATAATGTGCTTTTTCATATTTTGCAATAAAATATTAATTTTTTAAGCAATTTCTATTAGAAAATGGACTTGCAATGTTTTACTACTCGCAGAAATTCAAAAATACAAGGCAAAAAGAACCCAAAGTCACTTGTGGATTTCCGATCGGAGTTTTAGAGCTATTTTACAAGTCTAAAACATACTTAAGGGCAAGTAATTCTTTTCGATCATAAATTCGCTCCAAACTCGGTCAAATTTACAAAGCGAAAAAAACATCAAAGTTCTTTTTTATTTGTATGCTGATGACGTATTATATGCCTTATACAAATTTTAGGACACGCAAAATTCTTTGCGTATCCGTTTATGTTGTATTTTTCACTTTTTCGACTTTCCTCTCTTATAAATAATCGCTCTTTGGAATAAACATGAATAATTAATCATTTTATTAACACAGGCGCAACCCAGTGGGCACAAAATTTGGCGACGTCTACGACATCTTTACGTCAATTTTACGACATCCTATGTCCGTGTCGTTACGGTATCTTTACGATATCGTAAAGACACCTTTACGACATGGACATAGGATATCGTGAAGTTGTCGTAAAAATATCTTAACAATGTCGTAGAGACGTCGCCAAATGTTGTGCCCACTGGGAGATTTCTCTTGCGAACCCAACGACACCAAAAACTAATTTTTCATAAAAATGTCAATTGTGTATCTTTTTTCTTTTGGCGGCAGCTCTAGGGAGAGTTCTGACATGTTTCCCTCTCCAATGGTTAAACTGCGGCTGTACCAGCACCCAAGGTCGTAGCCAGAAAAATTTGTAGAGGTGGGAGGGGGTACGCAGCAGGAAAAAAGAGGGGAGGGTGTATACAGCGGCACACCGCATAGTATATGTATATTATGTACAAGTTTTAAAAATTACAGGGTTGGGGCAAGCACCCATAGCCCCCCCCCCCCCGCCTGCGGCCTTGTTGGAACCTTGAAATTTTCCTGAGGCGCGAAACTTTCGAAATGTGTTATTCTACATTCTTTTGATTGCGAGAGTTTTGGAGTATATGTGTTTGAAAATAAATATTATTAATTTTTGAATATTTGACAATATTTTAATAATGGGTGTTGTCTCTATTCCGAAAATCATGCCAACTCAAACCAATCAAATTCAATAATATGTATCAGTTTCGGTACAATGGCACCCAAATTATAATTGGAGTACTTCATGTTTCAACTCTCCCTTCAGAATCTCTACTTGTATATACTACGTGCATATATAATTTGTTTTATGTTAATATGATTTAAAGTAAAAATTTTGTATATTATCTATAGGATTAATGCCGATTCAGTCTGTTCATATAGGTCACAAACACATACATACTATTGAATTTAACTGTTTTATAATAATTAAGATAATTTCTTAAATTTTGCTCAGTCTTACACAGAAACTTTTTATTAATTTTTTAATCAAATGCGTATCTTAATTTATAAGTTGAACTTTTTATCCTGAAATGTAATTTATCATAAATAAAGAGGTTAAAAATGATTTTCGTTTGAGTATTGATTCGCCTTCCTTATTTTTGAATCGTTATACAACACCCACGTATGTAAACTCCCATTATCCAGAATTTATTTGTGACTGTTAATTGTAATAATTTGAAGTACGTTTTTTGATTCTGAACCTTTCTTTAAAATACGTCGGTTCATCTTATAAGGTGAAATTTGAAAAGAATATTGCTGAAATAGTAAAAATATTTTAGAATTTTTCTCATTTAATGGTAAGCAGTTGGGCTTGAAAACAGGGGCAACTCCAGATTCGAAGGATGATCTAAGTGCACAAGGAAGTATACTAAACTCTAGCAAATAGAACATAAATAATTCTCTTATCAACTTCTCCAAATAGGACGGAAGGTCCCTGGAACGTTTCGCGGGCAATTAGTGCAAGGGTCTCCACAATCTAAAAGTGAAGTGTGACCCAGGATCGCTCGGCCTTTTTCAAGATCTACAAATTTTTTCAACGGGAAACTAAGAGAAAATTTATGACTCATTTGAAAAAAATCCCTGTTGGAAGGGTTCGGAGAACCCTTTATTTCTGTTCATTTATTTCTGGTCATATTTCTGGTCATTTGATACTACTTTAAAGTACATTGAAAGTTTCAAGGTCAAAACTGCTTAAATTGTTTTAAATAAGACTTTCGCAACTGACGAGGATAAATTCTTTGCATTGGTACTAATAGATTGTAAAAATTGTAATTGATTTATTTGTTGTATATCTATTAGAAATAAGAATTTAGTCAATTATTTATGTCCATTTAACAATTGTTTAAACTTTTACTATTGATAAATTTGTTATGGATTTAAAAATTAATTCTGATTTTAATATTAGGTAATAAAAGCCCAAGGACGGGTGAATTCCTTGCTACTTTTTAATTTAATTTGAAAATTAAATTTTGAATTATTTATTAACAAAACAATTTTTAGGGAATTTAAATTGTGAGTATAAAAAATTACAATTGCATTGAATATTGTATTTAACAATAATTTAGTAACGAAAACTAAACATTCACTATTTTATTTCATAATTCTCAATTTTAGCTTGAAGTTTCGAACAGACATGAGGGTCTCAAGTTTAAGGGTTGCCAGCGGCAAAAAGTAAGGTAAAGGATTTTGGCAGTTCTGGGTAAAAACAGAGTAGATTCGACCTATTGGCCTGGGATCGCTAGTAGACACAGGATCTATCTTTGGAGACCCCTGAATCAGTGTGTGCACATTTTTCTTCAAAATTTCAGTTTAATTGAAAACTATTCTATAACTACTACAATCAATAAAAAATTTTTAAGTAAAATATGAATTTTACACAGTCCGGCCGTCCGTCCGTAAACACGATAACTTTCGAAAAAATGAACGTATCACATCCATCTTTGGCACACTTTTTCTAGGTCCTAAAAGAAAGGACGAGTTCGTTAACCGGCCATTTTTGATAAAAATTCAAAAAGTGAGCGCATTTTGAAAATTTTTGAGACCACTTTTTTCTGAATTTGAAAATTCTATGTACGGATATTTATAGTACTGAAAAGAACAAACAATTTATCCTAATGACTTTTTTCGATAAAAAGAAAATTCTCAGAGTTATAGCGTTTTCAAAATTTTTCAATCAACCGAAAATCAAAATTTAAAGCCGAAAAACGCACGATATGAAAAAAAGTCAAGAGAAGAAAAACCTTTCTTTTCAAAATCCCTACAAGATTATTAAAACAAATTTTTGGATTTTCTTCAAAAATCGAAAATTCTAATTTTGATTGCACAAAAAATAATGGAAAATAAAAAATTCCATTTTGTGGACAAACTATGTAGGATACAAAAAAAGATGAATTAACAAAAATCGTTATCCCAAAAAAGATCTACAATTTCGTTAAGAATCACTTCTTGTTAGGACGCGTACTTTTTGTTTTATTCGTGAAAAATAACGTTGAAAAAAGTAAGATAAAAAAAATGGGTGGAAAAACGACGAAAGTTACGAGAAAAAAATCCAACAAAACCTGTTTACAAATGTCTGTCGGAAAACGAGCGCGTAGCGCGAGTCATGATGAGAATGTGTACGTCAAAGCCTATAGAGCTTTGAGAAACTTAACCTTTGACTATACTTCATTAAGTAGACAATTCAGAATATGAAGACGTATATAATTACTGCCATCTAAAAGAGATCTTTTTGATAAGATTGTTTCAAGCATTCCAAATTAAACTTAAACTTAAACGGGATTATTTGTATATTAAATTAGACACTACCTGAAATAAATTATTTTGGTGAATAAAAACCAAACTAGTTACATCACGAAAGCATCGTAAAAAATGATAAAATTTTAAAAATTTAAGTTTTAGATCAGGATGAAACTGGTATTTTACTTCAATTAAATTAAATTTTTTCATCATAGTTATTAAGAAACGCTTAAGAAGAGAAGCAGTACTTGTAAAACGTCCGAAAATTACAAAAATTGAAATAATACGCTTAATGGGGGTCCAGTGCAGCAAGTACATTGTATTAAATTGTATTATTATAATAATCACAATAATTCTTCATTATTATAATCAATGATTCTATTTTTAATCATTTATAATTAATTTTTATAATAGTTAAAATAATAAAAACGTTACTTTAGCAGACTTTATACAATTACTGCAAATGATTTAAAATAAGTTCAGTAATAAAAAACACACAAGAAAATTTGTATACGTTCTTCGTTATTTCCAAAATCGGCCGTGTGCATACTACGGAATTATAATTCTACAAATATGTTGCAAAGCACTTACAATTTTTTAATAGCACGCTTTTCCAGTTTTTTATATTCTTTATAGATATAAGTGACATGTTTCTGATTTTCATTTTAGCTTTATGCGATTATTTATAAGACTGTTTTCGAGTTTTTCTGCAATTCGCACATGCAGCGTTTAACACGGTTTAATCTCCCACCTAACTTCCTTTTAAGAATGGAGGGTACTTTACGAATCTCTACGGGCATTTGATTGGTTCACTTTTTTTTAGTTGCGCGTGGCGAGACCATAGCTTCTTGGATCATGGTCGCGCCCAATGGTCAGCGCATGGGTTTATATCAGGCTGGGTCGACTACCATGGGTTGGTTTGATCACTTATTGTAATGAGCGGATATAATTCGCATTCTCGCTGCTAGGAACAGCACAGTCAGTGACGCAAATTCGCGGTTTCAGTTTGAATAAAAAGAAACTCAAATTT
>NC_046665.1:37427221-37440004 GCF_010883055.1 Belonocnema kinseyi
AATTATAGAAATCTTATTTTTCATACTTTTATTAATTATTCTTTTATTAAATCTAAAATATTTGAATTTTCGCGCGGTAAAAGACTGTCGGCTTGTTACATTATAGCGACACTAGCGCAATCTACAAGGAGGTGTCAAACTAAAGCGCATCTATGAGTTCGTGCACGCATATGCGTATATTATTTGAGTGTGTTGCATTAATTAAAATAAGAGAAAATAAAATAATTAATTCAAAATTATACAAATTTAAGACGAGAAATGTGTAAATACTGTTTTTTGTATCATTTTTCGGCATGAGTTTGTACAATTCTGCATTAATTCTCCAATAAATGAAGAAATATATGACACATGAAATGTAACTTTTTTACGACATTTTATTTATTCACATTAGAATATAAAAATGAAATCGCAGTGACTTCTTTGGTACAATATAGTGTTTCGTAAATATAAGAGAAATGAAACGAGGTTATGTTTATTAGTATTTTAGTAAAAGTAAACCTATAACAAAAAATTTTAATCTGAGATCGGTCAAGGAGAAATAAAGTTTTGAATGTTCTTTCCACTTAAAATAACGACAAAAAATTAATTATTAACGTTGTGAACGCAAACTTGCGAAACAAAGATGAAATATTTATAAATATCCTCAAATATATAAAATGTTTTAAAATTCTTTGAAATTTTTTAAAGCTCTTTGAAATTCCAAAATTCTTTTTGATAATTTCAAACTATTTTTACAAATTCATTTCTCAAATCATGTAATTTTTTTAACTGTTGAAATCTTTTGAAATTCCCTTCAAATAACTTCAAAATGGCTTGGAATTTTTAAAGGCACTCTAAAATCTTTAAAATCCTTTAAAGTGACTTAAAATTATGATGAAAAAAATTATTATTTAATTAATATTATTTTGTAAGAGATTGAATCATTGAAAATACCATAAAGTTGAGCAAATCCTTAAAATTCGTTTAACACCCTTGTACATTTTTTAAACTCTTGACAATTTCTTGGAATTTTTAAAGTAACTGAAAAGTGCTTAAAATTCTTTGCAAACATTTAAAATAATTTTAACAAAATTATTATTTATATATATATTTTTAAATTTATATCTTTTGACACACCCTAAAATAGTTCAAATACTTTGAATCATTCTGAAACACCTAGGAATGTTTTTAAACTTTTGAAAATTGCTTGAAATTTTGAAATACGATCAAAAATATTTAACAATGTTTGGAATCATTTAAAATGATTAGAACAAAATTATTATTTAATTAATATTATTTTGTAAAAGATTGAATCATTGGAAATACCATAGAGTCGATCAAATTCTTAAAATTCTTTTCATACCCTTGTACATTTTTTAAACTCTTGAAAATTTCTTGGATTTTTAAAGTAACTCAAAAATACTTAAAATTCTTTGCAAACAATTTAAATAATTGTAACGAAATTATTATTTAAATAATTTTTAAAAAATTTAAATCTTTTAAAACACGCTAAAATAGTTGAAATACTTTGAATCATTCGGAAACCCCTAGGAATTTTTTTAAACTATTAAAAATTGTTCGAAATTTTTAAAAACACTCAAAAATATTTGATAATGTTTGGAATCATTTAAAATTATTAGAAAAAAATTATTATATAATAAATATTGTTTTATAAAAGATTAAATTTTTAAAAACCATAAAGTAGATGAAATCCTTAAAATTCTTTTAACACCCTTGCACATTTTTTAAACTGTTGAAAATTTCTTGGAATTTTTAAAGTAACTCAAAAATATTTTAAAATCTTGACAAACATTTTAAATTATTGTAACAAAATTATTATTAAAATAATTTTTTTTTAAATCAAATGTTTTGAAACACCCTCAAATAGTTCAAATCCTTTAAATTATTCTGAAACCCCTAGGAACTTTTTTAAACTTTTGAAAATTGCTTGAAATTTTGAGACACTAAAAATTATTTAACAATTTCTGGAACCATTTAAAATTATTTTAATGTATTAAAAATGCTGTAACATATTTTAAATCCTTTGAAATTGTTTGGAAACAGTTTAAAATATTTCAATCTTAATAACTTTCATCTTAATAATTTATCAACGATTTTTTTTCAGTTTTTTCACAGTCATATTCTTTTTATGGGTAGACTTTTGACGCTTTGCGACGGCTGCTTGCACAAAGATATTACATCCATTTGATTTTTCTTTGTTTACATTTTCCACTGGGTCATCTAATTTTAATTTACCTCGCAAAATGCGATTTAAATACGACGTCGTTGACAGCATATGCAACTCAATGCTGCATTTGTACAAATTCGCAATTAATGCATCTTTATGAATGCGACACGTTACAAAGTCGAACCGTATTTCCCTGCTAAGGCATTGGCGGATCCAGAGGGGGGCGATCGTGGCGATCGCCCCCCCCCCCCCCCCCCCCCCCCGAGCTCTAAGTTTTTATACTTATAACTTGAAAATATAGCGCGGACAATTACACTTGCGCGAACGAAACACAGAATATGTATATATAAAATATAGCTGTATTTTTACTTATTTAACTTCCATGTGTTAATATTTTCGACCCGATCGCCCCCTCCGAGACCAAGGCCTGGATCCACCGCTGTGCTAAGGAAGTTCGTTGCGTATTTCTGAACGCCTATCTTTGAATAAATGGAATCCATGATCCTACTGAGAATTCCATTGACTTCGTGATGAATTTCTTGCATAGGCGAAACACTTTCGGTGCGATGATAATTTAACCCATTTTCACTACTGAGAAGTGACGAGCAGATAGGACAGCAGTGAAGAAATTCACACTTGTTTTTTAATGACGTCAGCATTAAATTAGTCGTTGCCAAAACGTTTCCTTTCTCAGGAATGGGGTTTTTGGAACCAACGATTTTAGGAGCACTAGATGGATTCTGCGGTGTCTCTTTTGGCCAGGGTGTAGGCTTGCCAGATTCGTCAGGTTCGTCTACAAACTTTAAATAGCTTTGCCATGCTAAGAGAAGCACCTCCATCATCTTCACACTTTGCACCTAGAGCATGGTAATGGGTCAAGTTATTAATCACCAATGCTTTAAAGTGTCCTATAAATTGATAGCACGTCGGCTTATTGCTCTGTCCTCCATTAGCACGTATCAGATCAAAGAAATTCTCAATAGGATCCTGGTTACAATGTTTAGTTTTAAAATTCGTGAAATCTAATTTTTTTAGCGTTGCCCACAACTGTTGGAATCCTTTGATAGTGCGTAGAAGGTTTGTCAAGCAAGAAGGTTGTTTTGGAGTCGGTTCCTTGTTCACTGGATTGACAAATCGCCATTGGGAAACTTTTTTCGCCGCATCAGAGAAAAAGTCCATATGGAAACTCGAATTGGTCCACAATGTGCGATATTCGCTGCGTTCGTCGAATCGAACTTTTTCGTTGAAAGCGTCGGTCATCACATTCAAGTACCCAAAAACTTCTCCTGTGTGCCTAGCCTCAATTGGTAACTGGAGAATGTTTCTCGGTGAAGGCAAGGTCGTTTCCCAAGCTGAAATAAAAAAAGGATTTTTTTATGAGGTGCTACAATTCCAGTTCTAGTTACAAAGTTAACAGAAACTCGACCATAATTTTCGTTGTTTAATTGAGTAATTGAGACTGTATTTTCTTAGTTTTATTGAAAAGAAGGATTGTATATTAAAATTACCTGGGCAACCTGCCAGAGATTGCAGTCCTGATGCAACATCGGCACTGAAGACTTGATTCGCCAGTTTATAAGTCTGTCTTGTAATTAAGTCAGGATAGACGTGCTGATCGGTCAACTTACGAGTCCACGAACTTTTCTAATGCCGTGCACGTTTATCTCGTAGGCCGTGACGAGATGCTCCCACTTTGCGAATTTCCGATTGTTTGTTTTTCCAGGACTCCATCCAAACTCTAGGTCTTTATCCAGCAGACTATTTCTGATACATTTTTGAAGATGAGGCGGGTCAAACAGGGGAATAATCTCTACTCCATAGATCACGTACGTACCATCTAAGAATACAAAAGAATATTTTAATTTGTACATGAATGAGAAATATATTGTTTCGGAAAAACTTTGAAAAATAATTACTTGCTACGACGTAAAGCTCACCGCGGATCTTCATCGTATCTTGGACCATCTGCTTGATAGCCGCATCATTGGTGGAAGCTCCATCGCAGACGGAGGCAACGATATTAAAGCCGGCGTCTTTTATAGCTTTGACGACTTCTTTAATGCAACACTGCAGCTGATCACTCTTCGTTACAGCATCACAGAAGTTGAAGCAAATAGGAAGATTATCGCCAGTTTCTATGCTCCGTATCATGAATACGAGAGCATGGTCTGCGAATTTGTCTGTCCTTACTGTGCCCCAATCTTCGAAGCCATCCATCTTATCAGTTTCACTATCGTAATGGAGTTCCAGACCTAATAAGATTTCATCCCAAAGCAAAAGCACGACTCTCTCTTTTTCATTCTTGGCGAGGCAAGCTGCTTCCTTCAGTCTCTGCCTCGTGTTCTCCGTGACCCCAGTATAAATGTAGATTCTTTTTGGGACAGTCTTTAAGGTAGATCTGGCTGGTAGAGGAATTCGAGTTTGGAGGTATCGATAACATTTAGCCGTCTTTTTATAGATTGACAAGGCAATTATTTTCTCTTCCGCTGAAAATCGTCGGCCATTTGGATGCCTATCATGATTCTTTATAATCATGTCTAGAAAAAGACGTTCTACTGTCGACAAATTTTGACTTAAAGTTACATAACGATCTGTCTTCCACATGTTCTCAACGTGCTTAATTCTCCCTTGATAACTAATTATAATCGAAAATGGCTACGTTGGAAACAATAGGTAAAATAACTTCTTTTATGCGAAAAAACTTTTTCTTTAAAACAGTGAACGGCTCTCTGTTAATTAATTACTAAACTTATTCAATTCTAAGGAAAATGTTATAATTTCTTAGTGTAAAACGTAAAGAACTCACATAAAAAGTAGATGAAAATTAAAAAGTTAAGTATCAAGTACAATTTAATTACTAAACTGATTAAAAAATTATTTGAAAAGTAAGTTAAGAGAATTATGTACAATTAGAATGAAAAAGAAATATTATAATTTCTTATTATAAAACTTAAAAATGAGATTTACAAATGTTAAGTGAAATAAAATCTCAAGTATCAACTATATTATCCTATTAGTTAATTACTAAACTTATTTAATTCGATAAGAAATGTTATAATTTCTTAGTACAAAACCTGAAGATGTGATATAAAAATTCGATGCAAAGTAAAATCTTAAGTATAAGTACGATATAGCAACTTATACTTTAAAAAACTTTACGTTTCCCTGCTAATTAAACTGATTGAAAATTAATTAAACTAATTTATTAATAAATTAATTAAACTAATAAAACTGATTGAAATATTACTTACAAAATTAATTAGGAGAATTATTTACAATTACATTTAAAAAGAAACATTATAATTTCTTATTATAATACTTGCAAAAGAGATGTACAAATGTGACAAATATTCTCGAAAAGAAATGTTATAATTCCTTAGCATAAAGCATAAAGGTGCGGCGAAAGTTAATGTTTCACTCTCCATTAAGTAATAAACGGATTTTCTAAATTATTTACAAAATAAACTAAAATAATTATGTACAATTAAAATGGAAATCAATTCTATACTTCCTCAGTATAAAACGTAAGGGTGCGATGTATACTTTCTTTTAAGGAAACTATACCTTTTAAATTTTCTTTTACTATAAACACTCTCTTTTCTTTCTGAAGCAAGAACATCGAAAAGCATCTTTTTTTGTGGCGAGAAAGTCTGAGTATCGGGTTTTTTCCAAACGGTACGAGCAGTGGGTCGTGTTCGCACGTATCGTTTCGGAGTGGACGTCAAGCTTGTCTCTTCTTTGTTGGAAGCCTCAGTTTGGCCAGATTTATTTGGCGAAGATTCAGTTGAAATTTCGTCTGCTGCAGATTCCGACTTCTCATCTCTCTTCGGTGTTGAAGACCGCATGGGTGGTGGATTACTGATTTCGAAATCTGCAATTTCCATCTCAAAATTCGCGATTTCTCTTTCATTCTGTAAAAATATGTATATAAACGTCATCCGCAATGAAATTATTTAATAAATATTTATAAAGAAAGCAATATAAAAGTCTACAAGTTTTTAAACTGTCATTTTACAACGCCGAGTGATTTAAAAATGTTTTAAAATTTAAAATGTATCTCCTTTGCAAATTTCATTTTACGCAAGAATTATAAACTTAAATTTGTTTCGTAGAGCATTTAAACAATTTCACGTTTTAATTTAAATCTTGAAATGAATTTTGTAAAATTTCGGTAGATTTCAAAACTTTACAAATAATTTATCATATTTCAAATTCAGTATCGAAATATTGAATATTTATGATTTTTTGAATAAATAATTTAACTAATCCAGTTTAATATTCTCTCATTTTTTGTAAGAAAATCATATTTTTAATTTAAAATTAATTTTCATAACTGAAAGCTTACATTTTTAATTTTTGGTTAATAATTTATCGTTTTTAGTTAAAAATTCGTCTTTTTTGTTATATGATTAATCTTCTCAGTTCAAAATTTATTGATTTTAATATTCTGTAAAAATTAATACTTTGGTTTGAAAATTCGACTACATTGTACAAATTGAAACAATTTTTTTTTAATTCATTTTTTTCCGTAAAAAATTCGTTCCTTTAATCGAAAATGCATCTCCTTCAGTACAAATTTTTCTTTCGGTCAAAATTGAACTATTTTTTTTAATATGTTTATTGTTTGGGTGAAAATTAATTTTTTAAGCTTAAAATTTACCTACTACATTTGAATATTCCATCCTTAATGTTAAAAATGTATCTCTCTACTTGAATATTATTTCTTATAAATTAAAACTTATCTATATTTCATTTATCTTTTTAGTTAAAAATTCATCAATTTTGTTGAAAACTCGTCTTTTCTGTTATTAGATTAAAATTCTGGGTTGCAAATTTTACTAATTAACTTAAAGATTCATAATTTGACTTCAAAATTCATGTTTGTGGAAAAAATTCAACTATTTCATTGAAAGTAAGACTATTTTATGAAAAATCCATTTCTTTATATCAAAAATTCACAATTATAAATGAAAATTCATCTCTTTTGTAGAAAAATTAACCACTTTTTTATAATTCGTATTTTTGAAGATAATTTTTTAAATTGAAAATTTAACATATTCAATTTTTAGTTCATATACTTTCTTGAAAATGAACAATTTGGAGGTTTAAATTTATAACTATTTAGGCGTATTTACATGTTTTCCCGTAGTTTTAAAGCTTCTCCGAACCTAATTAAATTCATATGTACATTTAAACTTACCGCCTGATAAAGAATGGAGCTTTGTCGCACTTCGTGCTCAATGCTACTCGTCTCTTCACTTACAAATCGCAATTTTCCGAGAGACGGTGATTTCAAAATTGGATCAATTTTCGTTGAAGAAGTGTTTGTTTCCTTGTTGGATAAATCCAATTTCTTGGCATCGTCAGCCTTATCGTCAACACCACTCTCCATCTCCTCAAATTCGGGTAAATTTAAGGTTGGGACTGCATCAGACTTTAATCTCATCGTTCCATCTTGACATTTATTCATTTGATCCTCAGAAAAGTGTAATCGGCAAATGAATAAATGATTGGAGGTTACTTCATCGTAACTCATTCCCTCCAGGTCTTTATTGCCGATTAAAGCTATCCATTTTCTTACGATATACTTCTTTGGGAACAAGTGGATTGGTATATCTTTTTTTTGCATCTTTTGGACGAACATCCTGGCACAGCACAAACATTTCTGTTTAATTTTAGTTTATTCATTTTTCAGTTCTCTGTTTTCACTTTTTATACGATTACGATGGGACACAACTTTGAAAAACTTCGCGAATCTTGACGTTTATTGACGTGAACATATCCTCAAGAAACATTAGAATGACAGCGCGAAAATATTTGAATCAAATATTACCCCCAATTTTGCCTTTACAGTAGAGCCATCTACAAGGAGGTGGATTACTACAAAAGTATACATGATTACACGCGCCCATGGGAGTCGACCCAGCCTGCTTTACATGGTTTATACAATGTCTATTGTTTTTAAAATTTTCTTTTGATATTTTCCAAAAAGGTGTCAATAATTTTGTGCAAAGAGTTTATTTAATAAAACCTATATTTTCCAATTCGGAAATATGAAAATATTTAAATGTGATGTAAATGTAACATAGTCCAATTTGTTTCTAACCTACAAAACACATCGACATTACAATTTTTAAGTTTGCAATTTTTAGAACGGTAACAGCGTTATATGTCCAATGGTCATAACTTTTTTGGACACTTAAAATTTTTGTCTTTTATAACAAGATCTATTTATTTAAAAGAATACTCTAGTTTACCTGATTATACACTTTCGGCATGTGTGATAAAGGTGACAAAAATGCAAAAATGACTTCTGACGAGAAACCAGAGAAATCGGGAAATGAAGTTGTAAAAAGCAAACGTAAACGTTCAAAGCAAAAAGAAAAGGAAATAAGAGAATATGAGAAACTAAAGCAAAAGATAGAAACTTACTACAAGAAGCGTTTAAATGAAAACGCTGAAAAATCTTCACAATCAAAGCCTGACATGTCACAAAAGTTCGTACCAATGCTAAATACCTATTTCAAAACATTAAATTTTTAGTTTTATTATATTTTTAAGTTTAGAAACGTCATGTAATTGCATTATTAATCGAAGACGCTTTTGCAAAGTTTTAAATCGCCAAACTATGTGCCTGAGTGTACGTTTCGTTCTATAAGCTAAATAATAGCAAAGTATTTTTTCTATGATACAGGGTTTTTACATATCATGAGTGGTATTTTAAAGCATTTATTATAAAAGTGATTATTATTTATCACTTTTACAGTATCTGATCTGATTACAACAAATTAATATTAAAGAATATTGCAGACGTTCATTTATAGCAGCCATCACTGCTCCGAAACATCAGTATTCTAGTGAAAATGATAATCTACTCTGTTAATAACTCTGGAACTTTTATTTTTTACATACTGTAGGCTGAAAACTGGAGCCTAATTTTATTTTTAATGTTGCATTTTTCTAAAATAAACACCATGTTCTAAAAGAACACTGTAGATGGTTTTTTGGACGTTGCATATTTATTTATATTATTTGTTTATTTGATAGAATCTACTAGTGCCTAAGGGGTTTACTCAAAATTATTTGCTTTTAGGCTGGAGATTGTCGATGATGGCTTGAGCAAGGTGCCACTAGAACCAAACATTATTGATTCAGAACTTAACCGTATAAAAGTAGATATTGTTCAAGTTATTTCGGAGGAAACTTCTGCTAAAGGTGAAATTCAACGTGAAATTATTCATCCTGACGAGATTAAACTGGAAAGACGAAAGGGTAATGTATTATATTTATTTTTTAAGTTGTCAAAAACTCGAAAAATTGTAGAAATTTACTAAGCAGTAACAAATTTAAAATGTAACTTTTTTGTAAATAAAAAATTACTAATTAAATTATTTCAGATGAAGGACTGAAACCCATATTTGATCGTCCCGAAGTTAGATTTTTCGATCAAGTGCAAAGAGAAAGAGAGAATGAAATATTCAAGCAGAAACAGATTTTTGTGCATGAATTAAAGAAATTAGTTAAACTCCTGTTTCCCGATGAACACTCGGGAATGTCTATGGATCGAAGGAGAAGTAGAAGTAATTCTGTAGATCATCGACGTAGGCATCACAGTCCACAGAGTCCTTCTACCTCTAAATCTTGGGGATTATCAGAAAGGTGACTAAAATATTACTATTTCCTGGCAGTCTGCTTAATTACAGTCTTTAGAATCTTTCAAATTTTCAATTCTAAATTAATCTTTTTATGATTATCACATAAAACAGCACAATATAATTTGAAATTTGAAACGCTTCAAATTTAAGTTTTGCGATTTTGGATGCTTTAATAGAAAAATTCCAAATTACAACAACACTATTTTAAAAGTGGTTTAAATGAGCTCCAACTTTTATTTACATTATCATTTCAATGAGAAGGTATTGTTTTTAATTATTTACTGCGACAGAATCCCAAAGTCAATCTCAAAGTTAATAAATGCTCACTGATTATATTTTTTTTATTTCACCTGCAAGTTGTCATCAAGGTGAAAAATGGAGGATAAAGCTTTAACGACAGGGTGTCTACCCTACCTGGAAAACCTGGAATTGTCAGTGAATTTTTATATATCTGGAAAAACCTGGAAATATCCGGGAATTTTTTTTAAAGTCAGGGACATTTTTCGCGAACATGTTTAATTTTTCTTAAAATGTCAATATGAAATAAAGTAAAATTGATTCTTTATTTGTAAAAATAGCTTTCTATTGCTATATTTAACTCTTTTGTTTATTTTTTTAAAATAATTTTTTTTTTAACCTGAAAATTTAACTATCCTGTTTTTGGTTACAAACTGATCATTTTATTTGAAAATTCAGGTATCTCGTTACAACTGCATGTATTTTGTTGGACATTTATTAGTTTCTTTGCAATATTTTCTCTCTTTGACAGAAAAATCTTTTTTAGTTTAAAAGGCAACTCATGTTAAAAATGCATCTTTTTTAGTTGAATAAAAATTTTTTTGATTAAAAATTAAAATCTTTTTTGATTGAAATATCAACTACTGCATTTGTTTTGTTCCGAATCCTTTTTTTAATGAACATTTAATTAATAGGTTAAATGTTAAACTCTTTTGGTAAAAATTATTTTTATTTGAAGTTCATCATGTTAAATGAAAATTTATCTCTGGTTGAAAACTGAGATATTCTATTGAAAATTCGTTTTTTCCTTAGCTGAAAATCAATTTTTTCACTTGAACTATTTTGTTGAAAATCAGTTTTTTTTTAAGATAAAATTTTATAAACTAAAAATGTAATTATTCCAGTTGAATACTCCATCACTTTAATTAAAATTTATTTCTTTGGATGTGTATTAATGCATTTTTCGTGCAAGTGTTAGCATATTGTTAACACGCAGGGACGCTTTTCAGACTATTAATGAGTGAAAGCTTGGCACCTCCAAGAGCGCCGATGATAAGGACGATTAGTTTAACAGAATATTCCGGTGCTGAAAATTCGATAACGAACATGGTTTCCTTCTCGAAGCCAAGAAGAACCATGTCAGACATCGAGTGTGCAACAAAAACAATTGTCGAGCATATAAAGTTCCAGTATATGCGGCACTTCCCATTGTCGACAATTGACTCGATTTCCCTAGTAGCATTTAGAGGAGTGATATTAAGTTTAATGCCGTAAGAGTGACAGAAATGGTAATAAAGCACTCTTAGCGCCGCATTGTGACTTTGAATGTAGGTCGTTCCCGCGTGAGTTGGACAACTAGATAGTATGTCAGCTAAATGCTCGGGGTGTGCATGGCACGCCCTGCAGCTATCATCGGGAATGTCTGGGCTCAAAATGTGGCGACGGTATGTTAAGGTGGAAATGACACCGTCTGGGCATGCCAAAATGAAACCCTCCGTACCAGACTTCAATCCAGGCGATTTAAGGAAAGCAAACGTTAGCTCACACGACATTGACTGATCCTCCACATTTCTGTGGAAGATACCGTGCATCCTCTTATCGAGGACCTGCTCAGGAAAGTTTTTCTCTTGTGCTTTCTTAATCCGGGCTTTCAGGAGTGATTACTCGAGATAGATAAGATTTGATGCATTTTTTTCACCCCTAATACTGAAGTTAAGTCCAAGTGTTTGAGCAGCCTCCTCCGCTGCTTTGTACAGAAACGCTCCTTTGCCCACTTCTTCGTGATTCCTGACCATTTTAAGAAGAAGGTCTCTTCCATTTGCAACTCTATGTGCTGTACCCAGAATAATCCTGTTGTGAAAACATTCAAAACTCAATATTCCGCGACCACCGTAACGGCGTGCGATGTACAGTCGCGGAATAGAAGACTTACGATGCATGCTTTTGTTCATGTGCATAACCTTTCTTGTCCCGATATCAAGAGATCTGAACTCGTTGTTCGTCCATGGAACTACTCCAAATGAATAGAGTACTACCGGGACGACAAGCATGTTCGTTGCGGATACTTTGTTCCTCGCCGACAGTTCGAAAGACCAAATTTGCCGGACGAGACGTTTGTATCTGCTTCGGAGAGTATCCTTTATAGATGTAACATCCTGAATGCGGCTCTGTGGCACGTCCAGGTATATATGTCTCTCCGACGCAAAGGTGTCGTATAACACTTCTATCAACGAGGCCAGGATCTTCAGGTGTACCATTAAGTTTTAACTTGCTTCAAATAAACCTTGGCGCATTTCTCTAACCCAAATTCCATTCCAATTTCCTTAGTATATCGTTCTGCAATCCCTAGAGCTAGATGTAGTTGCTTTTTGTTTTTAGCATAGATCTTAAGATCGTCCATGTAAAATACATGAGTGACCTTGTACTTTCGATCTGCAGGTTTGCCGCACAAGTACCCGTCGGAATGGTGAAGTGCTAGAAATAGTGACAATAATGTAAGGCAAAAGAGGAGTGGGCTCATGGTGTCGCCCTGAAAAACACCTCTCTGAAAGTTGACCTTGTTAGTTGTCACACGATTTTTTCCAGATAAGATAGTAAATCTGGTTTTCCAAAGCGGCATCAATCTCTCTATGCACCTAAAGATTTGCTGAAGAACCTTTAAGCTTTCCAAAAGATAGATGATAAGTCTATTGGAGGTCGAATCGAAAGCTTTCCGATAATCAA
>NC_046665.1:37440104-37444646 GCF_010883055.1 Belonocnema kinseyi
GTCGAGAATGGGAAGTGCCGCATATACTGGAACTTCATATTCTCGACAATTGTTTCTGTTGCTCACTCGAGGCCTGACATGGTTCTTCTTGACTTCGAGAAGGAACCATGTTCGTTATCGAATTTTCGGCACCAGCTGATAAAAACATCATAGCCAAGGAGAATGAAAAGAAAGAGAGGTATCTAGACCTTATAAGGGAGTTGCAACGATTGTACCCGGAATATTCTGTTAAAATGATCGTCCTTATCATCGGCGCTCTTGGAGGTGCCAAGCTTTCACTTGCTAATAGCCTAAAAAGCATCCCTGCCTTTCAACAATATGCTAGAACACTTGCGGGAAAAATGCAGAAGGCGGTTGTCCTTGAGTCGCTCCGTGTTCTTAGGGCCCATGCGGTTTTTGCTGGATCGTCGTATTGATTCCTTTACAGACTGTAACCACCTATCTCACGGTTGTGAGACGTGGTTATGGCTGAAATTTTACCGCGATTTCGCTGGAAGCGGGTGCAATTTTTCAGATTAGCACTCGCTCCCGGCGAAATCCTGCGGTTGTCCTTATGACAAATTTTTAATTATATATAAATTAAATAATTTCACATTCAACTTATATAATCTCATATTTAAAGCCAAAATAGTTGAGTAATTTCAAGTGTAAATGTTCAAAATTAATGTAAATCATAAATGTTTCTTATTTGAAAATAATCCGAGTACAAATTTAACAGATCAGCAATACAAATAATATTTTTAAATGAATGATAATTGTATACTCGATATTCCTAAAAAAATAAAGTTATAATTTGAGTCATTCTGTGCCTGATATTGCTTTTTTTCATTATCTTTAAACATTTGATGCGACTTTCTGTGGAATTTGTTTGAAATTCCATGTGACTAATGCGACTTTTTAAAGCTTTCTAGTAGATCCGTGCCCTAAAAATGCTTAGTATGTTACTGCCCAAGAATTGCTTATCAATCAAGCATTTTTTTTTACTAGGTTGGAATCAGGCAATGAATGCAAAAGTCCTGGTGAATTGGAAATTACAACTAATGGAGAAACTGTTAAAAGCAGTGAACTTCAAAACGATATCAGTTCTGAAGAGGGCTCGTTGTCGAAACGGGAAGGTAATGCCATGTTCGTAATGTTGGATGAGTGGCAAAAAGAAATAGATGGTCGAAGAGAAGGAACTGCTGCAAATAGTGAAATTCAACGTGATGATAGTTCTGATGAAGCTCCACTGAAAAAACAAAAGGGTAATGTGTTTTTAACTTTTTAAATCTTCGCAAGGGTAAAGAAGAGTCATTTAAAAAGTTAGAAACATAATGCTATTTCACACAACTATTGTTTTATCTTTTTTTATGTTCCTAGAAAAAGCCCATTTTTACCAAATCGTTCTTTATTTTCTGTATTTGTCTACTTTAGCGTCGAGTAACACTCGGACTTCACCGCAGAGGTCCGGGGTTCGATCCTTGAGCCGGTACCTCTGGAAATTTTTCATTGTACCTTTACCGAGGTTCTGGTGGTTCGGAACCCACCTAAAGCTGTAGGTCCCCCCATTGTGTACTTGACTGCAACCCAGTCCGTCAATGATGGGGTAGAAAGCAGGCTTAGTCCAATATGTCTGGGCAGACTCCTCTCATCATATCACTTGATTGCATTATAAAAATGCGTCCGTGACTGATGATATATACGGGGACAGCCCCGTGCAAAATGATCAAATAAAAATCCAACTCTAACCAAAAATGCCTTCGACATGTTGGGCAGTATAAGCCTGTGACAACATTTCAACACAGAAAGGTTTTTTATGAGGATTCCATTTTTGTAGTTGAAGAAACAAAGCCTCCCCTTGATCGCGAGGAAATTAAGTTGCTTGATGAATGGCAGAAAGAAATAGACGCACGAAGACAGGCATGTTTAAAGCAATTGGAAAGAAGTAGAAACAGACGGAGGAGCAGAAGTAGGACTAGAAGTCTGTCGCCATATTATCGAAGTAAAACTTACGGCTCAACATCCAAATCATCATTCATCTTAGAAGAGTAAATATCCTATTAACAAATACTAAACACATTAAGAATAATATGAATTAATCTTAGGATACAATAATGATATTTTACATGAAAATAGGCTTACGATTGCGATAAATATTAAATAAATATAGTATTTGCCAAATTTTATATTTTCAGCTTTACTAGGGAGGAAATTCTTTATCGTGAATATCGAGAAATGTCGAGAGAACGACGTGAAAGAAGAAGAGCTTCTGAATTAGCTCATTACATGGATCGAGTACCCATTTCAGCATATTATGATGTAAGAAAAAATATATTTGGACCGATTTTTTTCTTTTGAGTAGAAAGGTGCGGCTATCAACGGATTTTTTTATCAATTTGTAAATTATTATTGAGAATGGTTGTCGACCATTTCGCCACCTGGTGCCGAAAACTGGAACTGGAAAAATAGTTACAATCTAAAGAGCTATTTAAATTTTTGCATAAAAGTGTTTTTACGATTTTTTTGTGAAGCTTAAAACAATGATTAAATACTTTAAACAAATCTTCATAACAAAAACTCGTTTAAAATAAAACTTCCATCTTATACAGTGAAAAAATACATTTTTGTCAAGAAAATTAAAAAAAGAAAACCCTCAATTATTTCACTATTTCATATGTAAGTTTCGATGCATCATGAACCTAAGTAAACTTTAATTAATGTATGTAGCGATCAATTTTACATAAAATACGTATAATAGACGATTGTAATTGAAATACGATTTCTAACCTAACTTTTAGATCAGACTTTAATTAGTAAATATTTCATGTATAAATTAATAAAAATTTACTTGAGGTTCATTTTGGCTTCGAAGTAAGTTCATTTATAATCTGTCAAAAAATGTGCTTGTTCGCTGTATAAGATATAAATTTGATCTAAAACCCTTTGTTTCCGATAAATACTTATTTTTAGTAACCAATAAATACTTTAAAAACCTTAATAAATTCATTCAAACGTTTTTATGCAAAAATCAAGATGCATCTTAAAAATCGTATTCTTTTCAATTCGGATTTTTTTCACCAGTTGGCGTATCGCAGTTCAAACATTCCCAATCCCATTGACTTATTTCTCTTTCGGGATAAGCGTATAACTGAGCCCTATGCATCGCCCCCACTTTTCTTAGAGTCCGACCGATGAACTATTCCAACAGTTGGCGCTCCAATCAGAACGGCTGGCGGCTGTGTTGCATGGGCGCAGCTTACGAATGATTAAATAAATGAGTTTTACCGGAGAAATTCATAAAATGAAGTCAGAGAACGTCTAGTTCAGTGAAGATTCTACATTTTTGATTAAGTGCATAAGCCATGGGTTATAAGTGTATAGCTCTTGGTTGCAACTCAGGCAACGACAATAATGAAGAAAATAGTCACTTTTTTCTCGTACCAAAAGATCTCGATGTTCCGTTTTTAACCAGATCAATTTAAAAATTTGTAATTAAGAAAAATAACAGTTTGTTAATATTTAGCAAGGTTTGACTGTTTATATAAAACAAAATCTTAGAAGCTAAATTTAAAATTTAAATGTTACCACTTTCATTCTTATTTCTAAACAATTTTTCACTTTTAAAGGTATTGTGCGGATAAAATTGTTTTCTGCGAATTTTTTTGAAATTAGGCCTGTAGATTTATTAGAGCGTTATCTAACGTTTGGCCTAGTTAGAAAAGGGCTGACCATTTCGAAGTTGAGATAAGTAAAATCCAAAATCGCATCTTATGCACGTAAGGCCTATCCCAAAGTATTGAAAATGTAACATATTTTAGCATAACGCCTAAACGGTTCTGACAATTTTTTTTCGAAAACTGAGACACAGTAGAAAAACGCAATACAGAGATTCTGTGAAAATTTCAGACTTTTTGTCTATTTCGTTTATGAAAGAACAGAGGTATTTTTTTGTATAAATAGCAGTTGAATAGTTATTCATTTAGGAAATATTCGCGTAAGTTCAAAATATATTTAGAAATTTTGAAGATTCAAACACAGTTTTAAGCTTGAAAAGATTTGAAAAAAGTATTAAAACGAAATATAGATTTCTGAAGACTTAAAAATAAAATTTTGAAGTTTTTTAAAAGGATTTTCAAAAGTTTGAAGATAATAAAAAAAATGTTCTTAAGATTCCTGTGGAAATTTTAAATGACTTTATTTTGAAGAATTAATTTTAACAATATTTTTAACAAAATGTAGATTTTTTAACATTGTGAAATAAATTTTTCCAACTGTTTAAGGGTTTTGAGAGGTTTCAAGATGATACAACTTTTTCCTTAAGATTCCTGAAAAAATTTTAGATGATTTTTTGTGTAAATATTAAATCTGAGAATATTTAAAATAGATTTCCAAACAATTTTCGATGTATGAATAACAGTTGAACAATTATCAATTTGTAAGGTCACTAAGAATTTCTCAAAAACATATAATCTTGAAACTCTAAATTTTTTGATGCATTCTTCCATTTATATAATTGAAAATAACAGCGTTATTTATATATATATATATATATATATATATATA
>NC_046665.1:37444746-37445873 GCF_010883055.1 Belonocnema kinseyi
TAGACTTCTCTCCAAAATACTTCGACCTCTTCTGGTTTGGGTGGGTGCTCGACAGTAACTGGAGGGCCTTGGAAGAGTCGAGATGGGTCAGAGAGAAACTGTCGATTTTCTCTGACCCATCTCTCCCTCCGCTCTAGACTTCTACATGGACGATCTTAGGATCTATGCTAAAAACAAAGAGCAACTACATGTAGCTCTAGGGTTGTCGAACGATATACTAAGGCAATTGGAATGGAATTTGGGTTAGACAAATGCGCCAAGGTTTATTTGAAGCGAGGAAAACTTAATGGCATCCCTGAAGATCCTGAGCTCGTTGATAGAAGCGCTATACGACACCTTAGAGCTGGAGAGACTTATACATACCTGGGCGTGGCACAGAGCCGCATTCAGGATGTGACATCTATAAAGGATACTCTCCGAAGCAGATACAAACGTCTCATACGGCCGATTTGGTCTTCCGAACTGTCGGCGAGAAATAAAGTATCTGCAATGAACATACTCTTCGTCCCGGTAATATTCTATTCATTTAGAGTAGTTCCATGGACGAAGAACGAGCTCAGATCCCTTGATATCGGGACAAGGAAAGTTATGCACATGAACAAAAGCATGCATCTTAAGTCTTCCGTTATGCGACTGTATATCTCACGCCGTCAAGGTGGTCGCGGAATATTGAGTCTTGAATGTCTTCACAACAGGATTATTCTGGGTACAGCACATAGAGTTGCAAATGGAAGAGACCCTCTTCTTAAAATGGTCAAGAATCACGAAGAAGTGGGCAAAGGAGCGTTTCTGTACAAAGCAGCGGAGGAGGCTGCTGAAACACTCGGATTTAACTTCAGTATTAGGGGTAAGCAAAATGCATCAAATCTTATCTATCTCGAGTACTCACTCCTGAAAGCCCGGATTAAGAAAGCACAAGAGAAAAACTTTCGTGAACAGCTCCTCGATAAGAGGATGCACGGTATCTTCCACAGAAATGTGGAGGATCAGTCAATGTCGTGTGAGCTAACGTTTGCTTTTCTTACATCGCCCGGATTGAAGTCTGGTACGGAGGGTTTCATTTTGGCATGCCAAGACGGTGTCATTTCCACCTTAACATACCGTCGCCACATTTTGAGCCCAGACAT
>NC_046665.1:37445973-37470238 GCF_010883055.1 Belonocnema kinseyi
TGTAGAATCGAAAGCTTTCTGATAATCAATCCAGGCCATCGATAGGTCACGCTGGTAGAATGCTGCATCTTTGCAGACACATCTATCGATGAGCAGGTTCTCTGACACCCCGCTACGCCTTTCTTTGAGCCTATTTTCGGCAGGAGTATTGTGGCCCCGGTGCGGAATAATTCTTCATCCCTCTTAATACTTTTTTCATCTCCTCGATAGTGATGGGTGGGCATTCTTTTTCAGGTGTTATCAGGGCATCACATAGCTCCTTGAAGCTATTTATATTTTCTGAGTCTTCGTCCAGTGTATGCTGCACTTCGTAGACTTCTCTCCAAAATACTTCCACCTCCTCTGGTTTGGGTGGGTGTTCGACAGTAACTGGAGGGTCTTGGAAGAGTCGAGATAGGTTAGAGAGAAACTGTTGATTTTCTCTGACCCACCTCTCCCTCCACTCTAGACTTCTCTTAGCATCAGATAGTATCCGTATTCTCCCAACAATATGCTGCCTGATGGTCAGCAGCTTTGACTTGTTAAGTGTGTGATAACGGGTCCGGAGTTCGCGCAAGTTAATGCATTCGTCTTTTGGTCTTATGATCAACCGTTGGTTTTGTTTTACGGTTCGCATCGGCCAAAGCTCTCGCTGCATTATACACACAATAATTGATAGCCCAGAGGTCGCATTCTCCGGAAAAATGTCCACGAAGCTCGTCATCCATTTCAGCCAGATATTTAGGTTTGAGAGAAACCTTGGTGTTGATGTTTCTCCGGTTCATAAAGCATCGCTCTTCGTCTATTGGATGCCTGCCCGCGGTTGGTCTTAGTGTCGCCTTTCTTTCTCTGTTGCCGGCTTGTTCTAGCTGTGGTAGAGTAGGCGTTCCGCTTACATAGCCCCTTTTTCGGAGTAGTTCAGCATGGTTTCGTAGACGTTGCTGCGAAAAGTGCGATAGCTCCGGGTATTTCTCGCACCACAGAGCATGCAGCCGTGCCATGTAACCCCATTCAGGGGCCACACTCGCATCGTAGCACTCTAACAAGTCGTTATTCAATCGCTCCGGTCACCCAAAGGTCGCGAGATCCCGCCGATCCATCGCATTGAATCCATTTTCATTGGCTCCCCCAGCTCTCGATTGGTCGGCATTGTTGGCCGACCCATTGTCGGGAGCCCTTCGCGTTCTGTTGTACTCTGAGAGGTTGCCCGGTGTCCCAGAGTCACCGTTCTAGATACATCACCCAGGTGTCATTCAGCTTTCGGCACGGTTTTCACACCTCCGCTTGGGGGTTAATTCCTTCGGGATCACACCTAGACAATTGTCCGCGACTGCCTATTTATTTTTGTAACCATATTCAGCAGAAACCCTTGGTACAGGGACCCTCTATCCGCAACCCGAGGACGCGTTCGGTGGCTTTGTCATAGGCCCTTCGGTTTGATTCTAGAGGAATCAAAACCCAACCGAATATATATATATATACACTATCGGACAAAAGTTTGGGTTCACCTTTTTATTGACAATTGATTAAGTTCTCTTAATGTTAATTATGTCAAAGCTAAAATTTTGACTCCTTACAGGTTTAAATTCTCTCAAAATTCTGTTTAAAATGAACCCAAGATGAAGCCTATTTGACTATTTTTCGAGTAGTTATTGCAAAAATGGTGTAAATTTCAATGTTTTATTAAATTTGTAATAACTTCCGTAATAATTAATATTTTTTAATTTCTAGGCTCATTTTAAAACTATTTTCCACATTGTCAAAACAGCTTATGATTATAAATTTAAAAAAATTTCTTATTAGCAATTTACTTTCCCCTTCTTCCAAAAAATTTCTCCTCATATTTACACGCTCGACTCCCTTTTATAATTCCTAAACTCGTTCTTCCCGTCTCCCTCCTGACAATATAGTTCGGTGTATTCCTTGCCAACCCCAGTGTCCACTTTACATACCTCTCCTGTATCGTATTTACCTCCTCACTTACCTTCCAATCCCACACCTCCACTCCGTAAAATAAGACACTCATCACTAGCGAATCAAAGAATTTCATTCTCCTTACAAAATCATCTGCGAACAACCTCTCCCCCAGCCCCCACACCTGCCTCATCATTACATTTGCCCTTTTCACCCTCTCTTTTATATGACCATCCACTCCCCCATTCCTTCGGAACAGGAAGCCCAAGTACACAAACTCTTTCACCTCCTGTACCGATTTTCCCTTCCACTTCCACTGCTCTCCTCTATCTCTCCCACCTCCCTTCCTGAAAACCATAACCTTCGACTTTTCCGCATTTAACTCTAACATATTTTTGTCCAAGTATCTTCTCAACCTCTTCATCCTCTCCTTTAACGCCTTTTCGCTCTTCATCAGCAGCACTATGTCATCTGCATATGCTAGTGATCATATCCTGACTCCTCCTACCCTAAATCCTCCTACCACGCCGGCCGCTAGGGTACTTTCCATATCCGCGATCAAAATTGCAAAAAGCGTTGGGCTAAGTGGGCATCCTTGCCTCAACCCCCTATCCATCCAGAATCCCTCAGAGATTCCCTCCCCTCCTCACACTCTATCTTTCATCTCCTCATATACCTCCCTTATCCTCTCGATCAGGCCCCTCTCTTCCATTGCCTCCCACAACCTCCCTCTATCTACCGAAGGGAACGCGCTTTTTAGATCTACAAAAAACGCGTACACTTTGGCACCCTTTTTGGTTAATTCTCTATCCACCACGTGTTGCAAAACGTTAATATTGTCAATAGTACTCCTCTCTCTAAAGCCCGCCTGCGTCTCCAGCAATATTCCTTTCCCCTCAACATCCTTGCGTAACCTATCTGCTAACACCATCGCGTATATTTTGTACGCAGTATTCATGAGCGTAATTCCTCCATAATTTTCCTGCCTCTCCCTATCCCCTTTCTTATACAGTGTTACGATCAACCCCTCCCTCTACCTGCTTGGGAACCCTCCCCCTCCATACTTGGTTCACTACCCCCTTCAGCCTCTGCCTTAACTCTTGTGTGCTATACAGCCACGATTCGTTCTCTACCCCGTCCATCCCTGCTGCCTTAGATTTGTCCAATTTCCCTATCTGCTTCTCTATCTCCTCATCGTTCAGCTCCTCTCCATCTACCTCCCACGTTCTTCTAATCCCCTCATCTCTCTTTCGTGTATCTGACCCTTGAAATGAATCCTTAAAAAATTTCCTCCATTCGTCGCTCCCTATCTTCTCACTTATCCCCACCTTGCGTTTCCTAAACCTATTAATTATCTTCCACACGTCCCCTTCTGTCTTAACACTTCTCAACTCCTCTACCAGCTCTTTTTGCTTC
Organism: Belonocnema kinseyi; assembly: GCF_010883055.1. NCBI lineage: Eukaryota > Metazoa > Arthropoda > Insecta > Hymenoptera > Cynipidae > Belonocnema > Belonocnema kinseyi. Next base: position 37,449,283 of record NC_046665.1, read on the forward strand.
TCTTTCTTCTTACACATCGCCCTAAACTTCTTCAACATTTCTACGTACACCTCCCTTTTCGCGGTTCCTTCCTTCCACATCCTGTACTTCTTTTTCAGCTTTCTCTTCATCATTTTACATTCCCTATCACACCACGGCTTCACCATTCCTTTCTTCTTTCTAAATACCTTCTTTTGCACACAACCTTTCACTTTCTCTTGCAGATCTTCCCATATCTCGTCCACCGACTCCCCCTCAAAGCTTACGTTGCCCAACTGCTCCTGATACTTCTTTATCGCCTCTCTCGTCCATTATACCCTCTCCCCTAACGACCCTTCTTCCCCACCCTGCCTTTTGCCAGCCTCCCCCTGTTTCCACAAACTTAATGGCTTATGGTCTAATTCCAACCTCCCTTCCACTGCGAATTTCTCTATCTCCTGCACCCTTGCATATTCATAATCACATAGTCTATCAACGACACACCCCTCTTACTCTCATACGTGTATTCAACCACTTCGTCCCCTTTTACCTCTTTATTTATTATCTTATCCTTCGATTTTCTTTCAATGGTCTCCCCTTCCCGGTACAGGCCCGTTCCTGCCAAATTCTCGCATTAAAGTCCCCCCCTATTACCACCAAACCCTCATCTCTCTCTCCTAGAAAGTTTTCTACCCTTTCTTTAACCCGTTCCATTCCATCCTTATTGTACACAGTCACAAACTTATACATCACCCCTCCTATCTTTACAGCCCTTATTTGCACGCCCTCTCCCTTTCCCTTTCCATGAACTTCTTCCATGAATTCATCCCTAACCCCTGTTATAATTCTCCCACTAGCCCTTCCTTTCCTTTTTACTTTGACCGCCTCATGTAGCCTCCACCGATACCCTCTTGGCAACTTTCGCTCTACTCTATCCCATTCCTTTCTCTCTACCCACGTCTCTACCAATCCAATCACATCAAATTCCTGAATATACCTCCAGAAATCCTAATCTTTCTTCTTTACCCCTGCTACGTTCCAGTACAACACCTTTAACACTCCTCCACCCTGCTTTACTCCCACCCCCCTACTCCCCCCGAAATAAATTTCCCTACACTTCCTTTAATATGTCCTTCTGCTCGTCTGATACCCACATTTTCTCGTATATGTTTATTTTCCGATACCCTACCTTCGCCGCTCTCCCTTCGCTTCTCTCCTTCCTAGCCCTGTCATTTAGCATTCTCTGAACATCCCTTTCCTTACTCGTCAAATCTTGATCAATAAAAACCTTTCTATCCTTTATCCTACTTTTGTTACGCATTACCCCCAATTTTTCTTCCCAACTCTCTAATTCCACCACCGCCACTTCATTCTCCTTTCTCCCCTCCATCCTAACTTTCCCTACCTTGCCTTTAACCTACCCTATGCTCTGTAGCAGCGCTTCCACCCCTCCCTTCCTTCCCCACTCTTTAGCTTCAATCCTCTTATCACTATATTATTTCTCCTATCTGCCTTCTCTCTTCTCCCCATCCTCAACTCCATTGCCCTTATCCTTTTCCATTCCGCTCTCTCCTCCTTTTCATTCCTACGCTCTCCCACTTTCTCTTCTATCGTGATCTCCACTTTCTCCCAAATACCTTGCTTCTCGCCCTCCCCTATGTCAACTGCTTCCATTCCCGACCTGTCCTCCACCTTCTCCAGCCTTTTTCCGCTTTTTCTTCCACACCCTAATATCTTCTTCGATCTCCTTTATTTTATCCTCTTTTTCCTCCCTTACCGACACCAACTCCCTCTGCAATCCTTCTACTTTCCCCCTCAGCTCTTTTACTTCCTTTTCCCATCTCTCATCTCTTTCCCTCAGGTCCTCCCTCATACTTTCCATCTGCTCCGTAGTGACCTACGTGTTCGTACGCTTTTTTTAAAGGGACTCTCTAGCGCGCTTTTCTCCGGACTCTCTTTGATTTCCCTTTTCCTCTTCAAGAGATCCTCCCCCTCACTTGCACTGGACGCTCTCTCCCTTGCCTGATCTCTTCTTTCGCTCCGATTCTTCCCCCTCCCTGACGCGCCACTTGACACCGGGCCGCGCACAACTGGCCGTCGTGTCCTTCTTGATATTTTCTCCCAGTCTACGATTACTTCCAGTATTCTCGCTGCCCGCCTCCCGCTCGTCCGTCGGTAACTGTAACCTATTTTGTTGCCTGTAGGAGCCATTCATTGACTCCGTATTCTTTCAGGACTTCCGAAGCTTTATTTTGATTCGCCTTATCAAACTCTTTTTCTAGGTCAATAAATGCACAGAAAACTTTTTTTCATACCCTCAAACTTTTTTCTATGATCTGTCCCAAGCTAAATAATTAATTCGTGCATGACCTTCCATTTATATTTCGAAATTCGTTTAAATCCTTTTTATAAAAACGAGTTTCCAAGCGATTTTATGATTTATTTCGTTGAAAAATTTTATTTTCATCAATTGAAAGCCTTTTTTTCCAATAGACTATGCCTTTAAGGATGATGCCAATGCGTCCTTCTCCAGTTAGAACAGGTGTCTTTCCTGGTGGGCCAAGATTGCCCTTTCCAGCGAGATTTATGTATTCTGCAACGAGACCACAGGTGAGAACCTACTTTGTTGAATTGTTTTTTTAAAGTTGTGCTCTTAAAAAAATTAGAAGCTAATTTTACTATTTGTTTACATGGAGAAAAAAATTCTGGGTTATGAAAAAAATGTCAATAATTTTACCGGCATTCTCTTTGTTTTTATAGATTTTTCCGCCGGGGACGTGATGAAGGTGTGATTTGAAGGATCTGACGTTAAAAAAATGTGTGAGAAACAGTACAGAACATATAAACCTAATATGCTTCAAAATTGAAGCAAAAAGAAGTTTGTATTTTAAAAAATTTTATGTTTAAATTTTGTTTTACTTTATGTTTTATTATTTTAAATGGTGGTTGTGTACAATGCAGTGTGTTTAAAGTACAACCGATTTTTTTAGACATTTGTGATATAGATAGCAACAGTTATTTCGTTATTTTTTAAGACACAGATCATTGTTGCGGATCTAAACTTAAGTCAACAGTAGCCATATAGTTTATAAACGTCGCTCTGTACATATAGATATTAATTGATGTAATTTAATATTGATTAATTTAAATTGATTAATTCAAATTGATTAATTCAAATTGGAATTCAAGATTCACAAGGGGCCTGAATTTTGTGTGTTAATCTCCTATTCTTTAATTTCTCTTCCTCGTTTCTTATATTTTTGTTAAGCAACTATTTTAAGCATGTATTTAAATTTTCTAGATTAAAGTTCAAGCTAATTAAAATATTTATAAATCAAACATTTGTGTTTAGCAATTTTTAAAACCAAAAAAAAACGTTAACCGTAAATATTCTTTGGCTTATTTTATAGTAGAAATTTGCTGCAATGTTCGCGATGCTATTAACATTCTAGGGAAATTTATCTTTACAAAAGTACAAACACTTTTAAAAGTTTTCATTGTTTCTAAGATTATTCAATTATTTTGAAATAATATTAGAAGTCTTAAAAATGTAAAATCAACAATGCAATCAATTTTGAAAAAGTTCAAAACAAAACGTTCACTACTGTGCAATTTAAAATTTAAAGAATAGAGCAATGATTAATTGAAGACAATATTTTAAAAAGGGAAAATTAAGCAAATCAACCGAAAATCTTTAAAGATCCTATGATATGTATATCATAAAGAGTTTAAAATTCTAAAATGCAAACTTGAAATTCATACATAAATTTCTATTATTAAATACAAGCCTTCAAAATTCATCAATATTTGAAAATTTCGAAAGTGAACAATTGCAAATTAAAAATTTTGAAAATGAACTTTATAAAGTGTAAAACTGAAGAAATATCAAATTAAAGAATTACAAACTAAACTTAGAGCGTTTAAATTTAATTTCCAAAGTGCTAACGTAAAAAATTAGAAATACTAAATTCTCAGTGAATAATTTAAACTTCAAGCTATAAAAATTAATAATTTCAAATTCCAATAAAATTTAACATTTCTGAAATTCAAATTGTAGCCTTTTAACAGCGGGCAAACCCCCAACCATGCGGTCCAAAGCGGAAAACAAATATAAATGAGTATCTAAAGCCGAGTTTGTAGGTTTTCGGGTTCTCTGAATATGAATTTCGTAATAGAAATGCAAAATTCAAAACGGCGGACTTCTTAAAAAAATGGGAATTGCGTACAAATTTGTTATTAGTGGGGTTTGAGTTTTCTGATTACGAATTTCGCAATGAAAATTCAAAATTGAAAATGTCGGATGCAAAATGATAGACCAAAAAATATGGGATTTGAATACCTGTGTAATACACCTGTCTATTAACAGGTTCTCAATGCAACCTGCCAGCCTTCTTACCAGCCTTCCATACCGGCTAGATAGATGTTAATATCGTCTCTTTAAGGGTGCCAGTGAATAGCTTGTAGCTGGTGTTTAAACAAGCTATGAGTCGGTAGTTCTTTGGACTTGACAAATATTCGGTTTCAGGGATCAGTACGGTTGCGTCCTTCCACCACCAACTATGGAATGGGTTGTTCTCTGCTTAAAACAGCAGTAAATATACGAGCTAGATGTTGGTGCGTAGAAGTCAACTTCTTCCACCAAAAGTTTCTGATTTTATCTGGCTCTGGCGCTGAAAAGTTCTTAGTGCTAGCAATAACTTTCTTCACTTCTTCAGCAGTAATTAGTGCACGCTCTTCCTCTTGCACGTTGCAACAGTTGCCTCTGACAAAAGTAACGTAATAGGAGATATCTAAAGCGTTTTTATTTAGCTTATGAGAATCTCCATATACTTCTTCCCAGAAGACTTGAATCTCTTCTCGACAAAGCGGATTTTCAACGGCACATGACGTTTTGTTCAACATTCGGTAAGGATGAGCAGAAAAGGTGGAGTTTTCTTGAATCCACTTAAATCGCCGTTCAAGGCCCTCTGGCTTTTGAAAGAGCTCTTAGTTCTTTGCGTCCAGTACTGCTTGATTGTCAAAAGTTTACACTTGTTCAGCGTGTGATTTGCTTTCCGTAAGTTTCGAGCTGTGCAATAAGCTCGCGAGTCATACTCAAGCGTACTGAAGTATCATTACTTCTATTTTTGCTAAGCAGGGAGATCGGCTTCTCGTAAACTATATAGGTCAGATTCCAGAGATCAACATCTTTAGGGAGCAAATTGGATAGAGCAGTATTACCTTCAGCTAATTTGTCTGTCCTGAGAAGGACTTTTTGGTGGATTTTAGATCTCCTAGTTCTCATATGGGAATTATCAGCTATCTGCAAAGGTGATCTTACTAGAACAAGTGGTATGTTCGCCGGAGGATTTTGCTTTTTTTCTCACTGATAAAGAGCTTCATTTTGCGTAAAAACGATACCGGTGCTTCCTTGGCGACAGGTAAGGATGTCCCGATTATTATTTCTTTTATATAAAACTTTTACTCGGGTGAACCCAGTTATACTTCATAGCCATGGACTAAATCAACCCTGCTTAAAATGGCAGGTTGAAATCCAATTAAAACCGGAAAGGAACCGGTTACATACCCTTTCGGTCCTTACCCGGTTCTATACGGTTTTTATTTGATTTTGTGAAATCTATCTGTGTCTACTCGGTCCATATCTGGGAAATAGTAATAAAAAATAAGTTGTTTGAATATTCTACCCACGCCTACCCGGGTTTTATCTGGTCAATGGAAACAAAATGAAAATAATAATCATGTAAAATTAGAATTCTACCCGGAGCCTATCCGGTCTCTATATGGCAATCGACGCTTGTGAACCGGCTACCTGGTGCTACCCGGTTTCTATCTGGCAAATGGAACCAGAAATTAAAATAAAGATATACTTTTTTACCCGGTTCCTATCCGGTCTCTTTAAGGCACATGGCCACTTATAAATTATTAAATGAAAGTGTATTGGCTATCTGGTTCTTATCTGTCAAATGGAGCCAGAAATTAAAATAAAATACTTTTCCACCGGTTCCCATCCGCTCTCTTTAAGGGATATGGCCAGTTGTAAATTATTAAGTGAAATTGTACCGGCTACCTGGTTCTACGAGGTTCTTATCTGGCAAATGAAACCAGAAATTAACATAAAGATATAATTTTTTACCCGGTTCCTATACGGTCTCTTTAAGGCACATGGCCACTTGTAAATTATTAAGTGAAAGTGTACCAGCTACCTGGTTCTACCCGGTTCTTATCTGGCAAATGCAACCAGAAATTAAAATAAAGATATATTTTTTTACCCGGTTCCTATCCGGTCTCTTTAAGGCACATGGCCACTTTAAAAATTTTCAGCTCTTTACTAGAATCTCTGAATCCAACAATCTGGATGGTCACACACAATAGGAACCGATAACAAAGAAGTACATGTTTTTGCGTTCCTGATATAATCGTCGATCACTTTAATTTTCCTGATACATTTACTAAATATTCCCATACACGTATTCTTTCAATATTCCTAGATATTCCTGGTATTCTTGATATTCTTTATAATCTCAAATATTTTTGATATTCCAAAATACTTCGAAATATCCCTAAATATTCACAAATATTATGACATATTCCTCGCTTACCTTTTGTGCTCTACAAGTTTTTTAAAGATTTCAGATTACACCAAACTCTCGTTTACAGTCACCCCGTTCTCAGCCTTCCTAGAACTTGTGGCTCACGCAGTTTTTTAGGAGATTAGAACGACAGCGGTTGCAACCTTATACATATAGATATATATTACAATTGGAAACGAGTCAACCGGCCCTCACTATTTACGTTTCTGTCGTCCCGAAATCAGTCCACGGCCATTTGAAGGCAACTCGCGAAACTTGACTGAAAGCGAGAGTTTGGTGTACAAAATATTTTCAAGTGTTTAAAAGGATTTGAATGAATTTCCTAATCATTTAATGGTATTTAAAAATTAATTTAAATTAAAAAAAGATTTAAGTTTATAAATGAATTTAAAAAGATTTCAAGTAATTTTAAAGAATTAAAAAAATTCTAGAACAATTGGAAAAAGTACAAAAATTTTCGAGAGATTTTAAAGACTTTCAAATACTTTTTATGAGATAAAGAGATTTTTATTTATTTTAAGGGATTTTGTATCATTTTAATGGATTTCATATTGTTTGAAATGTCGGTAAAGGAATTAAAAATATTACAAATTATTTAAAATTATTTTTTAAAAATTCAAAAGAGTTTGAGGATTTTGATGTAATTTAACAATATTTTTATGTATTTAAAGAGATTTTCAAGAATTTCAAGGGATTTAACAGGAAAATGACTCCTGTTGAATTCCAAATTCCAAAAGATTTCGAAATATTTAAAAGATTTCAAGATATTTTTAATGTGGGTAGAATTTATATGAGTTTTAAGTTTTTAAAGTAATTTTCAAATATTAATGTTCTTGAATTCTTTAAAGTCTGTTAAATCTTTTGAAATCGTTGGAAATTTGTTGAAGTGAAATTGATTAAATTTCTGAAAATACATATTGAATTTTTTCAAATCTTTTAAACTATCTTGAAATATTTTTAGATTTAATTTAAATCTTGTTTACGCACATAAAATATACCATAATAATTGTTAACATTTGTAGTATCTAAAATCTTAGTACATATATCATTATAAGCGTAGCAATATTTTTTATAGAATGTGTTACAAAAATTTGCAGACCGCCTTGCACAGCTATAGGTTATATTTCAAATTTTGTTTTTGATACTTCAAGTTAGGTTAGCCGAGAAGCGTTAGGAATGCGAAACTTACAGGGTTTTAAGGAACCGTAGAAGACCCATATAGAAATCCGGTAGATGTTACCTGATCCCAGATAGAACCGAGTCAAGTGCCGGGTATAAACCAGGTCTAATCCCGACCACAAACCGGATACAGATCTTGAAGGTCCCGGATGAGAGCCACATAGAAGCCGGAGATAAAAATATCAATCCAGATAGAATCCGATCAAGGACCGGGTATAAACCGGGGACAAAATCCGGGTCTAATTCCAATATCGCTAGATAACAATCAACTTCCATCCGGTTCTTATCTGAGTTCTATCCGTAATTTTAAGCAGTGAAGTGACTGATGAGATTATAATGTTATAATTTAATTTAATACGATGCTTGAAACCTCCTGCGATCATGTTGTAGATATACAATTACGAGCGGCCGCGAGCGTTAGAGCGGACAACAGTCACCTCTGGATGCTTTCTTAGAGCTACCATCTGCCACTCCATGGGTTTTAAGTCGCTTGCTTCCTGATGGTCAAGAAAGTTTCTTACAATGCGACAGGTGTTTAATATAACCGCCTTCTGAGCTGCCACCAAAACCTTACTGACTCCTAAATGTTTAAGATGTTTAGTGCACCTTGCGTGCACATTGCCTGTAGCCGAAACCACAATAGGATGTATAGATGCATGATATTCATTTCTCCATATGGCCTTTACTTCATGCCTTAACTCGCTATACTTGTGGATCTTGGTTGTATAGGTTGCCTGCAAATTTCGGTTAAGTAAACAAGCAATGTCGATGATGTAGACTCTTCCACCTTTTTTCCGCGCATCACAGTGTCAAGTCGATTGGCTAAGATGTAAACATTCGTTTGGATAGTAACATCCCAATATAAGATGTAATCTTCGCTTTCTAAAACGGGCACTGGAATGTTTCTACAAAAAGGCATCCATTGTTTTAAAAGTCCTAGGTTGAGGGCAAGTTGTTCACGTATAATGCCCGCTACATCATTACGTCCGTGCGTATATTCTCTCTGAGCCATTACGCGACAGCCGTCAATAATGTGCTCGATGAATTCGTTTGTATCTACACATAATCTGCATCGGTCAACCACGGCCTGATGTACCACGTGTTTGCAATAATTCCTGGTCCTGACAACCTTGTCCTGTATGGCAATGACGAATCCTTCCGTCTCTGGATACAGGACACCCTTTCTTAGCCAAATATTGGATGCCTCACTATCCACTTGATGTTGATCTAACGGTTTGGAATTCTCGCCGTGGATAGCTTTCTGCCGCCCTGATATTCAAGGGCGTGTAGTCAAGATTCGCTTTACGGATGGTGCTGTAAACCGCAACATTTCGTTTGCTGTTAAAATAGCCCTTCAACTGTGTAAATTGTGACTCACACAGTTTTTTGACATCTACAACGTCCCTACCCCTATATGTCGTGGTAGAACTACCCTTTCAACCCTTGAATTTTCGTGGTGCATCCGGTGCTTCGTCATTTCTACGCGGACAATTCTGTTTAACTTTTCAAGGTTGGTGTTAGACCACTTGATGAGCCCGAAGGAGTATGTGAGGACAGGGATGGCATATGTGTTGACAGTCGTTTCGCTTGTCTTAACTATCGTATGCTGAATACCCTTCGATTCAAGAATACCCAGATATTAATATGATTCGCCTGCAGTTATTGCCTCGATGTCATTTTCGAACTCCTCTAACTTTGCGGTCCCTAATTCCCTTCTGATTAAATGCACTGTTCTGCATTTAGCTAGTCCGAACTCTATGTGGATATCATTGAAAAACTGCTTTGTGACATCGATCACTTGCTGCAGTTTTTGGGCTGAACTAGCGCACAGCTTTAGGTCATCCATGTACAGAAGATGGGTCACTTGATGACCATCCTAATTATCATGAATTCTGAATCCATGAGACATGCTGTTTAGTGTTTTGCTCGATGGATACAGTGCTAAACAGAACCATAGTGCGCTGAGGAGTCTCCTTGAAATATGCCCTTCGTAACGCATATTAATCTAGTTATCCTTGGTTTTCCATGATTACCTTACTTGATTCTTGTACCCCAGAGCCTCATCGCATGACTTAGAAAGTCAATAATGCGTTGGCAGATTTTTAAAAGTTTTAAGACTTCAAGCAACAAGTCATGCGGCACAGAAGGGAATGCTTACTTGCAGTCAATGTATGCCATGTGTAAGTTCTTTTGATGCTTACGAGCTTGATTCATGGCAACAGCGTCTATAGTGGCTAGATCTTTCCAGCCTCGTAAGTTTTTACAACATTCGTTTTGTTCTTCTGTAAGGGTGTCATTCTGATCACAATGAGAATATACCTTATTTGAAATGATAGCTGCAAGACATTTATAAATTGTTGGAAGATGGGCTATTGTTCGAGATTCAGATGTATTTTGAGCGTCTAGTTTTTTAGGTAACATATACGGTGTATATAAGAATCTTCTGAGAACATCTTGCCAACGCAAGATGCACACTCAACAGGTACTTGTATCAGAAGTTGTGTATCATATCCGGACCTAGAGATTTTCAGTTACTTGCCCTTTTAAAGACTACTGAAACATCCAAACCTGTGATGTTTCTCAGTGGCATTTCAAGGCTATTGCGTGCCCTCGCTTTCTACAGTTTGAACCACGCAGTATCCAAATTGCATCAGTTCATTTTTCCTTAAACACTTGACCAGTAGTTGGTCATATCTTCTAATTGAGGGACTCCGGTGTCTTACTGGTTATTTTGCTTTACACTCAGTTCACGATAGAACCTTCTTTCATCGGTCTGAAAGTTTCGATTTTGTTGCCTTCGTGCACTACTTTTCTTATACCGACGCAGTCTGGCAGTAAGAACATCAAGTATCTGCCATTGCGAGTCCATAATCTCATCCCCTATTGATGGTGTTAATGTCTCGATGTGCCGAGGATGGATGTATTTTGTAACATGGCTTATCAGCTTTCTGGTTTTATTTCCTTCCTCATATTGGGTTAATCGGCCCAATTTGCACCTTACTTTGCTGACAAATACATAAAACATCAAAAAATTTCGTTTATAAACTCTGATATGTCTAAGAGAAAAAAGTCAACCATAAATCATGAAGAATCAGAAGAAGAACCTGACATTTCTGATAATGGGGACAAAACAGATTATGACTCTGATAGTAGTATTTTGCATTCGAACTCAGAAAATGACGACTCTAATGACAATTCAGAAATCAATGAAGATTTGGAAGGATTTTTAGATTCTAATTTTTCTACACAGTCGTATTCGAAAATATATAATAGTTATAATAAAACCAAACAAAAATTGGAAAATGATCATAACTTTGATTGGCTTCTGGGTGAAAAAGTATATGAATATAGTTTATCTAATGAAATATTATTATCTGAAAAGGAAAATCTAGGTATCATGCAAAAATTTATTCTCGAATTATTCGAAATATTTTTTTCTTCGGAATTAAGAAAGTATATACTGCCGTTCAAACTAAAAACATACATAAGTGCAATAAATGTATGGCCATCAAATGAAAAATGAAATATGCTTTACGAGAAGACAGCGAAGCTGAGGAAAAGGTGGGGTGGGTAAGACCAATTTTAGGTATTTTTAGTAGCAACATTCTAACATATATATGGTTTTTTCTCTAAATCCCTTTCAGTGGATGAGATGATGCTAAAGTTTTCTGGGAGACTATCAATCGAGCAATTCATAAAATCCAAAACCATTAGGTTTGGTATCAAAATATGGGGAAGTTGCAGCGTAAACGGATATCTTTATGATTTTGACGTCTACTGTGGCAAAAATTCGGATAAAGGATCGAAATTAGGCAAAATTGCAATGAGAGTTATTCAGATGCTAAACAAGCTTCTAACACACACGTCTCCATGCAAACTTCGTTTTCATCATTTATATTTTGACAACTTATTTTGCTGTCCCGATCTAATGTAGGTCTGAAAAACGTAGGGTTGCCAGCGTCTACAGCTGTCCGTTCCGATCGAATACGAGAAAAAAACTTCGTTGATAAAAATGTACCCAAAGGAACCCATGCGGCTAAGCATGATAAAAACAGTGGCCTCAACTTCATTACTGTGCACGATTCAAAAGACGTATCGATTTTGTCAACAGCAGCTGGTATTTCTCCATAAATGCCTATGAAACGTTACGTGAAAAACGATCATGCAAAAAAAGTATTGAATTTTCCGAATTTTCCCTCCATAAGATCGAAGAAATGGTCTTGGATCCCTTCCATGAGAATTCTGCAGGCCCCTGCTACTAATGCAACAGTTTTATATAATACTGTAAGAGCGAAAAAATATCATTTCTTTTTTATTTAAGCTTCTAATTACAGTGAAAATCTTTAATAGCCCTCCCTTCTATAGTCCTTCCAAGAATTGACGCTGCGCAGCATGCAGGCGTAACAGGTGCTGAGCTGGGTGCGCGGTATCTGCGGCTGTCACTCAGGCGAGCAGTCAGGCGTGAACAAACAGCCCCGAAATTGAAGCTATAGAAGAGTTTCACTGTAATAATATTTTGCATAATTATATCAAACTAAGATGCTACGACTTTTTATTAAATATTTATAATATTGTATCTTATTCATTATTTAAATGTTATCAAAATTAAAATTAAAATGAAAAATAATAAATTTATATTCAATTTAAATAATAAAATCAATTATCAAAAGTGGCACAATATTATGTTAGTTTTATATAATTATGCAAAATAGTATTAATTGTAAGCTTAAATAAAAAAAACTTTACTTCTGAGAAATGTCAATCCCCTGCGTCAGTAGTACCGCCACAAAATTTGAAGAATAAAATACGTCGCCGAACGAACCTCATCGAACGTCGTATCCTTCTGGAAATTTCCTGCCCGTCTAATTCACTACCAGCAATGCCAGTAGTCTCGTTGCCCACCTCCCGCTCTTCCGTCGGTAAAAGTAAGCTATCCATACACCCAAGTACGCACTGCAGCCAACAGATGACTCTTAAGGCTGTTGTCGCTTACCGCCCTAAAATTTCAGTTTCTTTGCCCTATTTCACCCCTCACTTCCCCTGTAGACACCCTTTTCTCACCCCTAACATCCCCCAGCACTACGTGAACCACCCTTGTTCGGTATGAAGGTCCAAACTCCTGATCACAAAACTGCCCCGCTCCCTTTCAAACCTAGCCTCACTTTCCTATTTAGCCAGATCTCACCCCCAAACTACAATGTAAATTAATTTATATTTTCCCAAAGTACCCCTCACAATCGTACTCAGCTTCTAGCCTTCCACCCTCACACTCTACTCACACCTTCCACACAAATTCCTTAAACACGAAAGTACGAAATTTATGTGTTAGAAAATTCGCCTCAAATTTTAACAGAGTTCAATATAGTGTTGCATTTATAAGAGATAATTTATCCTCAATAGAGGTTTCGGACTGAAAAAACTGTTTAGAAAACGTTTCCCTGTCGGAAGATGTTAAAATCATGAAGATATGAATATTTTCAAACACAATTTGTTAATATGTGCAAAATCAAAATTCAGCAAGATAAACAGTTTCATGGCGGAAAATGGCTTAATAAAGAATATTAGAAATTAATTATTAACAACGAATTCATTATAATTCTGTAGTAGTATTTTCTATGAATATTATTATATATTCGAAATGGGGTATACGTGCCGGTTTGTTTTGTGTGGGAATTAAGTTTATGGTCAGGAGACGAGTTTACAAGCCCGAACTGTATTTCCAAAGTTTGATTAGTTTCTCGAAGAAATTGATTATTCTATTTATACCTAATTTCCTGTCGTGTGTTATTATTGACTTTTAACATTGAAGTGCCCGCAATATTCAGAAGTGGAATTCAGGCTAAAAATGCACGCGAGTTTTCCTCTAGAGATACGCGGTCGCGGGCAAAATCGGAGCGCGAGACGGAAGACCCAGTGCGGTGCTGTTGTAGTGTGCTGTGCAAGTGTCAGTGATACAGTTTGTGGTACTGGTGGCTAGTTGGACTAGTGAATGGAGTTTACTAATTGCCGACGGTAATTTCTAGCAAGTGAAACAAAAATTTTCTCAAACGGAGATAGCACGCAAGCCGAAAGAGGTGGCATCAGATGGTCGTTCCGGGATACCTCGCAGTTGCTTCAGTATTTTGACCCGGTCCAAGAAGATATGGACATCGCTCAATGGATGAGTAAAGTTAGAGAATGTGGAGAGCTATATGGATGGGACGATATAGCGATTCGAAATTTTGGACTCGCAAAGCTGACCGGTGTGGCGCGTTAATTGCGAGACATTCGTCCAAGGGATGACGAGAGATACTGGAAAGCATGGAAGGATTCGCTCGAGAAAAACTTCACGTGCAAGAAAAATATTCTGAGTCTTCGGCTTAAGGCTCAAAATTACAGAAAGAATTTAGATCAAAGTATCGCAAAATACTTTTACGAGAAGCTCGCTCGATGCAATGAGGCTGGCATGCACATTCGAGGCGTCCCACCTGGAAGAAGCGCCGATTCCAGGAAAATGGTTGAAAAGGAAGGTAAGCATAAATCACCTAATTGCTTTTGCTGCAAAGAGTCTGGCCACGTGAAGCGCGATTGTCTGAAGTGGAAATCCGGAAAATGTTTCAAGTGCGGTGAAGTAGGTCATTTTGCGCGAGACTGCGTAGAAAATCACGATCAATTTAACGAACATGTTTCCTCGAGTACCGCGAGTTCGAGTGCAAGTGGTGGTACATAGACCGTGAATACAGTGGGGAACACGCACCAAAAATATTGAAAAACTGCGGTGTTAGACGGGCATTCGTTGTCTAGCTACGTAGATTTGGGAAGCGGTACCGTGGCACTCTACGAGGGAGACGCAAACCGTATTGGAATTGAGTTTACGGTCGGAGACGGAATTGTGAAACCTATCCGGACGTTTTGTGCTTATCTATCTATCGACGGAGTGTGTACTTCGTTGAATGAACACATATTGCCAAATGAGGTTCAAGAGGTACTCTTGTTGGTAGGCCACCCATTTACCAAGCAACCACACATAGTCATTACGAGTCGCGCGGGGATGTTGTTCATCACCGCAAATGATGCTGCAGTGCCTACGGATGCAGTGAGTCAAAAAACTAAAACATTCCTGCGAGTGAAGCTTTGATACTGGTACTGAATGCATCGGGGAAAGAGATGAAAGTGACTCCGGTAAGTTCCGTGGCTTGCGGAGAAAAATGTGAAGAAAAGCCGCCAAAATCACGAACAGTGAATAACGTTCCGGCGACTCTGAGTGAACTGCACACGGATCTCGAAGGCGAAGAAACGGAACGTGTTCTAGAACGAATACAGGAACCTAGTTGCTCGAAACAAGAGGCAGATGGAGGCACAAATGTCATAGAACTGGACATCGAATTAGAGAACGAGAAGCCTGTTTTCTATCGGCCGTATCGATTGTCTTACAGCGAGAGGGGGCAAACGAAGGACATGATCCAGGAATTAAAGGATTGGAACATCCTAAAGGATATTCGTTCACCGTATACTAGCCCGATGTTGCTGGTCAGAAAGCCGAGCGGAGAAGTTCGTATGTGTGTCGACTACAGAGCGCTAAACAAGCAGACCATCAAGGATCACTATCCGATCCCTCGAATCGATGATTTGTTGGAACGGATGGCGGTTAAGAAGTTTTTTTACCACTTTAGATTTAGCGAGCGGGTTCTATCAGGTACCTGTCGCGAAGGACTCTCGGCCGAAAACGGCTTGTGTAACGCCTGATGGCCACTATTATTTTAAAAGAATGCCTTTCGGACTTTCTAATGCACCCACTGCATTTCAAAGATTAATGTATCGCGTTTTAAAAAGTGTACCAACTGATAATGCAATGACATATATTGACGACACTTTTGTACCATCGGGAAGTTTCGAGGAAGGTTTAGAAAGTTTGCGGAAAGTTTTTGATGCACTGAGAGCCGCGAATTTAACTTTGAGGTTTAAAAAATGTCAGTTTTTTAAGTACAGTGTTAATTATCTTGGTTTCACGTTATCTGACAAGGGCATTGCACCGGAAGGTCGGCTTTGAGTGCTCTCAGATATTTTCCAGAACCGTCAAGTGCTACCGAGATACGATCGTTTCTCATAAAAAAGAATTTTTGTCGTAGATTTAAAAGAGGTACGCGATTATTGTGAAACCGTTAACTGCTTTGACAACAAAAGGCGTAACATTTAAATGGAGCTCAATCCAGAAGCAAACATTTGAATTGTTAAAACGTTTGCTGCTGCTCGTATGAGTTGAAGGCTCTGGCTATAGTTTGCAGTGTAGAGCGTTTTCGCGTTTACGTCCCGGGGATCATATTCGTTATAAGAACTGACTGTGAGAGATAAAAAATGCTTAAAAATAAAAGAGATCTAAATCCGCGAATAGGAGGTTGGTTTGTGAAATTTTCGGAATACCAATATTGGATTGAATATTTGAAAGGGGCCAATAACGCGATAGCTGACGGATTAGGGAGAAATCCCGTGAACCCAGGCCAAGAACTGGAACTCGTAGGGTTACCGGTTATTGACGTGAAAATCACTATGGATTGGATCGCCGCGTGTACCGGATTTCAAAAGATCGAAATTTGTTTTTATGTACCGATAGATTCAAGACATGAATTAGTCACGGAATCGCATTGCGGCTTCGCGCATCTTGGCATTGATAAAACATACGGTAAATTAAAAGAGATTAATGTTATTCTAAAAATGCACAATTCGTGGAAATTTACATAAAACGTTGCATAAACTGCCTCTATTACAAAGAACCGAGTGGTAAAAAACCAGGATTTTGACATCCACTGAAAAAAGGAAATGCACCGTTTCAAAGTGTAAATATCGATCATGTAGGGCCATCCGTGACAACGAAAAATTTCCATAAACAAGTGTGCGCGATAATTTGTGGCTTCAGTAATTACACCGTGTTAAAAGCCGTGAAAGACGTGAACCGAACAAATTATCAGTAATACAGGAACCGCTTTTACTGCCGCGTATTTTGAGGAATTTTGCAACGAAAACGACATACAACTTGTAAAAATCGCAACTGGCACTCTGCACGGAAATGAGCAAGTAGAGAGATAAACCCGCGTTTTCCCGACGTTTTCAGCTTCTATCATTGAAGACGAAGAGGATTAGGGATTGGGACGAGAAGTTACTCGACGCGCAGTGGGAGTTAAATAACAGCGAGCACGGAATCACGAAAAGAACGTCATGTGAGATAGTTTTTACGCATAGAATAGTCGGACGATTAGATAACCCTCTGATAAGGGAAATAATTGATTGAAATAGGGAGATAGCATCAGAATAACCAAAAGAATTGGTCGAAAATCTGTTAGAAGTAAATAGAGAGCAAATGCAGGTACCACTTGATAAGAAACGTAAAGAAGCGTTCTTCTACAGTATGTATAGCCATGTTCCAATCAAAGATCGTTAATATAAAATACTCCAAAAAAACAAGTCAACCCATTCACCTTTTCTACAGTGGGAGCCTGTAGCCCTGAAACCATCGTCTTGGCGACTTGGCCAAAATGTGATTAAAGTATTCAGTTCGTGAGCCATTAGTCCTTTCATAGGACCAGCTTACTGACGCCCAATAAGCGGAATCGCGCTGGCATATCTTGCGAACATTTCTAACGAAGTACTCTCCTAAAGCCGTCATTGGCTTGGGAGGCTGAAATATCACTACGTTCCTACACTCCTCCCCCAACACTTGGATGAGAGAATGGAAAAGATCCTGAAGTTCAGCAGTCAAAGAAGATGAGTAGTCCCTTAATTTAACGCCCCCATATCTTCGGTTCCTTGTCGGAATGGAAAACCACAGCCCTCAGCAACCGAACCGGCTTCACCGAGCCATCAATAAGTACTTCAGTCGCCCCAGGGTATATCGAACCTTCAAATTCCTCGAAATGCTCATAGGAGACGTCGTTTCCCTAAAGGCAAGGCAAGACACAAGGTTGATATCCAAGTCCATCAGCAAGTCCACCCAATCTTTATCGAAATAAGCAGATCTAACGGTGCTATTAAAGGCTCGAATAAAGGAGGACATGATATTAAAGGCATTTATTAAATCACAAGCGCCAAGGTTAATTGAACTGCAAGGAAGAGGGGAGTACCTCACTTCAGACAAGCCTTCATTAAACCCTTATGGACTGTAAGTGGAAGAGTAGGCAAGGCTTCCCACGTGACACTGTAAATGACCCTCAGAATGTTGACAGCTCTTGAACCCTTTACTGCTATGTTTTTTATGTGAAGCGTCTTTGGCATACTTCTGTCGAGGTATTTAAGATAGAGCTGAATTGTAATTTCCGCACCCCTAAAATTTCAAAACTATATCCTCGAACCGATCCCTGCACCTTGAGAAACACACAGCTCGACCTTTGGGATGGACATTGAAAGGCTCATTCTCCTCAGCCATGGCAAAACAAATTTAACTGCGCGAAATATCGGAGCCAAGGCATCTTGAACTTCATCGGAGGTCACGTATAGGAGGACATCATCGGCGTATATTGATATCCTAACCCCAACCTGGAGACTCTAGCACCACTGCCATCTGTCCTAAAGATCTGGTTCCTTTTTAAGACATGGAACGTAACAAAGTTGAGAATTGTTTCTGGGACTGCAAGATCCTTCAGCTCTCCGATAAGTTCCCTTGAAAGGACTGCATTTAATGATCTTCTAAAGTCCACGGCCAAGGCTAATGTTAACCTCCCCCTGCCAAAGCCCGTCATAATGTTAGCCACCAGCGCTGACACGCAGTCCATAAAGGATTTTCCTCTCCTAAAGCCATATTGAAGGTCCTGCAACCAATCCCTACTTTCAGTCAGGTGTTTGAGACGCATCTGCGTCAGTTTCTGAAACAACTTGCAAAGAGCCGATGTTAATAACAGAGGCCAAACCCCTTTTCCATCAGCCTGAGGGATAAAATGGACCCTGAATCCCGCCATGCCTACGGAAAAAAGACTTCCTAAACATGACATTAATTAGTTCATGCAGAAATCGCTGTGAGAAATCAGAAAACCCGTTAATGATTTCATAGGTTACACTGTCAATTCCCAGTGCTAATTAATAGCTTCGCAGGAAGAGAGGGCACACAGGAACTCGCTCTCGTCTGGATTAAGGATCGGCTCAACTGAGGCCGATGGAAATGTCCGAGCGAACCAATTCTTTCAACAGGATCGAGAAATTTGCAGAAGGATCTGAAGGAATTATATTTGATTTCGCGGGGAAATCGTTTGACTTTGTTATCCGCTACCCTGAAGAGAACCTTCTCTTCCCGGATCTGGTTGGATAGGTATCTCTTCCTACTTAGCGGGCACGAAATTTAAAGACGTTTGTAGGACGTTCTGAAAACTAGAGATAAGACGAGCAGTACTTCCCATGATATCATGATACTTCGAATACTGCATTTTCTTCGGCAGACAGGACCTTCTGCTTGCCGGAGGCCATTTTAAAGGTGTTTGCATAAGAAAATACGAGTGCAGTATGCTGGAAACGGCTCACGCACGAGCCGTTCGTGTACGCACACAGAGCAACAACCAATCGCGTGCGATCTGTTGCTTCTCGAGTGGCGGTCCGATAGGTGAGCGGTATGTAGTCAGCTCGCACCGCAGCAGCACAAGAGATTTCACGCGATTGGTTGGCGCTCTGTATGTGTGCACGGACAGCTCGTGCGTGAGCCATTTCCAGCATACTGCACAGGTATTTTCTTGTGCGAACACCTTTAAACTTCGGCTACTGCTCCCGCCAACCGCCTGAGGAAGCAGTAGGCAGTAACTTCGGCCGGATCTCTACTGCGTTTTTTATCCTGCTGCAAACTCCGGCGTCAGATACCTGAAGCCCTAAATCTTTTTTTTCTGCGTCTTCTGACTCTTCTTTTCTAACATGTTATTTCCTTTCCCTATTAAGTTCAGAATTAAATGCCAGTAATTTAATATTGAGAATTTTTTAAGTTTGAAAGAATGAAATTATATTTATTCCAAATATTTATTTCCAAAGTAATTGTTTAAATTGTTTTCTCAAATTAATTGTTAATATTAGCAATTTAAGAATACAAATGCAAATCACATATGCGTCTTTCTCTGTGTATATTACTATATTATTATTGTAAATAATTAATTATGCAGTTAAACATTAGACAGTACTGTGCTAAATAATGCCCAAAAATTTATTTTAAAAAACAATATTTTTGCGTATTTTTGTAATTTTCAGTAATTTTTGAAATTTTGTTTAAAACCAATAATTACTAAAGGATAATTTGAATAACCCCCATGATTATATAATTACCCCCATGAAAATATAATGAGTTTATGACCTAAAATTGCAGTTTAATGCATTTTTAAATAAAATATAAACAAGACCAGATTCAAATCAGACAGCCAGATATTTGAAGTTATACACAGCAAAAAAAGTACTTAATTTAATTCGAAAATTCGGCTGATTTTAAGGTGTCACAAAAAGAAGCATAGGCAATCTGAAATCAAGAATTACATCTGAACATTAAATTAAGGGAATTAGATTCCTGAAATTCAGTTTGGGACTATTTGAAATTCAGGGAGGCATGATCTGAAATTCAGGTGTGCTCGCTCTTCGATTAAGAACATATTTATACTGAAAGCTAGGGTAACCTTAAGTTAATACACTATCATAACTGAAATTAAGGGTAATATTCTAATTAAAACCAGGAATTTCTCACACCTCACGGGCACTCATCAGCTGTTTTATATCATAGTTATTCGTTTTAGAAAATATACAAGTTGGGTTCAAACTTGTAAGAAAATACAGGAAAAGTAGGAAAAATGGAAAAAACGGTATATTGGGGGCTGGTGCGATCCAAAATTTTCAGACAATTGTGTTCCGTAATGTATTGAAAGGGCGCTCATGGTGCCAAGTAAAAAGTTTTGTAATACTTTAATTATTTTGATGGGCTTAATAATGCAAATATTGGCTGACAACTCGAACTGATTTTTCTGCAGCACTTTTTTAAATTCGTGAAACGAAAACTCAACTTACTTTCAGAACTGAATATTGAAATTTAGGAGGATACTTTACTTTATTCCAGTAGAAAAATGCTGATTTCTTATTTAAGTGTTTATTTTTACTGTGTAGAATCTTCTGGCGACGAAATATCTCGTTTTATAGAGGACGTAAGCTCACAAATACTCTTCCAATTTGAAACAAATATTGTTTCTCGTATGTTATAAGTATTTGAAATTCATTGCTTGCTTCAATAAAAAAAATCCAACTCGTTT
>NC_046665.1:37470338-37474912 GCF_010883055.1 Belonocnema kinseyi
ACTTCTCTTTCCATATTCTGATGTGGCATATCGTGAATCGTCCTGTTATGAAATCCTTGAGAACATTTTAAATCGGTTCTAAGTTAATAAAAGTGACGTCGATTTTTTGGTAATATAAAAAGCATGCTTTCACGGAATCCGAACTTTATATTTTTTGAAATTTTCTGATCAAACCTTTACATCGATGAGGACGACATCCTGTGAGTATTATTCGGACAAAATCATTTTATATGTTAAGAAATTAAATTTTCCCATTTTTCTTAAAAGCAACAACAGATACCAAAAATAGTAACAAAATGACTTTCATATATAAGCTACATATTTTTTGTACAATTTAACAGTAAAAAAAGTTTGTTGTATTTCATGGCTTAGCCGAGTTTTTATACAAAATACTACTAATTTTCTACTGATTACACGTATTTGGATATCAATTTTTGTAAATGATAAAGAATCCTTGATTTATCGAATAATCCGAAGAAAATATAACAATTTTTGAAAATAGCAAAATGGTAGCTATTTTTATGAACACATTGAAAAGGCATTTTCTCAAGAAGCTCAAATTTGATCATTTTTCTTTTTTTTTTTATAAAATATTGCTGACATCATTTTTCAGCAAATTCAATTTTTTTCAAAGCAGAATTTTTGTATAAACTGCTCAGAAGAAGGGTAAGTGTAAAGTGCACTAATTTATTTAGAATTGAAATTTGTGACAAAAAGTCTTTTAAACTCTTTATTAGACAGTTTCATTCCATTGATTTAAATATTTAGTTTTTAATTGTCAGCAATATTCCTTAAGAACATAGAAAAATTAGAAGGTGGACTTTCTGAGAAAATTCAGTATATTTTCTTTCGATTATTCCATAGATGAAGGATTGTCTCATCATATATGTAAATAGATATCCAAACACACGTAATGAGTAGAAAAATATAGCACTAAAAAAATCCGCCAATGTTCGAAAGATTTTGACAATTGTAATTGGAAGTTTAATTTCAATAGCTCGTAATTCCTAAAATAATCACTTTTTCTCGTTTAAACTATGCAACACTTATCCCTTTATTTTCATTGTAAACTTATATGTTTAAAGGCCAATTGATTCTGTTACACTAACCTGCACCTCTCTGCATAATTTGAAATGGAATCGGCCTCAACATCAATTTTCTCCTTCTTGCAAATTCAGCTGGGAAAATCAAGTTGTATTTAATAGAAAAATTTTTTCCTTTATTCAAAAGCCAATAATTTTTTATACATTTATTCTTGCATTCAACACAAATTCCGTAAGTATATGTCTTTTCTTATGAAAAATTCGAAAATTCAATATTTTAATAAACACATTCTCCTGGCCACAAAAATAGTTTGGCCCGCAGTAAACTCGTACAAATTTAAGAAAAATTACAAGAAATCAAAAGGCGAAATTTTTTGTTTGAATAGTCTTTTTATGTTATAAAAATGAATGCCATTTTCTTCACTTTGAGGCCGTTCACAACATTCACCGGAATTTTTCAAATGAGAACTTTAATATGCTAAATACGTATAAAGAAAATTTTAATATACCTCATCAGAATCTTTTTTTTTAAATAGATTCTATATATGTATACACTGAACTTATAAATTTCATAAGATTTTCACTATCCATCCTAAAAAGCTGGACGCCTTTTCGATAGCCATATCCAATTTGCAAATCACATTCCTTTGCATAAATATTTTAAAAAATGGGTTTAGTCAAACAAACCTTTTTTCACTTTACGCAAAAGAGTAATCACATATTTAAATTTACATTAATAAACAGCATTCTTTGAATAAAATCAAATTTCAAGGCATTACAAAAGCAAAAATTAAAGAAATAGTTTTCACATAAAACTCAAACAAATTATTTTCATTAAATAAACTTGTGATAAATATTACTTTTGAATTGTGATTATTTTATTGAGATCTCTATTACAAAAATTTTATGAAATTAATTTAAATAAAACATATAATTCCCAATCCTGATGTTGATATTTTCCTAATCGGCTTAATCCAAAGGGAATCAGAAGAAAATGGAGAAATTCAAGAAATCCTAAAACTAGAAACTTCAAGGTAACCGAGAATAATGCTACGATATATATATAGATATATTACAGATAGATCGTAGGTAAAGAAAGTTTGAAGGCTTGAACCCATGCTTGAACCCTTAAGCGCATATGTGTTTCCATTTTTATGGCCGGAGGAAGCAGTGGGAAGGCCTGCCGGTGTACTGCCGGAGTTTGCAGGAAAAAATCAGCAAAGTAGGGTACTGAGCAACTGCAACTTCGGCGGGCGGGAGGTATACACGCTGGTTTTTGCAGTAGGTCCTGCGAACCGCCCGCTCACCTTTTCGCAAGGGCCATCTCGCACTCACTTCACCTTATCGCCAGCGAACTTGACATCGCTGAGTGTTGAGATGAAAATAATGGCACCAAATGCATTGAACAAAACTGAATTTTTTTAATATCTTCATAATAAATTATTATTATTTTGTTATTTCATTAAATAGTTCTTGAAAAATAAGAATTAGTTTTCAAATACACTTATATAGAAAAAATTAATTTTTACGAAGGTTTTAACAAAATAGGACCCAAATGATCCAAATGCATTAAATTTGTTTTCCCCGCAGCATACAACGAAATTAAGTTAACTGGTGGTTAAGTGAAAATACCTATTTGAAATTTGAAGAAATTTTCTACTTAAAATATAGGTATTTTAAAAATTATTATTTTAACCCTTGACTGGCACTACTCCTTTTTATTACGTAAATGGCACAACGGGTGTTTTCACCCCTGGTGTTCAAATATGTCCCGCGCAGCCGGTATTGAATATATTTGCACACAAAAAAATTATGTAATTTAGTTTAAGACATGTTTTTTAAAATGGAATCGGGTTTATCGTGAGTTTAATTTAAGTTAGTTAACAAAAAATTGAAAAAAACGGCAAAAAGTGAGTTTTTATCTAAAAATTCATGACTGAGGTAATTTTTAATATTTTTACCTAAAAATTGAGGGTTTAACTCTTGAAATACTGCACTTTAAAAAAAAATTTTGCATTATTGTTGCCTAAAAGGTATTTATTTTGCAAAATGAAAACTCGATTTTATGGTCAAATAAAACACCATATTTTTCCATGTTCAAATCAATTTATTTTTGTTTGAATGCACAAAAACATTTAATAAAAAATAAAAAATACAAAAGTAACATACATTTTTTTTCCAAAGTTGTAATTACTCTTTCAAACCTACACAGTCGCTGCAAAGGCCTGCGCTGTGCTTATGGCACATTGGTCGATTGTAAGCGTGGTTGTAAGTGTGCATTATTACATTCTCATCAGAGAAGGTATTAGATTTGTGTACAATTTGACCCCCCCCCCCCGCCCCCAGTTTTTGTCAAATGTCCACGTTTGAAAACCCCCTGAATCCGAAAAACAGGTTTTTACGAATAGTCTGTCTGTATGTCTGTATGTATGTATGTCTGTCTGTCTGTTTTTGAACACGATAACTTTTGAAAAAATTAATCTATCAAATTGCTCTTTGGTACACTCATTTGGTGTCCTAAAATAAAGGTCGGATAATTTGAGCTCAAAAATTTGTAGGGGTCTTTTTTATCCATAGTACCAGTAAAGGGTTAAATTTAAGCAGTTATAATTCAGTTCAAGATGCAATTACAGAATAGAGGCGTCAACTGTTTTGTGGCTGAAAACACTTTTTATTTTTTTGCAACAAACTATTAAAATGTTTAATTAAACGATAAATAAAGGGATTTGAAAAGGTAGATATTTGAGACGTCATAGTAACAATTATTTTAAAGTTTTGCCTCATCAAATCGCTTCATTAATAGTTCAGTTAAAGATTCTAATAGATTGTTGCCAAACAATTTTTTTCAGACAAAGCGGAGGTGACGCTCCTATTCTGCAATCTAACCCAGTTCAAAATATTGCAAATTGAAAAATTCGAAATTGATCCTCTTGAAATTATGCATGTTTTTTACTTGGAATATATTAAATCGAAGAAAATAAAAGTTCAAATCAAAACATGTACAAATTAAAATTGTAACTTATTTCAAAATTGAATAATTTTAAACTAGAAAAATTTAGTTTAAAGCAACTTTCGTAGGCTCACCATACTGTGGGAACTATTGAGGGAGTATTTATAGTCACGCTACAACACGTAATTAGCAATATAAATGATAATTTCAAATCTAAATTAGATTTTGAAGTTTTGAGATAACATCTGAGTACCCCATTTTTCATTTTTTACTACGGGCCTGAACGACCGTGTTTGGTTCGGGTCGGAGGGGATCGGCGTTTGAAGATTGGTGAAGGAGAGAAGAGAGTTTAAAGAAGGACAAATGCATCAGTCCCCGCGCGGTGATTGTGGTGTGTGTTCTGTATTTAGTTGTTGGGCCTATTCTTTTTTTCGACTTATAACCTAAATTTTACTTCGCTTTTCGTTTAATTGAAATCATCAATCCCTATTGTCTTGTTTGTGAATTAAGAAGCATTTAAATCAAAAAGTTGTTAAACGGCCGGCTGTTACTTTGAATAGCCGTAGTTATATACTTACACG
>NC_046665.1:37475012-37478542 GCF_010883055.1 Belonocnema kinseyi
CATAAAAATTATCATACGAATGCTGAAGTTTAGTGAAATTGTTTTGTATTTAAAAAACTGGATCCACGCGCGAGGTAACTATAAAAATCTTATTCTACAATGAATAATTTATGTTACATTTACGAATGTGAATTATTTATTTTTTGAATAGTGTTTGAATTATTTTCCACTACTTTTTTAACGCAACCTAACAGTACTCCATTGTTGTTGATAAAATACTATAAATATTATAAACATTAGGCCGTTAAACTTTTCAAGTTTGACATCAGTTATTTCAGGGGCGTAAAAGTAAAGGGGTTTTTAATTTTAACGACCAAGAAACCGATACTTTCCGAACGCAAACAAAGGATAAGGCCTCTGTTTAAAAATTAAAAAAAAAAATTTTAGATTCATTATTTCTAACGTCATTTCGTGTTGACGTTATTTTTTTTTGAAAAAAATGTCTGTAAGGTAAATTCCGAAAAGTATGATATGGCCTTTAACCCTTTTAGATTAACTTAAACGTAACAAAACTTTTTGTTTCATAAAAATTTTAATGTTTGTTAACTGTTAATTATGTTCATTAACATATTTTTTTAATGCCTTTGGCCCATCTTTAGTCATAGAGAGCATCTACGTGTGTCGAAATTTCGCTACTAGGGGTTTGCCTGCATAAAAATCCGGCTATTCGTACCAAAATCTCGGTGCAAAAAGCCCCATTTCCAGCTCCCTCTACATTCGTACCGAAAAAAATCCAGCTATTTGTACAGAAATTTCGGTACACGTAGCTTGGCCTTTGTTTTAATCAAATTTTTAAAATCCGTTTTTCATGATTAACCTTATTTTTTATTATAATAATTTATAAATCAATGTATCATATAAAATTATGATCAGCCGGCAACCACATCTTGACTTTTAACATTACAAGTCTCCTTAGCTTCTACAGTGACTCAAGAAGGTATTGTCATTCATAGAATTCACGTTTTATTTTTAGAATACGGAACCTGTCTGATGCGACTTAGCTTGTTGTATGCCTACTATCATATTGTCAAATATATTGTTTTAAATTTCTATGAATCCCATTTTGCATAATTGTGATGACATTATACGAGAGGCTTCATAGATATGAAGTACATCAAACCGAATTTTTCTATCAGAATGTAGTTCTCAATTTCTCTACTTAAAAACTAGTTTTTTCTCATTTTTGTTGTTATTGAAGTATTACACATTTAAGAGTAGGTAAGAGTTCCTCATTACCTTTTATTTAATTTTCCAAACTTTGTACTCGATATTTCGGATAAGTGTTACATGTTCTTAAGGGCATGTTAATCTAACTGTATGAGCAGTATCAGTTTCTTCGAGTTTTTCCAAGATATTTTTTCAAAAAGTACATGTAAATAGCACTTTCACATATCTGTAAGGTATGTGCAAAGTGCCAGATTCCTCTACTGTGATATTAGAGTGCGGGAATATGGCATTCTGAAATTTCGGGAAATGGCAAATTACATGAAGACAAACGTCTGTGCACCCTTCTTTTTTGAAAAATAAAGTATATTTTGCAATAAAAATTTAAAAATTTTAAATGCCAATTCAAAGTGTACCATGTATTTTAAATTCAAAACATGTAAATATAGTAATTTCAAATTGTATCTTGAAAATTGTTTAATTAAACAAATTTGATGTTTCGCAAGAAAATGTACCACATCTTCAATATTAGTTTCGAAGGTATTCGCGTTTTTATAAACAAGGGATAAAAAATATAGATTTTTGTTTTTCGAAGGAAAATCATATTACAATATATAATCTTATACGTATGCACTAGAAGTAAGCTAAGATAGGTTAATATGATATTTGAAGACAAAATATAACATTTGCGCAATTAACAATTAACAATTTTTCTCGAAAAGCTGTTTTACGAAATTGAAATTTCAAAAGTGCTCGGTGCCTCGTCTTTCAACATATAGAGAGTTAGTTTGGGCCCCATATGTTGGAAATTGATCTTCTTTATCTATTTTTTTATGTTAAAAAATCAACAATTTATAACTCGGCAGTGTTCAAAGTTGTTGCAATGCAACATATAAAACTGGAAGCATTTTTAAAATTGAAAAATGTCAGTGTAATTTCATATTAAAAGTGTTTACAATTTACGAAATTATAATATGTGTAGTAGCAATTGTAATTTTGCGTCTTCAAAATCCAAAAATATCCATTTGAAATTTTTAAAGATTGATAGAAACTTTTATGACTTGAGAATACAAGGTAAAAAGTTTTCAAATTTTCAAAATGTTTCATTTAAAATTTTGTAAAAGTCTTTAAGTATTCAAACCTCAACCTAATTTAAAGATTTTACATTCGACATTGCAAAATTATTAAACAGAGCGTTTAAAATTTGAAGAATTTCAAATTAAAATATTAACAACTGTAAAATTTCCCTATCTTTCTGGAATTCAATACTTTTAAGCTTCTAATTCTTAATTATTATTTATATTATGTATAACATTATTTAATCGCAATAAACTATGTTCAGTGTGCATCAATTGCAGAAGCTACGTATCCTCTCGGGTTATCTTGTTTATTGAACTCCAATATCTTTTTATCCAAATGAAAATATAATAATAAAATAAGAATAATAATTTAATCAAGAATTACCAAGAGAATTGCTAAAAATAAATCAAATTTAGTCTATTTGCTTTTTTTCAATTATTTTTAGACACCACACGCGAAGCTGGCCGATTCTTCCAAATTCGAAATTCATTCCTAAAAAAGTACAAAAATTACTAGTGACGATTGCTGAGATGGATGAAGGAACTTTGACCGAGTTTGAGGAGAGTGTGTGCTTCGATATGGACGATCCAGATTTTGCTCCTTTGGATCACAGAGCTTCCGCAAAAACTGCACTTCACGGGATCAATTTCCGGGATGTGGGTTTTACCGTTAAGAAATGTGAGTAGCAATAAAAAATATAATGATTATTATCCTCTTACCTAACGTTATTTAGCTAACTTTATGGCGAGAAACTCGATTTTCACTCTATAAAACTAATTATCGTTACACTTATTTTTATAGTCAAAGAAGTACTCTCATAATTAAAGTGTTGCAAATTGACTAATAATTTAATAAAATAAAATAAAATTATGCTGGGCTTCCACAGAAAAAAGAATATTAAAAGCTTACTATTTTCTTCTGCCTTCAGTGTACAATTTAAAAAGTTAGTTACACAACTTTTCTGTTCCTTTAACCAGAATATTTAAAAAATAATGGGGGGGGGGGGGGGGGGGGGGGCTGGAATTTGATACTTTGTATACTAGGAAAATCCGGAGATGCTAATGAATCTATATTTAGACCGAAAAATTTTTTAAATCTGAAGTATTAGTACAAAACCTGATCCAGTGACTGGAAATGTTAGACACCACAACCGCGTTTTAGTTCGCCGCGATTTATTTCTTCCTGGAACTGCTCGCTTACACAGTTTCTCAGGGGAGCAGGGCGAGATCTGTTGCAACACACACACACACACACACACATATATATATATAATAAATATAATAGAT
>NC_046665.1:37478642-37499919 GCF_010883055.1 Belonocnema kinseyi
GATACAAGCAACTCTCACTGTTTACGTTGCGATTCCCCCGCTTTAGTTCCAAGGCTATTTGCAGGCAACCCCTGACAATGGAACTAAACCAAGATTTTGGTGTACTCAATATATGATATCACAAGAAATTATGCAATTGTGAACAATTTCGATGTACAATTTTGAAAAATTGCTACGAGTGCTATTCAAAAACCCTCAATTTTTAAATCTTCAAGTTCAATTTTATTGTGTGTAATTCGAAAGGTTACAATTCATATTTGAAAAACCAACATCTTAAATGCTTATTTCCGAAATATTTATAACTTTTGAGGATCTTAAATTAAAAATACTGTTCAATAAATGTAGCAGATTCTGGCTTGAATTTGAAGGAATCTAATTAAAAAATATTCTCTTTTAAGCGTTTCTTTCTTGAAGTCTTTTCAATCTGTCGAATTTTAATTGCCCCAAATTAACAATAGTTCAGTTTTTAAGACTGAAATATTTAAAATGGCCAGAATATTGAAAGCTTTCAATTTACTATTTTATAATATCATGCACTTCAAAATGGACAACTCTTCATTAATTAAGTTTTGAACATTTTGAGATTGTGAATTTACAATTTTCAGTTTCGATTACTTTAATTCAAAAATTTTAAACAACTAAAAAGAAGTGGGAAATGCTTGAGATTTTTTTCTGGCACGTGTTTAAACTCTGATAGTCGTTATAACTGAAACTTTCCACTAGTGCTCACCGGTGCGAAACTGATTCAGGGTATCATGTTTTATAACACAGACAGTATATCAATAATAACGAGGATAATTAGAATGTTCCATATTATTGTAAAAACTCACTTTTGTTTGCATGTTGAATCATATCTAAAAATACAAAAGCCATACTGTCAACTGTTTGTAAAAATGACAAAAAAATAGATCATGGTATAAAATAATAACATATCCGTAAAAGAAAAATGAAGCTGGAAAAAGAAATTAAATTAATACCTAAAATGTAAAGATCAAGATGTGAGGAAATAAAAAGGTAGACCAAGAAAACTGAAGAAAATAAACTTCTTGTCACGCTGTGAGAAAGAGCATTTTTGACGTTCTTATTTTCACATTTGAACAAGTTGTATAGCTCAAAATTAAACGGGATCAAAATGAAATATTTCCAATTCATGACTTGAAAGTTTAGAACAACAAATGTTTAAACTTAATGTCAATTAAGAATCAAACAATTTAAAGTTGAAGCATTTAGTATTGTTAAATTTTAAATTGGGAGATTTTAGAATTCAATGATTTTAATTTCACCGTTTAATTTATATTTTAGAAGCTAAACCACCGGATGGTGATCTAAAAACTTTTAGGTTAAATATCTAAATATTAAGTCGTTAAGTCCGGGTGTTAGTTTTTAAAATAATGGATTATAAAACTTGAAATTTATTGTACGTCTTCATATCTACACTCTACATACAGCGATTGATGACACATTTTTCTTAGTGCAGAAACATAATATTCGACTAAACATTCTTTCTATAAAAAATGACATAAAATAGAGTGTCATAGAGACATATGCTTCGTTGTTAATATTTAGAAACTCATTACTTCAATTTTCTTATAAAGAATACATCAGTGAACATTCTAATAAAAAAAAATGATTTATGTAAAGTAATATAAAAACCGAAAAATATTTATATAATTACACATAATATCTTAATTTCCCTTATATTGTTGACAACTCTTAAACATACATAATTCTTCAGATAAAGTTGCGATTCGAAAAAGAATGATTTTACTCGGAATCGAAATGTTTTAAAAATGAAAATAATTAATTAATTAAATATTTTTGCGTTTGGATAATGGAAGACTAAAATAAAATAATTCTTTTCCTCATTTTTTTGCAAATAGGGAATTAGGTTTACTCTTATCAGGGGTCAATTAAGAGGCAATAATCGCTCACGGCTAACATCAACTTTTTCGGGAAGCTATTTAATTGTTCCTTACCGTTGTTCGACCTCGAAATGCACAGGAATGACGCAAGTATATCGTAGTGCGACAACCGCAAGTGCGAGAATACAATTACCCATGCAAATGTATTACTTTGTGACGTATATTCACTTTGACTGCACACGCATGCCTCGTGATTGTCTCTAGAAATGCAAACTTTCCGACAAAATCGTTGTAATCTCGTGACTTTTCTCTTCCTTAAAGTTCAAGCACAAAACTATTAAATCCCTCCGACACGACACAGAAAGAAAATTGAACTTTTTAAAGAATATTTCAAAGATGATCTGACAATCGAGCTGACAATTGTATATTCGAAGAAATATTATCACCTTGGATCGATTTAAAACTAATGTTTATTATATTTTCATTAAATATTTTCATAACATGCTTATTTAAAATAAATTTAATCACATTTAATTTATTTATATTTTTATAAAATTGAAGGCGGCGTCAAGTCGCCTTGAAAAACTGGAGGAGCTTGAAAAGCGAATGGATTCTGATGAAAAATATTTGAATATCTCATCCCTTATTTTCGAAACGACGAGACACTTGGAGAAATTATAGAAAAAATTAATTCAAGTATAGAAATCAAGTAGTTAAATTTCTCATCTGCATAAAATCTTGCAAATTATTTTGTAAACAAAGAATAGAAAGTAAAAAGTTTGATCTATTATGCATTTATAATTATAAATAATATTATTTTTAAAGTGATTATTTGAAGTAAAGAAGTAAAATAGAGATAACATTAAATTAAATTAGACTAATTAATTTAAAACTTTAGAATATTGAATTACGTAATTTGTCATTTCGATATATATTTGTAAATTCAAGTACGTGAAGTATTTACATAATATACATAGGTTGGTAGGAACATAATGCAGCTGATAACAGGGTGTCTGTCCTGCCAGGAAAACCTGGAGATATCGATAAATTTTTATATACATACCTGCAGAAAAACCTGAAAATGTCAGGCAATTTTTGTATACATGCCTAGGAAAACCTGGAATAGTCGGGAAATTTTTTTATACATACCAGGAAAAATCTGGAAATGTCAGGAATTTTTTAAAAAGTTAGGACATTTTTCCGAGAGCGTGTATAATTTTTTTTTAAATTGCAATATTAAGTTGAATAACAATGATTCTTCATTTGTATAAGTAGCTTTATATTACTATATCGAACTATTTTGTTTGGTTTGAAATTAATTTTTTAATTGAAAATTCCACTATTCTGCTTTTGGAGGAAAATTGATCGGTTTTCGTTGTAAATATAAGTATCCGATTGAAATATCATGCATTTTTATTTAAAAATCGGTTCTTTTTGGCCGAATTAAATTGTATTTGATTAAAAAGTGAAATCTTTTTGGGTTGAAATATCAACTACTACATTTTTCGATCAGAATTCATCTTTTTTTAAAGGAAGTTTTAATAAATTGGTTGAAAGTTACTCTTTTGTTAGAAAAATGATTTTTTTGTTATTTATTCATCGTTTTAATTAAAAAATTATCTCATTCGTTGAAGAATGAGCTTATTTGTTGAAAATTCTTTCTCTCTGGCTGAAAACAATTTTTTACTGAAACTGTCACTATTCCAGATGCAACTTTAATTATTTTGTTGAAGTTTGTTTGTTTGTTGAAAATTGATATTTTTTGGTTCAAAATTCAGTTATTTACCTGGAAAAAACCTTGAATTGTCGGGGGTTTTTTTCAGGATTAGAGTATACACCCTGGATAATAATGGAACTCTTCTGTGTGAACAATTGCGAAAAAAGCTTGTTTCCTATGAAAAGCAAATTTTTCCAAAAGTTCTGTGTTGAAAATAGAGAAAGAAGTTATCGTGGGAATAATCGCACATTTTCTAGGAAGGTATATAAGCGAATCATTTGAATTGTTACATTGCACTTTTTTAATAGTGAAGCAAAAAATCGCGAAATGATTGAAGGAAGTTAATGTGTTTACATATAAATCTCTTTACGGGAAATATCAATTTTTGAAGTCTTGAGCATATGGGGAGAGCGATTTTTCAAGCTCAGCTTAGAGCCTTAGAGAGTAGCACCGTGAATAGAGATTTATCTTGTACCAATGAAATATGTTCCCTACAATTTAAAAAACAATAACCCCCTAGGTTGAAGGCATTTTAAACGTTGCCATTTTCTAAGTTCTAACCTCTAGAAATAACTCAGTAAAAATGTTTTCTTGTTTTTTGTACCATATCCACACGAATCTCAGCAAGATATTTCTTGACATGTTTCGATTCACAACAATGTTTCATACAATAACAAAGATTTTGTCCGAAAAATTTTGGGAATGATGGCGAACATGCTAACGGACGCCCCTGAACTCTTCGTTTGTAGAATAATAAAAAAAATTTATTTGGCTAAATTTAATTTATGTGTTTGTATTTTGAGGTTATGTGTGTTACAATTCTCCCCAGCTTTGCTTCCAAAGCACAAAATATTTTTGGCCAAAAAGGTGGTACAGGCAAGAAAAAAAGTAACTAATCTTCCGGAACTAACCTTGTTTGTAGAAATTTAAAAAAGTTTATTTTACAATTAATTTCTTAGTGGCAACCAGCAGCATCGGTACGACAGAGACCTACAGTATCAGAATGGCATACAGCTGAAAATAGTTCCTAACCTCAAAATAGTGCACATACATAAAATTTTTATTTAGCTGAATAAGTTTTTTGGATATTATCCATAAAAAAATAGTTCGGGGATTTCTGTTATACTATTTTATTGCATCTCCGAATTCAGTTAAAATTTAAAAAAAATTTTGTGGAAAGAAAACGAGGGGAACTGAATCCGATTTATCATACGACAAAGCATCGCATGTTCCCAGAAGTTTTAAATGTTCAATTGTATATCTAGGGCATCCAAATTTGACAGATTAATGAAGCTTTCACAATTACTCAATTATTTAGGTATTTAATAATATTGTCGCATTTAAATATTTTAAATCATAAGTTAGTGAATTAATTGTTTTTTAAATGATTTTGGTTTTTCTTATAACTATAATCAGATAGAATTTATAGCCCTTCCTTTATTTAAGCAAACATTTATTAATATACTTAAGGTATATAGGACGAACTTATCCTTATCGTTTAACGCCAAAATGATAGCTTTGAATATGGTCTTCGTTATATGCAATATTTATCGTCGATAATCTGCTACATTTGTTGGCTTTAATTACTCTTGTAACTTATATTTTAGGGGTATCGGATCTGTGCGAATTTTACCATAAAGTTGTATAGCCGTGGGAAAAACTTGGTAGATAATGAAATATTGAGCGTGATCTATTATCTCAGTTCTTAGGAAACTTCTTTAAACTGGAATTAAAGTAAAAACTATTTCAAAAGGCAGTTTTAATTTCTATTTTGAATTTTAATTTGTAAAATCGATTTAGTTATTTTAGTTAGCATGCAGCGTAGTTTTCCTGATTTCTTTCATTTTTACGCTACACAATTTTAGACAGAATGTAAGAATTTATTTTTCCAAAGAGTGACCGCAAAACATGATATCTTTAAACCTCTTTTTAAGATTAGGTTTTGGAACTTAAATGTATGCGAAACAATACCCCACGATGACACATTATCACAAAATAGTTTCCATTTAACGTGACAGTTGGTTTAATAGATTTCAAAGCACGACTTTTATGCCACTTTTATTACTCAAAATTGCTTAACGTAGTGTAGGAAAAGTGGCTGATCCAATATGGCGGATCACGTTCAAAAAAATGTTTTTATTATCATGGATCCCAGTTTTGTGGTTCAAAATGTCCTAATCTGTGGTTTTTTGGGTCCCTCAAAATGAATTTGAAGGCAGATTTTCAAAATTAAAAATGTTTGAGCCAATATGATGGACTACAGATTCTTTTCCGGCGATCCAAAAAAAAACCACTGGGCGGGAAATCTGAAGCTACCGAACTGGGTTCTACGATACTCAAAATATTTGATTTGAAGCGGTCCGCAATATTAAAACAGCCATTATGCAAACTTGACTTCAAATAAATTTTCAGCAGCCCAAGAAACCACAGAGCAGGAAATATTGAGCGACCAAACAATTCTGTTTCAAAATTGTATTTTTCAAAACAGGTTAATTTGGCGGTCACTCTGTTTAAATAGGTACATAATTTGGAAACAGTTCAATACTTCAATAAACAAAGTGGCCATTGGACCGAAGAACTTAGAAATGGCCGGTTTCTTCGATTTTCGAGCGAATATGATATTTGAAGATTATATTATATTTTACGATTTTAAACGAATTCACAATGTGATCCAATTCGTCATTGTCGCAAAGCGAGATTCACGTGAGCTCCTAGTGAATTTTTCGCAATTCGCCTCGATTAGTTTTTTTTTTCTGGGACATTCCAAATGAAATGATTTAAATTAAAAACCTATGTACATAATTAGACAATAGGGTTGTTTCGCGATTTAAGATAAAATAATTTTTTAATACATAATTTTAAGCTGAATCGAAGGTACGTTATAATTTTTTTTCTTTTGTGTAGTTCAACAGAAAAAAATTATAAAAAATTGAAGGCGATAAAACACTTATTCAAATTTGTGTCACGTGACTCAGAGATTCTCATAATTATCTATCAATATGGCGATGTGAAACTCATGATAAAGAGGTTAGGCCAAGGTCTGCTTTCAATTCAGACTATTTTGAATTGATAGCTTTAATTGTGAAGGATTATGTGACAAAAAAAGTTATCCTGTTGTAATATTTGGTCTGCGAGTCAGTAGTATGTTGAAGGAAAACAGTAAATGCAATTATTAACACATTTTAAAATCGTACATATTTAGAAATTGTTCAGTAAACAAGAATTCGTTTAAGTACTTTTTCAGCGAATTCTTTATACATACTCGTATCATAAATATATCTATTTTCGGTAGATTTTCTCTATTGGTTTTTACGAAACCCTCCTTTGAAATTTTTTTAAACAATATTTTGCGACTTCTATTTTCGATGTGCACATAATCAAAACAAAACATCGGCACAGAAAAAGATATTTAAGAATCACTGACACGTGAGCTGTGATTGGTGGAAAATCGACATCGTGATAAAAAATTCATATTTCAACATTAAATTAAAAATAGTAAACAATATGTAAAAAATGTTTTATGGGAGTTTTTATAGTCAGAATTTTATATACTATAAGATCCATTTATTGTAAATCGATGTTGTTGATATGCTGTTGGTGTTCTTTCATCTGAGTTGTTTTTGTGTTGTATAGTGGTTATTTTCTAGTGGAGATGACTTACTTCAGACAAAAAAAAATTAAAACTTCATTAAGGTCGATATAAGTTGTAAAATTAAAAGAACCATCCTCTCATGTTCTAATTCTGAATTAATTAGTCTGTAAAAAAATAAAAACATTTCTTTATAATAAAAATATTGTGAAATTTAATGAGATAGTTATTAAAGATTAAACGACATGAGAACAAAAAAAAATAAAATTTGACCTTTTTTTAGAAATAAGGTTAGAAAATATAATTCAATTGTTTTGTTATCTGGATGTCATTTTTTATGTTTGTTAAGAAATTTTGTTCTAAAATTTTCGGTTAGGATTAATGTTTCGTCAAAATTGTGAAGAATGTTCAATTGTATAGCAGTAAAATCATGTTAAAAATTAAGGAGAAAAAATTTGCGTTCTGCTCCATTTTATCGTTTCGTATTAAGAACGAGAAAATAGAGAGAGATGGTGTACAAAGGATAAGATATCAGTAGTGTAACTATAATTTCGAAGTATAAGGTTCAATAGGAAAAAATATGGAAGTTGAATATAATTGATAATTTCACCTAATTGATTATTTAACTAGTAAGAATAGGAGTATGAAAAAATTGGAGATCAAATTAAAGAATCTAAGATTATGTTATATAAAGAACTATAATGTTTCAGATCAGTTACTACATTCAGGCATTTATCACCTCCATTCTTAATAAAGATCGTTTTAGCTACTACTCTTTTAAATTGATTAGGCTCATGGTGTAGAACTTGAACATTTATCCAGTCTGTTTTATGACCAGTCTGAACCTGATGTTTTGCTATCACTTTATGGTTTTTTGGACTCTGTCTAAAATTGTCATGGTGTTCTTTAATCCTAATGTACAGTAATCTTTCAGTTTGACCTATATAACACTTTTCACATTCTAAACATTCCATTTTATAAACTACGTTTGTCAAATTAAAAGTGTCCAAAACATCTTTACCTAATTTTATGAAACTGTTGAATTTGGAATCAACTCTAGAAACTGTTTTAATATCAAAATCTTTCAGAATTCTTTTTATTCAAAGTTTACCTCTTATCGATCAAGACTAAAATTTATTTATGAAACGGAAACTGATCATTCTTTACCTTTTTAAATGTCAAAGTCATAAAAACTAATGATGGAACTATCATTACTGAATGGTATAAGAAGGGCACTTATTCAGGTAGATATATAAATTTTCTTTCTAACCATCAAATTCAACATAAAATAGTTACTGTTAAAATTTTTTTTGACACTATGTATAAATCATCACATGAGCCTTTTCCCGAAACTAACATTGATTTCATTGAAAATATTTTGTTTTAAAATAATTATCCTAAGGAATTTGTTTAAGTGCATATTAAAGACAAATTAAAAACATTTCAAGAACACGATACATCACACTTAAATTTAGGAACAGTAAATTATTTTTTGTCCAAATTTTTCGTGTCTATTCCTTTCCATTGTAGTTTATCATTTGAAATAAAAAGAATTCTGAAAGATTTTGATATTAAAATAGTTTTTAGAATTGATTCCAAATTCAACAGTTTCATAAAATTAGGTAAAGATGTTTTGGACACTTTTAATTTGACAAACGAAGTTTATAAAATTGAATGTTTAGAATGTGAAAAGTGTTATATAGGTCAAACTGAAAGATTACTTTACACTAGGATTAAAGAACACCATGACAATTTTAGACAGAGTCCAAAAAACCATAAAGTGATAGCAAAACACCAGGTTCAGACTGGTCATGAAATAGACTGAATAAATGTTCAAGTTCTACACCATGAGCCTAATAAATTTAAGAGATTGGTAGCTGAAATGTTCTTTATTAAGAATGGATGTGATAAATTCCTGAATGTATTAACTGATCTCAAACATTATAGTTCTTTATATAACATAATCTTAGATTCTTTAATTTAAATTCCAATTTTTTCATACTCCTATTCTTACTAGTTAAATAATCAATTAGATGAAATTATAAATTATATTCAACTTCCATATTGTTTTCTATTGAACCTTATACTTCGGAATTATAGTTAAACTACTGATATCTTATTCTTTGTACACCATCTCTCCTATTTTCTCGTTCTCAATACCAAACGTTCAAATGGAGCAGAACGCGCATTTCTGTTCCTTAATTTTTAAAATGATTTTACTGCTATACAATTGAACATTCTTCACAATTTTGACGGAACATTAATCCTTATCGAAAATTTTTGACAAACAGGTAACAAAACAATTGAATTATATTTTCCTACCTTATTTTCACAAAATGTCAAATTTTCTTTTTTTTTGTTCTCATGTCGTTTAATTTTTAATATCTATCTCATTAAATTTCACAATATTTTTATTATAAAAAAATGTTTTTATTTTTTTAACAGATTAATTGATTAAGAATTAGAACCTGAGAGGATGGTTCTTTTAATTTACAACTTAAATTAAGCTTAATGACGTTTTATTCCTGATGAGGAGAGTGTTATACCCTCGAGACGTTGAAAGTTTTATTTTCAATAAAGGATCTAACATCTATTCCTTTAATTTTTTTGTCGGAAGTCAGCTCCATTAGAAAATAACCACTATACACTTTAAGATCCATTTATTGGAAAAATTATACCTGACTTTTGAAACAACCCTATTTAAAACATAAATTCCTCAAGGAATTTCAAAGATTTAAAAAATTGGATTTATTATTTCAAAACTGATGCCGTAATAGTCAACAATAATATATTTTGTCAGTTTAAAACTTAATAACCTCTGATTGAAGCTTTATACATAGTACTGAGATCTTTTAAGACTTAGAGTTTCAAAATAAAAGTTGCTCTATTATGATGGCTTTTAATTTGAATGAGGAGAAAATTGTAAGCGATTATCATCTATCTAATATTATCTAATTTTTTAGGCTTTACATTTTGAATTCTTACCAATTTTAATGATTAATGCGTAGCAATTGCACAACTTTAATATTTGTTTCGAAACATTGTTCTAGAGTCTGTTTATAATATTAAATTAGTTAACATTTTTTGTTTTTATAGCTTTAAATAAAAAAAGTTTCAGCTTTGCAAGTTTCAATTTTTTAATCTT
Source organism: Belonocnema kinseyi (assembly GCF_010883055.1). Taxonomy (NCBI): domain Eukaryota; kingdom Metazoa; phylum Arthropoda; class Insecta; order Hymenoptera; family Cynipidae; genus Belonocnema; species Belonocnema kinseyi. The sequence goes on from NC_046665.1 coordinate 37,488,956, forward strand.
TACCACTGAGAAAAAATGGTTAAAAATCGAGGAAATTTGGGAAATTACAGGATTTTTTTAGAGTTTAGTATGTGTGTGTTTGTGTTTTAATGTCACATTTGGTTGTAGATAAATTGATGAAATTTAGCGTCTTTATTTTCACCACTAATATCTATAATGTGACAGAAAGATTTTTAAAAACATTTATTACATTTTTTCAACACTTTATAATATTCTAGAAATTGGTTTTTTATACTAAAACTTTTTTCATTCGCATAATTCATACTAGATGCAAAAATATAAAAAAAAAATTTTCTTCAGACAAATTGATTGGTCTATGATATCAATACATTTCATTGATGCGTAAGGAAGTTACGGTATTTTATGATGTTTGAAACATTTTTGTTTACCGTAAAAATTTTTTTTACTCTTCTAATTCAACGTGAGTAGTCAGTACATTTTATTGAAAGGAAAGTACGGTATGGTCATTTGACATATTTTAAAAATATGTTTTTACGCAAAAACTTATTTTATTGACATAATTCAAAATTGATGCATTGGTCTTATTCCATTGTTTTTAAGTTAAGGAACTTTTGGTCTATTATAATATTTGAAAAATCTATTGTTTTCAGCGAAACTTTTTTCATTAACATAGGTTGTAAGTTCAGGAATAAGAATAATATAACCTGTCTATATCAATACCAGGAGATTACTTCACTCATTGACAAAGCATAACTAAAACACGACGAAATAATAAGGAGATCTAACTCCGTTTTACCACTTAGCAATAGAAACATTACCGTAAGTGGTAGGCACATTACAGGAAGATCTTAAATTTTCATGCGCAGGTGCGCAGTTGTCACGTAAGTTAGAGAGGTTATGTTCATTTGTTTTGATGCAGGTGGCAACATTTTTTCAATTGCCATTTATAATTATTTAATATATTAAAGTGTATTGATCTGGACAAGTGAAGTACTTCAGCGTTAAGACTTGTAAAGTTAAAAAAGTGCATTATAAAAGTGGTAAGTATGAAGACTATAATGAAATTGTTTGATCATGAAATATTGAAATTGTAGTACATTATTATTTTTGAAATCGTATGTTGGAATGAAGGATACTGTTTTTCTCTAACACTTCCAAATATTTTTTATCGCAAAAAAACCTGTATAATAAAAAATATAACCGATTTAGTTGCCTAAGATCGCGTCAATTTGACAAACTTTCTCACTCGCACACTTTTCAATGTATGGGAAGAAGACAATTGCGCACCTGCGCACGAAAATTTAAGATCTTCCTATAATGTGCCTACCACTTACGGTAATGTTTCTATAGCCAGTTTGGAAAGGCTTCCCACTGTCAGTTGGGTCTACTTATTATTCCTTCGTGAACTAAAATTAAGAATTTGTATTTTTATTTAAGACAACTTCACACCTTATGATCCTATGGATATTCCGGTTTCTTCAATTCATGAAAATTTTGTTTCTATAATTCGAGAAACCATGGGTGGGAAATTTCAGACAATCGCGATCAATAAATTTTCAAATTCAGCTTAGTGCAGCATATTCAGATTGCTCGCGCAAAGAAAAATTTCGGTGAAACATCAATTGCGCATATCTTCAGAATGTAAAGTTTCCAAATTCGTTGTCAACGAAATGTTTTTGGTTCTATGGTGTCTTCAAATCACATCGAAACAGTTTTCATAATTTAAACAAAACATTCTAAAAGGCAACAAGTTTTTTCCGTGTTGATATACAAATAATAAAACTGTTTGATTCGAGACGAATTGATTGACCTAAATATTTTTTTTATTTCTATGTTAGGTGGGGGAAATGGTCAGAACACCCCCTGATATTTTATTCTAGAATATGCTCATTAATTTTTAATATTTAAAATAAATGTATCATTAATGTAGCCTCTGTGGAGAGCAATTATATTTTTTAATCATTAGTTATAATGTGAACAATATAAATAAAAAAATATATAAAAACAATGTGGAAACAAAAGCAGATTAATAACTTTTTGAATTCTTGAATCTTCAGAGAGCGACCTGAAAAAAGTTTTGGGTTGCCCTATTTTTCTATATATCTACATTATAAAAGTGATAAACAGTATTTTTATCAGAGGTGCTTAATTATAGACATTTTATTGCTACATTTCGCAATAAAATCAGAATTTAATTAGTCTTTGATTTAAATTAGCATATTGTTATCTGGTGCGATGAAATATCGTTAAAAGATTATTTTTCTAGAATTGCTTGATTACATCTTCCTCAGATTTATGTAACAGATCAGATCAAGGTTTTTAAACAAACCACCCAAGGATCTTTCGCTCGCGTGGCAGACGTTTACACACCGTTAATGTTCTCATCTCTCTATTATGACTAGATATGCATATAAAGTCGGCTTGCTTCGCGGATCATCTTTGTTTCCTCTCAGAATAAAGGAACTTGATCTCCAGACAAAATTGGATCCAAGGATCGTCTTTCTTCCTGAGAAACGTCTGGCCAATGCACCTTACCTTTCTCTGACGCGTGCACTAATCGGCAAGATAAAGTCTCTCACTTAATCTTCGCTTTCAAGGCTAATCATTTTTTTAGTCTGGCTTTTGATTATATAATAAATGCCCAAGAGTAATAACAAATTATATACATTTTTATTTAAAAGTAAAGAAAATGAATTACACTTTGGTTAACGCGCTTCGCGAGAAGCCTTCCAATTTAATGAACACATTCTTATCACGTGTCTAATGCTTCACACTCGGTTTTGTCCAAAATGTGAACATTTCTACATTATGTTCAACAATATTATATCAAATGTATATTATATTTATTTCTGTACCTCAGCCTAAGATTTCTGATTCAGATAATGCAAAATAATGTACAAATTTTATTCATCATTATTACTTTAATATTTGCCCCTAATTTTTATTCTCAGCTATCCTGAAAAATTTATCATTTCAATACATTTATATCATTGTCCTTAACATGCGTTGATATTGAAACAAAAGTATTTTCATTTTTTTATTTTTATAATTAAAAGAATATGCCCGCGTAGTTTGAGCGCGCCTAGGGCGCATGACTGTTGGTTCTCGCGCTTCGCGTTCGATGATGTATTTATCTCGCGCTTCGTGCTCGATTGTACATTTCTCTCGCGCTTCGCGCTTGATTATGTATTTGCCTCGCGCTACGCGCTCGGTCTTTATATTTTCGCACATTCTTGCGCAAACCTTTCAAAATTAAGACTCAAAACATCCACCACTGTAATTTTGTGATTGAGAATTCTCTTTCGTTAAAAGAGCTTAGCTCGAGAATTTGAGCGCACCTACGGAACGCGACTCATAGCCATCGCACTTCGCGCTTGGGCTATGTATTTCTCCCGCATTCGCACACAGACCTTTCGAAATCAAAGGTCAACGGACCGACAATTGTAATTTTGTGATTTTCAACTCTCGTTTGTTAAAGTACTTTCGGCTTTAACGATCACATTTTCATTACGTATCTCGTGCTTCGCACTCGATTTTGTCCCACGATTTGTTTCTTATTTTGCTTTAAATTGTGTTCTAAGCTGCGCTGAAAAATGTATCATTTCAATAAATGTATATCATTACAATTCATAATATGCATAAAAATTGAATCATACTAATTTCTATTTCCTTGTTTTTATAATTGTTTTTATTTTTGATCTTGTTTTTTACAATTAAATAAAAACTACTGCGCATCTACATATGTTATAATACAGGAACCCATATAGGGTCTTATGTCCTCTTTCGTCTTTTCTGTCCTTTTTCCAAAAATTTAATTTTTTATTTTTAATTTTATTTTTTACGATTGAAAAAAAGTCTACTCGTCCTATCGAAAAACTTTTTAGGTTTTAAAAAAGTGTAAATTTGATTTCAGGGTGAAATATCAAAAAATCATAAAAATCATGGCTTTTCAAAGTTTATCTCAGCTAATGTGCGACATTGAAAAAAATGTTCTAAATAAAAGTTGTAGATCTCATGGAAATACACATTATTTGTTGCAAGCATTTTTTTATAGGAATGCTAGTTTCCCACAAAATCAGTGGTAAATCCATTAGTTTCGGCCTATTGTCTACTTACGCTCTTCACCGCGAGAAGGTTGGATTATTTTGAAGAGCATTGTTTTTAGATTTGATTATTTTGTACGTTCAAAAAATTTTAAAATATTTTTGTGTGGCGGCAAGGCACCCTGGTGACTATTTAAAGAAATAATTTAAGATCACACCCCTACCCCTTTTCCAAAGCCTCATGGGGTTATAGACTTCTGTCACTTTCATTTTGCCGAGTTTCTCAGAAACAATCATTCCTATAAAAAAAATGCTTAAAATGAAAAATGTGTACTTCGATGAGATCTACAACTTTTATTTAAAACCTTTTTTAAAATTTTGCATAAAATATAAAATAAAATTAGAAAAATTGTTACATTTATCACTCAGAAACTTATTTTTCTTGAAGTAAAGACATCATTTTTTTCAATTAACCAAAAATAACTACAATATAAAGAACTCCATTTTTAATTTAAGAAATTTTTTATTGGAACAAGAAACCGTTTCTTCGAAACAAAGACAGTTTACGATAATTTTTTGTATTTCAGACCTGAAAACTTCGTAATCGTACAGAACTAGAGAACTAAAATTTTTAGGAAAATGAATTTATTGAGTTAAAAACTCTTCAAAAATGAAGTATACGTTATGATACAAAAATTGGTTCTTCTAATTTCTCTTTATAATTTAAAATGCTATCAGTCTCGAGCAGCTATGAGACCGGGAAACGTGGGAATTGTCAAGTCGAAAAGGTTACCCAGATTGCTTAACTTACTTATATGAGATAAGCTAAGAAAAAGGAAAGTGAATATGATAGGCATTATGATATTTGTATTTGCGGAATTAAGGAGAAAAGAACAGTAATAATTTGTTAAATAATCAATTTTATGCAAGAAAATTACTTACACCCTCATTCAAGCTTTACGTTATTTAAAAGAATTAGCGATGTTTTGGTACAAGGAAATGAATCGCTACGTTTTTTTTATAAAAATATAATTTCAAAACTTGAGAGAAAGCTTGTGTTCCCTATCTAAAGCGAGCTTGATAGGAATTATTTCGTTATTCGAGCACGGCGTTATTAGTATCGAAGAGTCTACGAACATCAAAAGGTTGAACCTACAAATTGCACTGAGGATTAGAAATCAATTCTGCTCCTTAAGGTAAGACAGATTCAAGTTAGAATTTCGAAAAAAGATTGATATGATGACTCAAGAGACATGTCGAGTAATTTTCTAGAATAGTACCTATGATTTTTATGGTATTTTTGTGGACTTCTCTTAACTAGTAAAAGTACTGGCTTATTCATGTAAAATATTTAATGAAATATACAATTATTTGTCTGCTTATTCATATAGAATACAGAAAAATTGTTTGATTTGCAATTCCTTTTTTATGAACTTCTAAAATTCGGTATGAGTGGTCCCATCCGTTACGAAAATAATAGAAACGTTTATTTTATTTTCTTTAGTATGTACTAAAAGATGAAAAATTTGAGATCTGAAGTTAGTTTGAGATAATTCTCATCATATTTAATTTAAAAATGTTTATAATACTTGGAAAATATGAAAAAAGTGGTAACGGATGGGACATAGGAGGGTGATAACAGATGGGACATTCGGCATTTCAAAGCCTTTCGTCTGACCATTACCCTAATGACGGCGCTTAAGAGATTCTAAATTTGCATTGTGGATTCTGCAGAAGAGAAGCGAAAGAATTTTGAAATTCAAACCTTTATTAGTTAAAGTGTTTTATAAATGTTTAAGACCTTGAATGACAGGGATATTCTTAACTATTATAATTCGGTCAGATTCTACTTACAGGATTCAAGGAACATCGTACGTAGTAAATTAAATACACTATTCCTAATAAGTTAATCTACACTGAAACCCCGTTTAAGATTACGCCCAGATAAGTTCACTCTGGTTTAAGTTCACGCGTTGCTTTTCGTTTAGGTTTATTTCACCTCCCCAACAAGTTGTCGATGCTCCGCCCATTCATGTTTCCCATATATATGTCAACCAATCGCATTAGCATATGGAGGGGCTCCTCTCGTGGTGAGAACGATAGTGGGAGCCCATCCTGAGTAAACCTAAGTGAGATGTTTTCATTTTGGAGGAGTAAACTTAAACGGGGTTTCAGTGTATTTGTAAAGGGATTGAAACTTATATAAAAGTATATCTTAAATGTACGAATGCCATAACTCTGTAAGTGAGCTGATACAAACTATCTAATTTCTTTTTGAACTCAGTGAAATTATTATTGTTCGTTGTTCTGACCTTATTTCATCCATATTTTGGTAACTTATAAACACATTTATCATACTGTGATTTACATCAATGTAAACATATTATCATATAATTTTCTGACTAGACTATTTCACTGAAACTTAAAATATAATTTGCGGACTTTTTTACAGATAATGGCGTCAGTTCTTAAAAAAGAGCAGATGGCCAAATCCGCCAAAGATCATTATCTTGTTGCGAAAAAATTTTGAAAAAACGACCGTTTTTTATGTACTGACTGAAGATACCTTAGAGAATAAAAAATTCCTTGATGCGAGGTGGAAAAATGTTTTAAAAGTGAAAGTGACACTCAAAGAATGCAAGACTGTCTTAGGCTCAAGCGCATTCCATCATTTAAAAAAATTTGACAATTATCGTATTGTTGTTGGGCAAACTTCGAAGTATACGCTGCATGAACTCACAATTTTCCCTTGGGAACCCGAAGTGTATTTTCAGCACCTTACAACACATATACGTTTAAAATACAGCGATGTGTACTCCGAAAGTTATTTTGAAGTTCAAATAAAAAAGTAGTGTGATATTAGTATTAATTTTATAGATATAGATGTTGATAAGCATGTAGAAGAATAAAAGTTTTAGCCCTGAGTTTTTGACAATAAAATTTATTTTTCCATTGATTAAAAATTTTTGATAACTTATTTAAATCCTACTCCTTTCAATTCTTAGTTCATATTGAAGATATATTACCTGTAAAGCCTCCAAACTAACTTCCTGATCGTACATGTCCCATCCTTTACATAAAAGAAGAATTTTATCCAAAATTCTAATTCACATATTTTCGAACTTGACATATATAAAAATAAAACTTCAACAGACAAATCCATTACAAAACAAATTGGTGTTATAACGATTCTCAATTCGCAGAGTTCTGATTGAAAGGAAAATTAAGTCTTGAAGTGAGTCCCGTACGTGTCCCATCCGTTACCTTCCTTTTCGTTTTATAACATGAAAATTATCCACCTTTATAGTATTTTAGAATCTGGAAAATTACAAGTTCATGCGTCTTTGTACAGATAGTGTAGCTTAAATAAGATTTACTGCAAATATTCCTGTCTCTAAGAGTCTAAGCCCTAAGGTCGCATTCAAGTATTACGTAACGCGCTTAGAGGGGGGGGGGGGGGCAAATGCCAGTAAAACGCGTTACTTAATACTTGAACGCTTCCTAATCCCTGGATGAAAAAAGGTTCTCTAATCCAACGGGTTGGTTCCATAAAATCAATACCTGTCCGAAAATTAAATAATCTCAACTTCGTCTTTACAAATGTACTTGAGAACTGGTGTAGTAAATAATATTCACAACGGATCACTGGATCCTAATGAGAAATGGGCGGAAAAATGTATCGAATATATTTTTTAAATTAAATTCCCTTTTAATGTCTTAGATTTTTGGAAAACCCCAAGTAACAAAGTTGGACGGAGTTTTTACTCTTGAAAAGAGTTCTTGTAGATAATTGCTTTCTGGCAGGGTTGAAGGCCTTAACGACCTTTTACAGATGCATCGGCTCGACTTATCAAATTCTAAATGGTTTGACACCAACAAGACAGTAAAATTTATCGCCGGAATGTGAGTTTTGCCAGTATTAACAGATTTTAAAAGATTAAGTTGTAAATTTTACAGCTGTAGAAAATAGATTGAGGGTTTCCGGATTGCAGTCTTGTGTACTTTCTTTTTTTTACTTTTAAAATGTTTAAGGCATAAAATTCGCAATTTATCAAGCAATATGAACACGATCGCCTTTTGCAAAAGTTATAGATTGCCGTTTTAATTTGGACCAATTGTGGGACCAAAAAATCCAGTCCCTCGGTTTGAGAAAATGTTATAAAGGTCCATCCAACCGCACTGAAAAACACTATTAGCTGGGATAACTATTTTGATTAGTAAATAATAGTACTGCTATTCAGTTACTTGTGAAAACTATTTTTGTTAGTTGGGATACGAGTAGGTGTCGTTACTATCTAATTAGGTAGACCAACTACTTTTAGTTTGTCAAATCCACTATCTGTAGCTAGTTGAAGTTACTAATACAGTTAGTCATGTCTACTAATTTGGGAATGAAAATTTTGTTCTTGTTACAGGGTCTAATTAAACTGTCTCTATACTATCGAAATCTAAATTTAAAACTCGTACTTACACTGAGAAAAATGAATAGTTGGTGCTATTACCTTCTTATTAGTAAAGCATTCATTGGTTATTACAACTATTCCGTTAGTAACACCGACTAATCAAATAGACGGCTTAGGAAGCCATTTGTAATTCTCGTAACTAATTTAAGTTAGTAATATTTTAGTAGGCAGAGTTACTAATACTTTAGTCACCTGTACCAATAATTGACTCTATAACAAATAAAAGTAGTTGAGCTTACTATTTTATTTGTCATCTCGATTAGTACGACTGCAAATGCGACAATGATGCCAACATATCTGCGATAGAATGACAGGGAATGTTCAGACATGGACGTCATAACTCGCTGTTCACTTCATGTCTCCTTTCTATATAAATTATGGGATTATGAGAAGTGATAGAAAGTTTAGGCTTCGAGAATTATATCGAAGCTTTGGAAGGTATGTATACGATATTGCGAAACCGAACGAGTTTTATGGTAAGTCTTACTAGAAATCCTAAGCTACAGAGTGCATCTGCAAATAAATATATCCCAATGGGCATGGGGACATATTTTTTTGGAACCCCTTATCAGCTGGACTGACATCAGAGTCCCTAAGACGTCCCAAAACAATATGCTTGTTTGCCCACTGGGATCTTTTCAATTTCGATTTTGATAGTATAGTGACAGATGTTTTAATTAGTCACGGTAATAAAAATAAAATAGACATACCCACGTTAGTAGATATGACTAACTGTCTTAGTAAGTTCAACTATCTCTAGATAGTGGTTTTGACAAACTTAAGTAGTTAGTCTACTAACTAAGAAAATAGTCGGTTTAGGAACCCGGCTGTAGTCCGCTTGACTAGTTTACGTTAGTAATGTTTTAGTAGTACAAGTTACTAATTAATTAGTCATCTGTACTACTAATTGATTTCTCTAACAAATTCAAATAGGTGGGGTAACTATTCTATTTGCTACCTTGGTTGGTACGATTGGAAATGAGACAAACAGCCCAACATACCTATGGTAAAACGAGGAAGAACGTTTAGAAATGACCGTCATAACTTGCTGCTCACTTTCTGTCTCGTTGAATTATGGCTATTTTTATGTAAATAATGGAAGTATGAAAAGCGTGGAAAGTTGAGGCTTCGAGGATTATTTGGAAGCATTCGAAGGTATATATAAGACATTGTACAATCAAACATCGATATCCACATTTCGATAGTGTAGTTATAGCTGGGTACTTCCCCGCTATTGGAAAACTGGCCTGTATAAAACTGTCCGAGCTTTTTTTTCAAATAGAAAACAAAGCTGGTCTAAGGTAAAGATATTGGTTTGTTTCAACGTAATCTGCAAACGGCCGCATAAATTTTGCAGTAGTTCAGGATTTATAAACGATTTTGTGAAAAGTCGCGACAGGGGACTGACGCATGTACCAGGGGACTGTCTTTGTGAAGTAAAAACTACATGTTATTACTGATTGATTATTTTCATTGTTTTTTATGTTAGAAAAATGTCTTGCAATAAGAAACATTTATGTACCTAAAGTTCTGAAGGTTCAAACGAACGAAATATATTTTCCCAATTCTATTTTATCCATAAATGTTGTTCCAATTGCAATAAACAAAATGCATTATGATTTTGTTTTAGTAAAAGTCTTACTTCTAATATAAATTAGCAAACATTTTAGCCATATTTATAGTTTACAAAGTGAAACATGAAACATTTGAAAATTAGCGTTCCTACTTTGAGGATCCAATAGTTCGAATCACGTACATTTTAGACACATAATAATACAAACTATTTAGAGTCATTATTAGTCTACATAATATAAGTCACATTTTTTTGAAAGGAACATTAATTGCCTTCAAACCTTACCTTCAATTATTTCTCAAACATATTTATGGCGAACCTTAATTTATAAAATACTCTATCCCCTTTCATTAACAAGTTGGGGCTAGGTAACTACTCTACAATTTCTTCCTTAGCTACGTCGGAGACATCCTTGTGATCCAACCTAATCATTTGTTTAGAAGTTACATAACTATTCGTAGATTCTTTTTCATTTTCACATTCAAAATCTATGAAAACATTTTCGACTGTCAGTTTGGTGTTCTCTTGATATGTCAAGCCTCCTATTTTGAAATGTTCGCACGTATCAGAATCGCAGAAACAGCTCAAACTGCTCATTTTTAGTATTTTTAAACGAACTTTTCCACTCATTTGATGAACTTTAAAGGTGCCATTGAAATGTCTTTGTGTTAAATACTTCTCATTGTCTAAATAGATTCATAGTCAACAGTGCTTATAATAATTCCAGTACACTTTTCCTGAACCGCTCTGAGAATTTTTCCATAGATTATTTATGGGCGTAAACTAATGTAGCAACATTTTTTTATATTTGGAAGTTGTTTTGGTACAGTCTATCAAGTTAAAGCGTGGGTGGCTTTACTCGCAGTCGGTAAGGTGTATCGACATGATTTTGGTGTCAAAATATTAAGAAGAGCTCCCTCTTTC
>NC_046665.1:37500019-37509382 GCF_010883055.1 Belonocnema kinseyi
GAGGGAGCTCTTCTTAATATTTTGACACCAAAATCATGTCGATACACCTTACCGACTGCGAGTAAAGCCACCCACGCTTTAACTTGACAGACTGTAGCTTTGTAGCCAAGATATGAAACATGGGTTTTTGCGACATTGGGCTACGGGTCCATTGCTTGAAAAGTGAAGGCACGTGATATCGGGGACAAAGCTTTCAGAATGGGTAGCAAATGTGCCAACATAGCAGTTATGGAATGAGATGTGTTTAAGAGTGCTGTGCTATACGACTTAGTCATATTTTCTAAGTAGACTATAACAGTGTGAAGACTAATTTATACGAGATAACCTCCAAAATGAACGGGTTGAATTCCTTGAGATGTATGTGCCGGCATAATTTTGAGAAAAATCTATATGTATTAAAGCATCATCATTAGGAATCTTTTTTTTTTAGTATTTATTACATTAAACTGGTGGGCAATTTCCCTTTCGCGGAACAAATATGTATCTAAATCCTCATTCAGTTTTCCTATGAGTTGACGTGGCTGGATGATCAACGTCTTTTTCAGATATTTTGTTAATTGAAGTGGTATTTTAGCTGTGGGATCTATGAACTCTTGTTTTTGAGCCATCCAATTTTGTAAATGCCAGGGTTTGTTATCAAATTTTTTGTTAACAGGAGTCTTATTGGTACACTTTTGACACTGTCTGGATAAGCAGTGTTGACTCTAGCGATCACAGCACATCTCAGTCAGCAGTTTCTGGTAGCTATTGATTTGTAGGATGCATTATTGACTATCAGGTCCCTTGGAAATTATTATTTTGTCAGTCCGCGTGCCTCATTCTTTGACAGGGGACTGACGCCAGGGGACTGAGAAATTCCACAAACGTCGAGACCATCACAAATACTAATAGAGTATTATTAATTGACTTGCAGGAATAATTATCTGTCTACCTTGAGTATATGAAATACCGAAAGCTGTTAATTTAATTTCGAAAACAAAGTATAAATTTACTCGCCAGGAGACTGTCTCAACAGCCGGCTGAAGCACTTGTTTCAGCGTTAACGTTGAGAAATAACCTAACAGAATAGCATATAAACGCTATCTGTTGTACACCAGGACAAACTTCAAGTTGGAAACGTTCCGTTTAATGCAAAAAGATGACTTTTTGTTGCACATGGAACGATTAAAATAATTTTCAAGATGAACCAGGGACCTGACTGCAAAAACTGAGGGACAAAATTAAGCTCAAGGTTTTAAATATTTAATATTAAATTTTAAAAAGATGTGCCACAGAAATTTGTCTTCCATTATCAAACCATTTAAAAATTGTAATATAAATGATATTTTTCTTTTAATTTATTGTGAAATCTTTAGCTTTGATTGTGATTCTTAGCTTGTGACACGCCAGGGGACTGATTTTTAATGTACTTAAAAGGATATTATACAATGTGCATTCTTAGTTTTGACGGTATACGCCGTGGTTTATTAAGAACCATTAATAACCTTCTATTTTTAATATCAATTTACAAGAAAACGTTTTATTTTATATGTTTAATTTGCCCGGGACACTGTTTTTCCTAATAGTAGAGAAGTGCCCAGCTATTTTAATAAGTCTCTGAAACAAATAAAAAATAGTTACATGTACAGATAGAAGATATGATTAACTATATTAGTAAGTTTAACTACCTACAGACACTCGTTGTGACAAACCAAAGTAGTTAGCCTACCTAACTCGATAGTAACGGCAAATAATCGTGTCCCAACTAACAAAAATAGTCCTTACAACTAACTATATAGCAGCACCATTATTTACTAACTAAAGTAGTTGTCCTAAAATTATTATCAGTTGTCCCAACTAATCTTTTTTTTCAGTGTAAAACTCTGACTAATAAACCATTACTAACTTAAATTAGTCACAAGTATTACAAACGGTTTCCTAAGCCGACTATTTGCTTATTTGGCGTCCTATCTCACTAGGTAATAGTTCGCTCAACTAAACATTTTTTTCAGTGTAGTAGCCCCAACTATTCATTTTTCTGAATGTGAGGGTCAGTTTTTTAAAATATGTTTTGGGCTTCAGTGTGTGTCAACGGTACATGTAGGTTACTTTGTTGCGAGGGAAATATTCAAAAACATGCCGGAAAATGAAGCAGTAGCTGCAATTTGCAATTATATTGTAGATAATTATTTGAACACAATGCATTTTTCCCCGTCTATTTGGGCGTGTAACCACTATACCACAAAATACCGTTCTCAAATACACAATGCAATCAATATTAGTTGGGACAACTAATAAAATTGTCAGGATCACTATTTTAGTTACTGAATAATGGTACTGCTATTTAGTTAGTTGAAAAGACTATTTTTGTTAGTTGGGGCACGAGTAGTTGCCGTTACTACCTAATTAGGTAGGCTAACTACTTTGATTTGTCACAACGACTCTCTGTAGGTAGTTGAACGCTGACATCAGTTCAGCTAAAAAGACGTTTTAAAAAATTATGTACCTATGCCCGCTAAGATCATTCTAATTGCATATGCAGTTTGAAGATTAGGATTTCAAATAAAACTTTAAACTCGTTCGATTTTAGAAATTCTTATACATACCTTCGAAGGCTTCAAGATAATCCTCGAAGCCATAACTTTCCACACTTTTCATACTTCCATTATTTATACAAAAAAATAGCCATAATCCAACGAGACATCAAGTGAGCAGCGAGTTATGACGGCCATGTCTAAACGTTCTTCCTCGTTTTACCATAGGTACGTTGGTACGTTTGTCGCATTCCCAATCGTACCAACCAAGGTAAAAAATAAAATAGTTACGCCACCTACTTTAATTTGTTAGATAAATCAATTAGTAGTACTATGACTAATTAATTAGTAACTTGTACTACTATAACATTACTGACGTAAACTAGTCAAGGGTACAGCAACCGGGTTCCTAAACCGACCATTTTCTTAATTGGTGTTACTAACTGAACAGGTGTAAGAAGCAATGAATGCTTTACTAATAAACAGGTAGTAGCCCAAAGTATTCATTTTTCTCAGTGCATGCGAATCGTTTCAGAGCCAGTCCACAATGAGAGTCGTGAACGTCGACGTTCGAACACAATATGCGTATTTCGACGCCAGACGCACGTTGTTTTGCCAACTATCTGAGCAGTTTTGGCGTTTCGCATTTTTCTCTTTCTCGCTGCGACCGTTAGTCACATTGTGCATATGACGTCAAATACGCACATACGTTCGAACGTCGACGCTTACGACTCTCATTGTGGACCGGCCCTCATTCGCGATTCAATTCATGTTTTTATTCCTTACATATGAACATTTACATATTTATAGACACTTTTTATCAGGCTTTCAAGCTGAAACATACGCGAAAATAAAATCCTTGATGAAAGAATTATTCAAACAGCCGCGACCTGACCTTCTGAAAAAGCAATCTTGTGTTAATCGAAAAATTTGTAATTAAACACAGATGTAATTACACAAAAGGAGTTTCTAATTTCGGTATGTACCGGTTTTATTCCCGTGCCAAAATAATATAATTGAAAAGGGTAAAAAAATGATACAACGCAAGTTTGAGCGCTCGTAGGGCGCGCGACTGTTGGTTCTCGCGCTAGATGTTGCATTCACATCGCGCTACGCGCTTGATTATGTACTTCCCTCGCGCTATGCGCTCAGTCTTTATATTTTCGCACATTCTTGCGCAAACATTTTAAAATTAAGACTCAAAACATCCACCACAGTAATTTTGTAATTGTGAATTCTCTTTCGTTAAAACAGCTTAGCTCGAGAGTTTGAGCGCACCTACGGCACGGGACTGATGGCAATCGCACTCCGCGCTTAGTCTTTACATTTCTTCCGCATTCAGGCACAGACATTTTAAATTCAATTAGAATACATTTTTTATGTAACTCTGCCTGGGATTACTTATTAAAAAATTGCAAAATAAGAAGCAAATGGAATGTTCAACTTTTCGACCAAATTAAAGGAGTTTTTATCATAGTCCTATAGGGCTTTCAAAAAGCAAAGTTTTTTTTCTCTTTACTTTTTTTCATATCATGCGTTGTTTGGCTTAAAATTTTCATTTTAGTTTGTTTTTTTGGATGTTGAAAATGCTGTTCACAGACAGACATACAGGCAGACATATTTGTAAAAACCTGTTTTTCGGATTCAGGGGGTCTCAAAACGTGGACATTTGACAAAAACTAGGGGGGGGGGCAAGTTTTACAAAAATCTAATAACTTCTCTGATGAGAATGTAAAAATTAATTTTTTTAGTTTTGTCCTCCATTGTTTTCAAAGCTGTGCCCACGGCATAACCTAAATTTTGGTAAAGAATCCAGTCTGGGTTGTTTACATCGGTAAGATCAGCTAGACGTCCTAATAAATGATAAAAAAGGTGTGTTCAAAAAATAAGGTGACTTTTTAATTTTTGCGGGCTACGTACATTCAAGTTAAAAATTTTTTTTTGTTTGTATTGGTATACTCGTCACGATCATAAGTTCACAGTTTTGACTATATAGCTCGTGTTGTTTTTCTGGCAGAGGCGTAAAAGGCGAGAACGATTTGGTGTGCTCGGCGATTTTCTTCTTTCAAAAAAAATGGAGCAAAGAGTTTGCATTAAATTTTGTGTGAAAAATGGAATCCAGTGCTCTAAAACTCTTGAAATGTTGACAGTTGCATACGGTGAGTCTACTCTGAATAAGAAAAATGTGTATAAGTGGTACAAGCTGTTCCAAGAAGGCCGAGAGGATGTCGAAGACGAACCTCGCCCTGGATGTCCCAGCACGTCAACAACAGATGAAAACGTTCAAGCAGTGGAAGAAATGGTTTTCAAAAATCGCCGATTTACCATCAGAGAAGTTGCTGAAGATGTTGGAATATCGGTTGGCTCATGCCATGCTATCTTTTCGGGCGTTTAGGGCATGAGATGTGTGTCAGCGAAATTTGTTCCAAAACTGCTTAATTTTGATCAAAAGATCCATCGCATGACCATCGCTCAGGAGATGTGGAATGAAGTCAATAATGATCCTGATTTTCTCAAAAGGATTATAACTGGGGATGAATCGTGGGTATATGGTTATGACGTCGAAACTAAAGCCTAACTGTTTCAGTGGAAGCATCCTGAGTCTCCAAGACCGAAAAAAGCACGTCAAGTTCTGTCAAATGTCAGGAATTCTTACCACAAGGTCGTACGGTCAATAAGGAGTATTACCTTCAAGTAATGCGCCGTTTGCGAGAAGCGATACGCAAAAAAACGTTCGGAACATTGGAAAAACAATTCGTGGCTTTTGCATCACGATAATACACCTGCTCATTCATCGTTGCTTGTAAAAGATTTTCTGACCAAAAACAGCACCACAGTCATGCCTCAGCCTCCATATTCACCGGATTTGGCCCCCAGTGACTTTTTTCTTTTCCCAAAACTGAAGAGACCCATGAAAGGACATCGATTTTCAACGATTGAGGAGATAAAAACTGCATCGCTGAAAGAACTCAAGACTATACAACAAAATGATTATCAGAAGTGCTTCGATGATTGGAAAAAGCGTTGGCACAAGTGTATTATATCTGAGAGGGATAACTTTGAAGGGGGCAACATAAATATTGAAGAATAAATGAATATTTTTTGAGAAAACCATAAAGTCACCTTATTTTTTGAACACACCTCGTATATGTTGTTGAAGCGAAATGTATCGAGAAGGCTGTTGAACTCAACTCTTTGTATTTGCACTTTTCTTTAGAAGCAATGTACTGACAAGTATTTAAAAAATATTTAATGTTCGTATTTATTGAGGAAAATGAAGCAATTTAATGTGCAGGTTAGAACTTGATTTCTACCGCTACATGTATATAATTTATCTTACCTGATATAAAATCGTTTGAGCAAATTTTTGCATTTCTTATCAGCGACTCACTCAAAGGACCATGCTTAATCGCACTTGCCCATTGTTCTCTTATTTTATTCAAAAACTCTATTTGTTCCTGAAAAGTGTACGTTTCACCCGGTCTGGCATACTTTTTATTTGTTTCTTTTATAACAGTTGACATTTTATGAAATGATATTTCACAGTCCCTTCCATGCTTGTTCGACCAACCCATAATAAAACACACAGTTGCAATTTTCTTTAAATAAAGCAATAAATTGATTCTCAAAAATTACAATGCATGCGTTTCAATGCATAAAACACGAGTGTTGTATTACAGGGTTTCGACTATTTTGAATTTTTATTGCTTAATGGAAATACTCAATAGCTCACGACCTAACTGATGGAGGTTTGCGCCATTTGCGGAACCAACCTCCTCCGCTGCGAACGCCAAGTTTCCCAACCCGAAAGGATCTTGGAAGTGCAGTAATCTTTTGAGTTTTGACTGGCTTGTTATAAAATTTATTGCCATTTTTTCTAATGAAACTTTGGTTGCAAAAAGTGTTTATCTTAACGTTTACCGCGCTGTAGATTTTTGGTAAAATATTCCTCAGTATTTTTTTAAAAGAATTACGACTGCGTCTGATTAAAAGTTGGAAACAGATGGAAAGACAGGATATGGGAAAATCCAGCGATTAGTGATGAATGTCCTTGAATGTCCCAAAGATTTCCCGGGGAATATTTATCTGCAGTACCTAAGACATTCTTTAAGCTGTACTAGAATTTAATAATACAGCAGAATATAAAATTAAATTTAAAGTTTGGGCGACAATTATATTAGGAAACACATAGAGAGAGAAAGAAAGAGAGAGATAACATATCAACTGAAAGTATAATTATTAGTCGAGTACCTTATACAGTGCGCTCTCTGAATAGTTCCGCTCTAAATAGCGCTGCTCGAATTCTGCTCGACTAATTTTTACATTTACCGCGTAAATTTCACTTTCGCCCCACTAATTTTACTTTCGCCTCACTTATTTTTAACTTCGTCCGGCTAATTTTCCTATTGCCCCGCGAATTTTACTTTCGCCCGCAAATGCATGGAATAAACGAAATGTGTGTGAGCCCAAGATACACTGAAAAAAAATTAGTGGGGACAGCTAATAAAATTCTTAGGACAACTATTTTAGTTCGTAAATAATGGTACTGCTATTTAATTAGTTTTAAGGACTATTTTTGTTGTTTGGGGCACAAGTAGTTGTCACAACAACTGTCTCTAGATAGTTAAACTTATTAATTTTACTCATGTCTTCTATCTGTAGTTGTAACTATTTTTTACATTCTCATTCATGAGAGTGTAATGTAATTGTCCATATTTTCGATCTCTGGGTTTTAACGGATCTTTACGCTTCTGCACTCACAGAATCCGAAAATCATAAAATTTCATTAGTGTCTGTCTGTCTGTATATCTGTATGTATGGTTACCTGAATGTTGTAGCCAGGCTCACTTTTGCAAGATTTGTCCAATCAATTCAGTCTTTGATAAACTTCTTAAGTTAAGCAGATATTTCCAAACAAAATAAAAAAGTTTAGAACATTTTCAAAATTTGAAAAAAAATTAATTAAAAATGACCCCGTAACACGCCTATGGGAAAAGTGGTTTCCGTGAATTTGGCTGAATTTTTTATATGTTACGTGTCTCGTCATTCTGTACAAATGTCTCAATGGGCACAAAGTCCAAAACTCAAAGGGTCCAAAGATAGGGCCCGCCGAAATCTGGATAATGGGGGTATCTGCTCGACTGACAGACTGACGATGACAAAAGAGTTTAATTCCGATTTTGCAACCTCCAACCGGTAATCTCTGGGTAATGCGAATGCAAGTGGCAACGGCCATTCTTTCTTAATTCTTTAATTTACTTTATATTGGGGGGAGGGGGGGGGGTACGTTTCCAATAAGAGTCAATGGCCTGGTTTACGAGTGGAGCCGATACCCCCATTATACTGACTTCGGCGGGCCTTATCTTGGGATCCTTTGAGTTTTGGGCGTTGTGCACATTGAGACATTTGTTCACAATGAAGAGACACGTAACATATAAAAAATTTAGCCAAATTAACTGAAACCACTTTTCACTTTTGAAAAATTTGAAAATTTTGATTTTTTAAGAGATCCGTAAGTTTGAAACATTATTTTTAGTAGATTTTAACAAGCTTTACAAATTATCCTAATGAAGTTTTTCAATTGGAGACGAATTATCGAGCGCGAGTTTCGTAATGAGAATGTACCCGTTAAAGCCGTACTTGCTTTGAGAACCTCCTTTAAATCAAATCGAAAAAAATGCAGTTACAATTTATGGTTGTAATTCATCAGAAGATTAAATCACAGTTTTCGATTTAAGTTATAGTATTTACAATATTTGAAAAAATTTAGATAAAATGTACGCATTAAACGTTCGAAAACGAGCGCGAAGCGCGAGGGCGTATACCCGCGCGCCTTAGGCGCGCCTAAGCTTGGTGCGAGGCGCCGCGCGCAATGACAATGTACCCGCGCGGCGGGCATATTTTTATTTGTTATAATAACGAGTTAAAATAGCTATAACTACACTATCGAAATATGAATTAAATAGATTATAGTGGGCCAGCGGGAATATTTTTTTAGGACACCTTATAGGGACGCTGACGTCAGTTCAGCTGAAAAGACGTTTTAAAAAAATATGTACCTATGCCCACTACGATCTTTCTAATTGTAGATGCACCTTGAAGGTTATAGGATTTCCAGTAAAACTTTAAACTCGTTTGATTGTACAATTTCCTTCGAATGCTTCAAAATAAATCCCGAAGCCTCAACTTTTCACACTTTTCATATTTCCATTATTTATACAAAAAATCCTCCCGCTTCGCGGGCACATTCTCGTCGTTTTTGAACCTAAAAAAAGTGTGCTAAAGATGGATTTGATTCGTTTATTTTTTCGAGAGTTATCGTGTTTACGGACGGACGGCCGGCCGGACGGACAGACAGACAGACAGACGCCGTCATAAAAACCTGATTTTCGGATTCAGGGGGTCTCGAAACGTGGAGATCAGTTGAAAAACTGTGATGTCAAATTTCCGACAATTCTAATACTTTCTTAATCATAAATGATGAGAATGTAAAAATAGCCATAATTCAACGAGACATCAAGTGAGATGCGAGTTATGACGGCGATGTCTAAACGTTCTTCCTCGTTTTACCATAGGTAAGTTGGTCCGTTTGTCTCATTCCCAATCATACCAACCAAGGTAGCAAATAAAATAGTTACTAAAATAGATGACTAATTAATTAGTAACTTGTACTACTAAAACATTACTGATGTAAACTAGTTAAGGGTACTACAGCCGGGTTTCTAAACCGCCTATTTTCTTAGTTGGTGTACATGGGAAAATCATCGTCGTTCGTCAGCAAGTGGGTACAGCGGTATAAAGAGACCAAAAATGTTGATGACTTCCCAAATCGTGGTTCGACAGGAAAAGT
>NC_046665.1:37509482-37511228 GCF_010883055.1 Belonocnema kinseyi
GAGCTCTTCTTAATATTTTGACACCAAAATCATGTCGATACACCTTACCGACTGCGAGTAAAGCCACCCACGCTTTAACTTGACAGACTGTATTTATTTTTCTCAGTGTATCCTAGGGCAAATTTTAGATCAAATTTGAGCGTATCATTTGAGTGTATTAATAACTTTTTTCTTGCCTTCGGCATCGGTATTTGTTGAAATCGTTATCGTTTAATGAAAAACACATATTTTTATAGTCCTTTCACCGAAAAATAGTCTATTCCAGTGCGACGTCAAACTAAATTTTGACTTTCTCAATACTCTGGACAATATATTTTGTTTGTATTCCACATTTATTATTCTTATCAAGCTTCCCCATATCTCCAAGAAAGGTTTTATTTTTGTGAGCAATATTTAAAAACTGTGGCATTATAACTTAAAAATTCTTGGAAAATTTATTCGAAAATCGGATCTTTCATAACTGAAACTTTGAAAGACACATGGCCATAGGTGTGATCTACCGCATATCTACGGGAGCCGTTGTCATTTACATAATAAATTAAAATAGCATAGTTATTCCCAACTTCGTAAATTTTAATGATCTTTATGATAATAGGGTGAGTGACCCAGTGAATGAACACTTAGAAAATCACTGATTACAACTTGTCCATTTCACGTTATAATAATTGATTATTCTTACAAAACTTCTGAAAATAGATTCTTAAGAGTTCAAATTTAATAATCCGATAAACAAATTTTGTTTTTACCAAAAAGATTTATAAAAAATAATTAAATGGTGCAAAATTAACGAAAATACCAGTGAATGAACACTATAATCACTACAAATTAGAATTAGGATTTAGGTATAAAATTACATGGGTACATTACAAAATGAGCAATTAAATAATGTAAAACATTATAAAGCGTTGCGAAATTTATTAAATGTATTATTCCAATAAAAACCACAAGACATTTAGATATAAAGAAAGGTGGGAATACAAAAGTTGAACACAGAACTAGGTTAACTTTTCCTAATTTTTCATTGCAATATTTATTTTTAAAACATTTCTATCAGTTCTTTTAACCTTACAAAAAATACAAATTTTCATTTAAAAATAGATAACTCTTATCTAGTGACTACAATAGAAGACTGCGATTTTTAGTACACATAACATTTATAATACAGCACCTTACTATGTTGCTTTAGGTTAAATTAGCAAATACAATTATAAATCAAAGTGTTGTAAAAATGGAAATTCTGTGAACATTTATAAATATATATTGTCTAGTACGCAGTAGTACCTAGCACGAATTAATGTTTTTTATAGTTAAAAAACGTTTTCTAAATGCAAAAAAGGCATTAAATTTCTAACCTCAAAGTTGCCTTACCTTTAATTTAGTTCATGCGTACTTTTTTGATGTTCTAACCAAAAAAATATACATTGAAACTATAACTATTTATAGTTTATATTCATATTTATAGCTTCGCTATTTATAGTCACATTAATTGAAACAAACTTATTTATATGTAACGAAACAACAGAAAGGTCTCCGTAACCTGCTGTTCATTCACTGGACCTGCAGGGTGACAGTTTTGCTCCAATAAATGAACACATCGTTCGTTCACTGGAACACGGCCAATTTAAAGATCCAGTAGGTGAACACTCATTTACGAGGGTAGTTCAATAAGTCCTTAGAATGAAGTATAAAAACAATTTTTTTTGGGTAAATTTTTTTTTATTTTTCAACATAATCTCCTTGGAGCTC
>NC_046665.1:37511328-37517150 GCF_010883055.1 Belonocnema kinseyi
ATCTAGTCGGGAGTGGTGCTGACTGAAAACAGATGATTTGGAGCGATTCGCGCGCCATTTGTTGGTCATTCTAAGGACTTATTGAACTACCCTCGTATTAATAAAAAAACGTACTTCTTGTGAAAAAACCCTGTGAGAAATTGAATAATAATATCTTACAACTATAACAGCACAACTTTGATGCAGAAAAGGTAAAGAATTTTTGTTGTAAAAGCAGTGTAAATAAGGAGGTGCTTAGACACGTACATACGTCATAGTGGTCGATGACTTTCTCACCATCATTCACCATAATCGATGATGCTTCACATTCAAGAAATTTTTTAAATTATTTACAAGAATTTACTGCAATGAATTGTATATTAAACTCTTCAAAATTGCTTCAAGATTTCAAATATATAGAAATTCATAAAGACATTCACTTTCAAAGGTTATATTTATATATTTTTCACATTAGTGTTCATTCACTGGTGACTGTTCAGCTACTGGATCACTCACCCTATAACAATCGGATTCACGATTAATAAAATAAATAATAATGTTTTATTTTACTCTGAAGATATCAATGTTGATTAAAACAAAAATAACTGACTTTGAATCCCTGAAATTTTCAATCTTTTTCCAGATAAAAATAAGACCATGTCAGTATTCGATAATTGCCTTTAGTTAAGATATTTTCAAAACCAAAGTTTACCTTTTAAGTTTTCATGAATTTTGTTCATCATTTTAAAATTTAAAAAAGCTGCCTTATCGACTTGGTTCATTCTACATATAAACATCGGAATAAATTCCTGTATTATCAACAATAAGTTTGCCTTTTCCACAATAGATGGAACTTCTTTCTTAATCTTGAGCAGATAGAATTTTGAGGATTTACAATATATCTCTGTTATTTCAATTTAAATTTAAATTCTTAAAATTTGTCTACTGTTTAAAGATCTATAAACTTGAATAAGACATTTAAGTTTTGACAAAAATATCTGAAGGTGTATTTGAAATTGTTGTGCAGTTTAAAGGCGAATTGCATATACATTACGGTGGTCCAAAAAACGCTGTTCTAGCTACAGAGCAAGACACCCCCACAAAAGTTTCTATTTCCGAAGAAAGAAAATCTGTAATTTTTTTTTTCTTTCGAAATTTGAATATTAACACGTGCCACTGGGCATTTCAAAATCCCATGTAATTAACATGGGGAAATTTTGAATTTTCGAAAATTTGAACTCATGTTCCAGGGTTTCATCGACGCGTGTTAAGTTTTTTAGGGATTCAAGAGGAGTGTCTACGAAATAAAACCATATTAATATAACTTTTATTTCCAACGTACCCTCACCCTTCCTGCAGCGCCCCATTTTTAGCAATTTCCGTCGTCTTTTTCATACAAATAATTACTAATGGACAATTTGAACATTTACCATGAATTCTTAAACAATTTTCAATTGTTTAAACTAATGTAAATTATTTAAACATTTATTAATCAAACAAAATCTATTTTCTGATTGAAATTCAATATTTTGTCATTGTTTGGAGTAGTAAATTTGTCTAAAAACATGATGTAATTATTTAAACAGTTAATTATTTTTATTTTCAAAATTTCTAAAAATGGAGCCAGAGATATCAACTTTTTTTTAAATTAGTATCTTATGCTATGCTTTGTCGAATAATTACATAATTTTGATACATTTATTTTAATTTTTAATGAATTTCTATTTGTTTAAACAATCTTTATTTGCTCAAGCATTTTTTATTCAATAACTAAACAAATAAAATAAAATAGTACACATACAATTACGTTTCTGGCTGTAAATTTTATAGAAAGAATAAATTTACCACTTTTTTAACTGTTTAAACAATTATAACTTGCTTAAATAAATACTTTACCAATAATACTTTTAAAATCGTAATTAATATCTTTTATTTTATTTCATTTTCTAGTTGACGAAAAATAACCGCTTAAGAAAATAAAAATTGTTTAAACAAATAGAATTTTTTTAAAAATTAGAAGAAATGTATTGAAATTATGCAATAATTCAACAAAAGCTAGCATAGAATATCAATTTGAAAAAAGTGGAAATCTCTGGTTCAATGTTTAGAAATTTTTAAAATAAACAATAATTAATTGTTTAAGTAATTACATAATGTATTCAAAAAATTTTATTACTCGAACCAATGACAAAATATTGCATTTCAGTCAGAAAATAGATTTATTTTTTATTTCCTGGGGAATAAATAAATGTGTAAATAATTTTCATTTGTTTGGACAATTTAAAATTGTTTAAAAAGTCATGGTAAATATTAAAATTGTCCATCAGTAGTTATTTGTATGAAAAAGATAACGGAAATTGCTAAAAAGTAACAATAATTCGTAAAAATGTAGTTTTTTTATTGTTGAGACATATTTGGGACACTGCGGGGAGGATGCGGGTGGATCGGCAATAAAAGTTATTAGTATGGTTTTATTTCGTAAACAATCCTCTTAAATCTCTCAAAAACGTGGCACGTTTCGATGAAACCCTGGTACATGAGTTCAATTTTTTCAAAATTTAAAATTTCCTCATGTTAATTAAATGGGAGTTTGAAGTGCCCAGTGGTTCGTGTGAATAATAGAATTTCAAGAAAAAAAGAATACGGATTTTATTTCTCGGGCAATGTAAACTTTTGGAGGGGGATGAGGGGGTGCCTTGCCCTCCAGAGTGAAAAAAATGTGGCAAAGCATTTTTGGATTACCATAATATACATATATTTGTCAGTAGTTTAATCGATATTCGAAAATAGTCCGGTAAAATGAATAA
Organism: Belonocnema kinseyi; assembly: GCF_010883055.1. Classification (NCBI taxonomy): domain Eukaryota; kingdom Metazoa; phylum Arthropoda; class Insecta; order Hymenoptera; family Cynipidae; genus Belonocnema; species Belonocnema kinseyi. Next base: position 37,514,115 of record NC_046665.1, read on the forward strand.
AGGAAGCAATTTTCTCATTTCTTACAAGAACAATTTTTTTTCGTAGTTTTTCCATCCTCTTTGTGAAAAAACAAGATTCGTAGCGCGATAAGTCCATTATGGTACACATTCTTCAGTTCTAATTGTAAGAAATTTCGTCTTTCTTCCATGATGATGAAATTTTTCACATAAACAGAAGCGAAGGGGTTATCCGTTATCATACCCCCAACGAATATAGATAGCGCTTGAAACCACATGGAAATCGACCTCAGGCATCAATGTGATTTACTAAAGATTTATTTTATTGCATGGTAAATATGGAACCTTGCGTGATTCTCTCGTGCAATTATAGAATCTCTGTATGCATCGAGCCAGTTCTTTTATGCGCCAGTGTTTAAAAATACAAGTAACTCGTTGATGTCGTTTGAAGTGTTTGAAAGAAGAAGTTAAGAGGATAAGAGAATAAGATGACGTTGATTTCAGATGTGCGTAGCAGGTCTGCTCCGACGAGCCTCCCCAGATGTTGGAAGGTATATAATAAGGATCTTCGTCTTCGATCGCTTTTCTTTTGATTCCTTAGATCTTACGGCTCTATATTCTATATAGCAGAATTATATGAAAATTCCGTATTGAAAATCTATTATATGAATATTTTGTGCAAAGGATATTGACAAATCACTGAATGGGATTACAAAGAATATTGATTAAATTACCATAATTTTATATATCCATGAAAGGGGGTCTTATAATCTTATATCATCTAAGTTCAATACCTGAAGAAAGGTTTTGCAAATAAGAATTTTCTGTAAGAAGGTATATCCTTCATCTGTGTTAAGGTCTCATAATATATACGAACATTTATGATGCAATACTTTTCAAAAGATACAAATCTCCAAAGGCCACGAGATTATAGTCTACGAGACAAAAATAAATTTAAAATATAGAGAAGAAGAACATTTAAAGAAAATTCGACAAAATTGATCTCTAAATTCAGAATAAAACTTGTTTTTCTTCCATTTTTGAAAACTCTTTAATCTCTATATTCAAGTCACCGTTTATTTGCAGTATATATGTGTGTATGATTGTATATAGAGCAATAAAAGTAGGTTGGTGATTCAGCACGTATTGTTATACTCTATCCTGATACATCACGTTTTTTCTAAAATTACATAGCCTGTTATTCTCAAAGTGTAATGCACACGTGGGTTATAATAGAATAATAAATGAGCAGTAAATGACACTCGAGAATTTAACATTCTGAAATCATCGAAGAAAATTCTCCGTTTTCTCATTATTATATTTTACAGCCAATGAATCTTTTTCTTAATAGTTTTAGATTTAAATGCTTTCGGGTATTGATGAATTATGAACTTTAGAGAACTCCGAGTTTCAATTTTAGTACACTATTCTCTATATAGTTTTGCTCAATTTAAAAAGATCGTTTTCTATGTCTAAATTAGGTAGAAACTTGACTAAAAATTAATGAAATTTAACAAATGATTCGTTAAATTGATGAATGATTTCTTGGTTTAGCAATTAATAAAAAAATAACTAATTTTCAATGAAGTTATACCAAAAATTGTCAGTCAAATCGTCTAATTTGCGGTGTGGACAAACTTATTGTTATTTTAATCAAAATAATTTGACCCTTTTTCTTTTCAAATAATGTTGCCTATAATTTGTTTACGAATTCAATTAGTAAAAAGTGACTAGCGAGTATTGATTGGATAATAGTTATTATATAAAGTGAATGAATCTGAGACGCACTTCTTGCTTTTTAATTCGTCATTTTTAAATAATTCAGTTTTATAGAAATTTATTAAAATGAAAAATGTTAAAATCAAAGCATTCAATATTTAAAAGATTTCGAAATCTAATGATTTGAAATTGTGTTTTCGAAATTAAAGCGTGTAAAATATATTGAGCAATTTTAAATTAAACGGGTTTGAACTACGAAATTTAAAGTTTACAAATTTGAAATTTTATTGTGATATTTCTTAATTAAATCATTTTATATTGAGCAGTTTTATGTAAAAAGTCACTGAACGCGTTTATGAGAATTTCAACTTCACAATTTTTTTAAAGGAATTATTTGAAAATTGAGGGGTTTATAGGTATAGAGCTTGAATATGATAACTTTAAGAAGTAAACAAGTATTGTAAAAAAAAATATTTATAAAAAATTTACAATTTATTATTGCAACGTTCTACTGAGTATTTTTCAACGTACAACCCAAGGGAAAATTTACCACCGGTACAGTACCACGCCAGTACCGCCGGTCGGAGTTCGGTACTGGTGCAGTACTGACTTGCAGTATTTAGCCAGTACTGGGCTAGTACTTACATTTGGTGCAGGTGCGGTACCCTCTGTTAGTACTGACCCAGTACTGGTTCAACTAATACTGCAAACTCGGCGAGGTACTAACTTGTAGTACTGGGCCAGCACTAAAGTTCACCACTGGGCCACTACTGCAGATTAGTACTGGACAGGTACTGGTCAGGCTCCAAGTGATAACGAAGGTATCCCAGGTAGAAATACACCACCGGCCCAGTACTGGCCTAGTACCGCCTGACGGAGTTCCAGTACTGGCATTGTACTGAGCCAGTACTTGTTTGTAATGTTTGGCGGTACTGGCCTGTCAGCACTTGCGTAGTACTGACTGCCAGTATTGGTGCAGTACTGGCAAACCCCTGGCGTATGAAAATACCGGAGTTAATTGCAAAAATAATAAAAAATTATTTAATTGTTTTAAACACCATCTATTCATCATCATACGACTGCATATTGCTTGAATATTATTTATAATTTCCACTATATAATTTTCAAACTATTTGTTTAATTTTAACACCCACTATTTCTATAATCTGAAGATATTACAAAAAGGGTATTTAAAAAATAAATAATAATTGACTGCGAGTATTTTGTCAATACATGTTAATGGCACTGCTTAGAATGAATATATATATATATATATATATATATAATTAAAAATTTGTCATAAGGACAACCGCAGGATTTCGCCGGGAGCGGGTGCTAATCTGAAAAATTGCACCCGCT
>NC_046665.1:37517250-37521118 GCF_010883055.1 Belonocnema kinseyi
TATTCAGCAGAAACCCTTGGTACAGGGACCCTCTATCCGCAACCCGAGGACGCGTTCGGTGGCTTTGTCATAGGCCCTTCGGTTTGATTCTAGAGGAAAAAATATAACAAAATTTATATATTATATATAGAGGAAATATATAGAAATATATAGAAATATATAGAGGAAAAAAAATATATATATATATTAAATAAACTAACTGTGCACGGAAATATAAATAAAATCATTTTTAAATAAATTATTTAAATCGACTAGAATTTTTCTTCGTGTAATATTTGTTTTTTTTTCGCGTTTTAAACCATTTTAAATGTTCTGATAATAAAATTTAATAAGCATTAAAAATTTGTATCGATGGAACTTAGAAATTTTACCACGTTGCGCAACAATTTTTTTAATAACAATTTTCTTTCAACCTTTGTGTAACGTTTTGCTTTTTAGCGTGTTTTTTGTTTAAGTCTATTTTTGTTCTATTGGCATAGTACCGCCCTGGTCGTGCAGCCAACGGTCTGCCATACTGGGCGAACCACCGGCTGCCTGTACTGGTGGGCAGTACTGGGCCATTTCTACGCCGGTGGTGAACTCCGGCACACTACCTACATTTCCACCTGGGAACATAAGTAACTGTTCTGTTTAGAAAATTCACAATAAAAATACGATTTTTCGTTTTAAAAAAACATTTTTTGAATTCTAATTTTAAATACAATTAGTGACAATTACAAAAAATACGCCAATCGCTGGAGAAACGCGCGTACCAGTATTTCACCATATGTGTATACCACTCCTAGGCCAGTAGTACACTAGTATAATGCCGACCGTTGGCTGAACTCTTGCGCCAGTAGTAGACACAGCATCACGCCAACCATTGGCTGTACTCTTATCTCGGTTGTCAATCAGTTTTGGAAATCATTATGTGGCCAGAACTACGCCAATAACTGGCGAAACTCCTGTGTCTGTATGACACCAGTGGTAATGGTCAGTACTGGGCCAGTTGCAAACCAGTACAATGCCAATCGTTGATTAAACTCTTATGTCAGTATATTTCACTAGTAATAAAGATTATTCCTAAGCCAGTAGTACACCAGTATGATACTAACCGTTGGTTCAACGCTTGTGTCAGTTTTTGACCAGTAATACGTATCAGTACTGTGCTAGTAATAGAATCACTATCACGACAAACACTGGCTGAACTCTTATGTCTGTTGTCAATCAGTACTTGAAGTTGGTATGCGGCTACTGCTACTTCTATCACTGAGGAAACGCCGGTGCCAGTATTAAACCAGTAACGCATATCACTCCTCAGCCAGTGTTGCGCCAGTATGATGCAGATCGTTGGTTAAACTTTTATTTCAGTATTTTACCAATAATCCGTATCAGCACTGTGCCAGTAGTCGACCCAGTATCACGCCAACCGTTGGCGTAACTCCTGTGCCGGTATTGCACCAGTCGTGATGGTCAGTGCTGGGCCAGTTGTAAACCAGTATGATGCCAACCGTTCGTTGAACTCTTGTTTCAGTATTTTACCAGTAATACGTATCAGTACTGCAAAAGTAGTATATCAGTATCATGCCAAACCGTTGGCGGAACACATGTGCCGATATTACACGAGTAATAAAGGTAGGTACGGGGCCAGTTGTAAACCAGTATGATGCCTAACGTTGGTGGAACTCTTGTGTCAGTATTTTACCAGTAATATGTATCAGTACTGCGCCAGTAGTCGACCCAGTATCACGATAACCATTGGCGGAACTTTTGTGCCGGTATTGCACCAGTGGCGACTGTCAGTACTGGGCCAGTTGTAAACCAGTATGATGCCAACCATTGGTTGAACTCTTTTGTCAGTATGTTACCAGTAATATGTATCAGTACTGCACCAGTAGATTACCAGTATCACGCCAACCGTTGGCGGAAATTCTGTGCCGGTATCTCAACAAAGGTGACGGTCAGTACTGGGTCAGTTGTGAATCAGTATGGCGCCAACCGTTGGCGGAATTCCTGCGTTGGTATTCTACCAGTAATGACAGTCAGTACTGAGCCAATAGTAAACCAGTACTATGCCAATGGTTGGCACAGTACTAACAGACAGTACTGGTATTTATTCTGAATTACAACTGGCGTTGTAGTGCGCCGGTCGTGAACTGTGGCTAATATCCGACTTTTCCCGCTGGGAAATCACATTGAACCAACGCCGCACATTAGTAAGGTTATAGTTGAGGAAGCCTTCTTAAATTCCATCGAAATAAATCCTTTAGAATTGTTGGAATAATACTTTTCCGCGGAACTACTTGAAATATCTAGTATAATCAATATTATTAGAATATTGATTATTCCCAGCGGAGCTAGAGAGCATTTTTTTCACAATCTTAAAAATAAAAAAATATTCTAATAATATTGATTCGACCAGTTGACAGGAAAATCAACATCGAGAATTATTAATTAATTTCACCTGGTCAAGAACCTTAGCATCAAAAATGAAATAAGTGCAGAACAAATAAGAATATTTAAGAATATGGAAAAATGACTATTTTCACGGTCTATTATATTTTGACTTCAACGTTTCAAAATATAATCTCATGTATTTTTAGATGGTCATTTCTGGGGCAGTTATTTTTATCTGTTAAGTACTTCATTTGGGGGTGCATAATATGGGATCAGGTTCTGTGAACAGGATTTCGTCTCGGAACATGGAAATTTTTTTGGGAAAAAGTGCAAAATATCACATTCCATTGTATTGGTGCTTTCCTCTGCTTTTGAGAGGTAAACGTGTTCTTAAAAAAATTAAAGTAGATCCTAATGGCCAGATCTAAAAATGGTCAACAAATAAATTAAAGTAGACAGAAATACCTGTCAATTTAACAAAAAAAATATTGTCATAACTATAATAGATCGTGAGTTAGCACCTGCCAAAGGTGACCAAATTCGACCTGAATTTACAGGCAAATATCCAGAATTCATTTTTTGTAAATAGTTCCTAGAGAATTGTTCCTTGAGAATGAATACATCTGGACTTAATTCTGCGTAAGTTAGAAAAAAGAAAACGTTCCTCCTCCCAATAGGTCACGAGTAATGACCTTACAAACATGCCTATTTTTTGGACTTTTTTCACCGAGCCAACACAACTTTCGAATTTTTTGTGAAAAAAAGACCAAAAAAATAGACATATTTGGAAGATTATTACTAGTGACCTACTGGGAGTAGGAACATTTTCTTTTTTAACTTACGCAGAATTAAGTCCTCTTGTATTCATTCTCTACGAACTTTCTTCTGTGGCAACCCCGAAGCGAGCTATTTACAAAAAACTGAATTGCGGATAATAGCCTGTAAGTTCAGGTCGAAATGGGTTACCTTTGGCAGGTGCTAACTCGCAATCTATTATAATTAGGACAATGTATTTTTTGGGTTGAAATTACAGGTATTTCCGTTTACTTAAATTAATCTGTTGCCCATTTTTAGATCTGGCCATCAGAATCCCAGCTACAGAAATACCAAAAAACATGTGATTTTTGGTAAAAAAAATGGAAAAAATCGGGGTTCTTTTATAGGCCGTAACTTCGAGACTATTGGTGGTATAACAACGTGTCTTTTTAGTTTTACGTAGAATTTTATCAACTGTAATTTTTTAAGAAGAATTTTACCTCTCAAATGGACAGCAGAGCACCAATCCAGTGGAATGTGATATTTTGCACCTTTTCCCAAAAAAATGTCCATTTTCCGGGACGAAATCATGTTCAAAGAACCTGACACCATATTATGCACCTTCAAATGAAGTACTTACAGTCTGTCAAGTTAAAGCGTGGGTGGCTTTACTCGCAGTCGGTAAGGTGTATCGACATGATTTTGGTGCCAAAATATTAAGAAGAGCTCCCTCTTT
>NC_046665.1:37521218-37532490 GCF_010883055.1 Belonocnema kinseyi
AAGAGGGAGCTCTTCTTAATATTTTGACACCAAAATCATGTCGATACACCTTACCGACTGCGAGTAAAGCCACCCACGCTTTAACTTAACAGACTGTAAGAGGAAAAAATGACTGCACTAGAAATGACCATCTTCGCCCTATTTTTCCGACCAGATGACTGGACTAACTGGGATCTAACATTCGGATCGACTAGTTTTTAGACAAGTCGTCTATTTTGATAAAAAATAATTAATAATTAAATAATAAAACTATTTTTATCATATAAAAGCCTAATATATAGATTATGCAGTTATTTATAATTATAAAAAAAAGTTTTTGGATACCAAATTTTGTACATACGCCAGGTGTCAAACTTTTGATGTGATTTCATATTATTTTGCTTTTAGCTTGCCTTGTCGCCTTAACACAGTAAGCCATCTAAAACTTAAACATTTTTCTATTTTATTTCGATATGAATTTCAATTTATTACATCGTAATGGTTATTTCAATGAAACATGAGCAATTTTTAAAGTATAAAAGTGCTGGATGTGTAAATAAATCATTGAAAATAATCAAGTTTGTATGATTATACTTGTGAGTAGGCTACGAAATAATTATTGTTTATTATTTTGAATCATTAATACGTTAGGCTGATTTATTATTTACGCAAGAAATAAATAATTAAAATAAATTAAATTATTTATTTATGTTAAAATTTAATTTTATGAGATATTATAAATAAAATACATAGCATTATATATAATGTTACTGTTATAAATTTAATGTAATTCAATTATAAATTTACTATATAATTTAATTAAAATGAAATGTTTTGAGACATTCTTTTAAAAAAATCGCTCTTAAGAATACAGTGCCTACATTAAGATTTAAATGATGAATGAACATGAATTGTTGTTCATTATCTTAAATATGTAATAGTGTACAATCAATTATTATTTCAGCTTTTATGTAATTAAGTATTGTAATTTCCGAAATCTTTTGTTCGAAAATTAATATTTTCTGAAATCACATCTGTAATTATTGTTTAAATCCAAACCGCGATTTTGTCTAGAGAGTAGCTAAAATCTGGACGGTCTTCATGTATTCCAAATTGTAACGAACTGCTAGATACCTCAAAACTAGACAGCGCCAGTGTAGCTCTAGGCTAGTATTGCGTGAATAGACAGGTTTGAAAAAACTGTACTGGCCTTAGCATGATTCAAGACTGCCTCGAAATTTTTCCACACGGGTTATATCATGCTAAATTAATGTATGGAGCGTTAGTGGACCCATTTTAAATATATGAGTTAAGAATGCTGAAAATTATTTACTCTTATTTGGAATAAACGTTTATATATTTTTAAATATATGTACTGAGATCTTCGTACATATAAAATTGACAACTGTATCTTGCATTATGAATAGTTTGAACACTTGAACACTTATTTTCGCGTTTTAATCTAAAATAAACATCCATAAAACTTGAGGGCCAGCGTTTGAAGTGATTCTTGAAATCCTTTACTCTGAAATATTAATCTCTACTCTTGATTTTGATCTTTTTGACTCAATATAAGTGATATCAGTAAATAAAAAATATCTATAAAAGGGGCTCCAATATGTTGAAATTCGACTAAATTATATTTTGAGATAAGTATTTTACTGGTATATTTTTAGAAAAAAATATATTATTCAAAGGATAACTGGGAAATGGGTGTGACTTAAAGTGTTCAAATTTTTGGCAATCGCCGTTAAGTTGTACATTAGGGTGGTCCAAAAATGCGTGGCAAATTTTTCGGCATGCTACGAGGCAACAACCCCCCCCCCGTTTTATTCCAAATCCGAACAAAGAAATTCCCTACTTTTTTATTTTTTTATTTCAACAGGTGCTGGTTTTAACTTGAAGTTTCTCATGTAAAATGCATGGGGACAAATCACTTTGTTGAGTTTTTAAAATATTTTTTTAAGATTTGAAAAAATGTGACGGGAAAGCATGGGGTCCTGTAGAGAATTATCCATCGAAGAATTTCATCTATTAGACATATGGGTTTGACACCCCAACAACACCCCTACGAGTACCTGAAATCTACGCTTAAAACAAAAAATGTCAACTCTTCATGAAATCGACCTTTTAAACACTGAATTCTCGTTTTCCCCCATAAAAATTATTATTATTAGTCTAGTGGAATATTGATTAACATTGTTTCATGAATTGTTTATTATTCAAACAAATGGAATGTGTTTAAACAATTTTTTTCCAACATTCGTTTTTCCCTAAAAATTATTACTATTGGTCTAGTGGAACATTTATTAACATTAGTTCATTAATTTTCAATTGCTTAAACAAATGCACTTTGTTTAAATATTTTTTTGATAAAAATTATTAATATTTCTTCACTGGAATATTTATCAACATTGTTTGATTAATTTTCAATTTAAAAAAATAAAATAAAAATTATGTAGTGGCCGAATAGTTTTGTAGAGAATAACTAATTCATTTCGATAATTATTTATCTTTATATTGTATTTCTATTTCTGATTTTTCTCTAGCCTCCTTGTATTTTTAGTATTTGAATAGTGCAATAGTTAAGCCAGCATAACTAGTCAAGTAAGGTTCCACAGGACGACACGAGAGAATTTTCGAGACTGGAAAATGCGAGAAGAATTAGGAAAAGACAGACAATGAAAGCAATAGGCTATCTCTCTCTAAGGTACAGAAGGTACATAGGTACCTACCTGCGTTTAGGTCCGAGCTCAGTCCTCTTTCGGCCAACTCACGACCCTTACTCCTCCGACGCTTGTCATAGAATAGCAATAAATTTCTGTATTAATTGATAATATTTGGCAATTATTAAAATCCGTAACACCCCCTCAAATTGGTGACCCCGACGTGATATCAACACGCAGAACAATTCCGCTCGGTTTTTTTAAGTAAATAGTGAATGCGGGTAAATAGTGCGGGAGTGAAAAGGGCGTACGCGAATAAGGACGCGCTTTCTTCGAACATTCCGGAAAACCGACGCACCGCGTGGCTTAGACTTTTCTCGGACTTTTTCGTGGCCGCGAATCTCAAGTGAAACTGACATAGTGAACAATGAACTAAGTGGACAGTGTGAACAGTGTCAGCAGTGTTTTTTATAGCGCAGATCTGGTTCGCGCGTATCACCAGATCCCCGTCGCTGAGGAGGATGTACCGAAAACGGCTATCACGACACCGTTTGGTCTTTTCGAATTTACGCGAATGAGTTTTGGCTTACGTAATGCGGCGCAAACTTGTCAACGTTTTCTCTCCGAAGTTCTTCGTGGCCTAGATTAAGTCTTCTCGTACATAGACGATATTCTAATTGCGTCATCTGATGAGGAGGAATACAGGCAGCACGTGCGAGAAGTTTTCGAGTGATTCAAAGCCTACGGTCTTGTGATTAATCCTGCGAAATGCGTTTGGGGAGATTCTACGGAAAAATTCCTAGAGTTCGAGGTCTCGGAACATGGAATCAAACCTCTTCCAGAAAAGGTAGAAGCAATCCTGAAGTACCCACAGCCGAACACAGCAAAAGAACTTCGACGTTTCCTGTATACCGTGAAATTCAGCAGACGTTGCATACCTAGAGCAGCTGTACAACAAGCTCCCCTGCACGAGCTTTTAAAAGGTAACATCAAAGGAGGAAGCACCATCATCTGGAACGAAACGGCTCTTCAGGCTTTTGAGGAATGCAAAAAGAGTCTAGCAGAAGCTGCGCTCCTAGCTTATCCAACACCTGCAACGCCTCTTGCAATTTTCTCCGATGCATCGAATTTCGTGATTGGAGCCGCCCTCCAGCAGTTCGTAAACAAGGAATGGCAACCTCTAGCCTATTACTCGAAGAAGTTGAGAACCGCTGAACAGAAATACGGTGCCTCTGACCGAGTGTTACTTGCTATTTATAAAGCCATCAAAAATTTTCGACATAATGTGGAAGGCAGATCTTTCGCAGTATATAAGGATCACAAGCCGATAACCTTTGCGTTCCAACAGAAGAGCGACAAATGCTCACCTCGTCAGTTTAGGTACCTGGATTTTATAGGGCAATACACAACGGACATCAGGCACATTCCAGGTCCGGAAAACATTATAGCCGACGGTCTCTCTCGGTTTGAAGAACTCGCGACCGGAATTGATTTTGCAGCATTGGCAAGATATCAAGTCAATGATGAAGAGGTACAGTCTTTCCTTCAATCAGAAACTGTGTTACAACTGAAAAAGGTTCAACTTCCAGGGACGGGTACGACTCTGTACTGCCATGTTTCTACCTCCGTAGCTCGACCCTTCGTGACGAAACCATGGCGTCGTGTAGTTTTCAACTCGCTCCATCAATTGTCGCATCCAGGAATCAAAGCGACGACGAAGCTTGTCACTCAACGCTATGTTTGGCCATCTATCAAAGCTGATTGCAAGCTCTGGGCACGAGCATGTATTCCCTGCCAACGTGCGAAAATCTCTCGACATGTATCATCACCTACCGGCTCATTTCTCCCGCCAAATTCTCGATTTGAGCACGTGCACATAGATTTGGTCGGTCCTTTGCCCATTTCGAACAGTGCCCGCTATGTTTTGACATGCGTTGACCGATATTCGCGATGGCCTGAAGCTTTTCCAATTCCAGACATCCAGGCAGCAACCGTCGCGAGAGAATTTCTGTCAGAATGGATTGCAAGATTCGGAACTCCGTTGTGAATTACTACCGATCAAGGTCGTCAATTCAAGTCACAACTTTTTCGAGAATTGGACAACTTACTCGGGACTGAGCATCTAAGGACGACAGCATATCATCGCTCTTCCAACGGCATGGTGGAAAGGTCACACCGAAAGTTGAAAGAATCCATCAAGTGTCATGAAACTAAGGATTGGACTGAAGTACTACCTATCATACTTTTAGGCATTAGATCAGCCTGGCGAGAGGATTTAAAGTCAACATCATCTGAACTGGTGTACGGTGAGAGCATTCGCCTACCTGGAGAATTTCTAACTTCCCGTTCAGAAGGAGCCATCACGAAAGATACATCAGAGTTCGTCAACGCTATGAGACGTCGTTTTCAGAGTCTCCGACCAGTCGGTGGCACTCGTCACAGTCAGAAAAGAATATTTCTTTTTAAACACCTCTCGACATCTGAGCAAGTCTTCGTTCGTCATGATCAGCCAAAAGGATCGCTACAAATGCCTTACGACGGTCTTTATTTGGTCAACAATTGCTCTGAAAATTTTTTCAAAGTCTACATTAAAGGCAAAGATACTAACGTCTCAATTGACAGATTGAAACCAGCATACATCATCTCGAAAGACGAATCCCAGTTGCAAGAAGGGAAGCAAATTTCGAACAAATGGAATACACGAAAGAATTTTCGAGACTGGAAAATGCGAGAAAAATTAGGAAAAGACAGACAATGAAAGCAATAGGCTATTTGTGCAATTATTAAAATCCGTAACACCCCCTCAATTACTACCTCAATATAACTGATAAATTAATTATTAATAAATTAATTATTAATCAGTAATTAATTATTACTTATAAATATTCCACTAGACCCACAGTAATAATTTTTATTTAAAAAAAAGTTGAAACGAAATTATTCAAACAAATTCCATTTGTTTAAATAATTGAAAATGAATGAACTAATTTTAATCAATATTCCACTAGACCAATAGTGATAATTTTTAGGGAAAAACGAATTTAAAAAAAAGTTTAACAAAATACATTTGTTTAAACAATTATAAATGAATTAACCAATATTATTAAATATTCCACTAGACTAATAGTAATAATTTGAAGGGAGGGAAAAACAGATTTTCAAAAAAGAATTTTAACTCGTGGGGGTGTGTTAGGGGTGTCAAACCCATATGTATGATAGATGAAATTCTTCGTTGGATAATTCTTTACAGGCCCCCATACTTTCCCGTGACATTTTTTTAAACCATAAAAAATTATTCCAAAAACTCAAAAAAGTGATTTTTTCCCATGCATTTTACGTGGGAAACTTCAAGCCAAAACCGGCACCTGTTAAAATCGAAAAATAAAAAATTACAGAATTCCTTTTTTCGGATTTGGAATGAAATTGAGGGATCATTGCCCTCTTAAAAAAACGTTTTTGTGCCACCCTATTGTACATTATACAATTTGAATGGAGATTTGAAGCTAGAAATATTTAAGCATGAGTTTCAATTTAAATTAGTTGCAGAGTTTGGCTGATTTTTATATTATTATTTAATAATCGAACAAGTATTAGAGAATTAACGCAAAATTTCAGGACGTATCAAAACGTTGTTAATATTTGGCAACTACATTACGTCACAAATGACAATTACCCATTATGCAACGCTTTAATGCAATTTTTTAGCTCTATTTAATACTTGGAATTTTGTGTGTAGTTACAAAGGATAATGTAAAATATATAAATATAACAAATAATCCTATAATAGAGTTTCTAAATGGGATATGACCAACATCCATTTTCCAAGTTCATTAAATTATTTTCGAAGCTCTAAAGTATGTAATGCACGCAGAGTTGCATCAGATTTCATGAAGATCTATGGAAAACTGGATTTTGAGCTGGATTTACAACTGTGCAAACAGAAGGGATCATCTTTTAAGCTTTATAATAGATCCTAATGGATAATGGATGTGTATTGCTTGTGTTTGTTGCGCACTGTTAGAACAAACTTGAAAAAATTCAGACATTTTTAATGTACTACGTTTACATTCACGCGCTTATAACAAATTTAAAGTATTTTTACATTCTCATCTATAATGAGAAGTTATTAGTTTTATTCGAAAAATAACTTTCGCAGATTTCATCAAATATCGACATTTTGAGGCTTGACTTAAGTCAGAAAAAAAGTTTATACGTCGGTGTCTGCCTGCCCGGCGAAGTCGTCATCGTCGTCGTCGTCGTCGTTGTTGTTGTTGTCGTCGTCTGTATACCAGATAACTTTCGAAAGACTAGTGAGATTGAATTGTACTTGGGAACACAGTTTGAGGGACCAAAAAGACAGATCGAGTTCGTTAACCAGCCATTTTTGATGAACATTAAAAAAATTCGAGCTTTTTCAAAATTTTGGAGACCACATTTTTCATGAGTTGAAAATTCTATCAACAGTCACTCATGGTACACTAAAATACGAACCATTTATAAGCATGACTTTTTTGGATACAATAAAAAATAAATTTGTGTACAAACGACACAAGCTACGAGAATAAATAAGACCAAATATGAATCATTTTTAGACAGAACGAGTTTCTTCTGATCGTAAAAAACAAAATTAAAAATAACAAAATTTTGTAAAACAATGCAATAAGGATAACTATGTTTCAATTTCCATGCATATTATGAATTGTAATGATATACATTTATGCAGATGATACGTGTTTCAGTGTAGCTGAAAAATAAAATGTGTACATCATTTTGCAATATATGAATAAACAATCCCAGTCAGATGTACATCAAAAATGTATTATATTTAATATAAAACTGTTGATCATAATGTACAAAAGTTCACATTTTGGACAAAATTGAGTGCAAAGCACAAGATACGTGATTAGAATGTGTTTGCTAAAGCCGAAAGAGCTTTAACAAAAGAGCGCTAATAGAAAGGAACGTTCCGGGAACATGCCTGGAACGTTCCGCGGGAACTTTCGGAACGTTCCACCGGAACCTAAGGGGAACCTTCCATTATTGTTATTTTTAATCACAATTATCTCGTAAACCGTAAGGGATAGGTAAAAATAGGTGGAATTTTTGAGTTTTGAGTAGCGTATATACTACACTGAAAAAAAGGATTACTGATACCAAGTGAATTTTACTTGGCTGAAGTAAGTGAAAGTCCTGTTTATTTTCAAAGAAACGTTTATTTGAGGCAAATAAATACGACCTGTTGGTCGAAGGGAAATATTTCTTTGAATCAAAGAAATATTAATAGAAGACAAAAAATATACAATTTAAACCAAATGAATGACTCATTATTCCAAATGAATGTGCCATGAATTGGAATGAATATTTCTTTAAAATGGGGAAATATTCATTTAAGGAAAGAAATATATTTTAAGGTCAAGCAAATATTTCATAGGCTCAAAAAATTATTTCCCCAAAGAAATTTCTGAATATTTGAAGCACAAAAATATATCTCTGTTTCAAACAAATGTTTCTTTGGCCTAGACCATGCGCGAATGTAATTAAGTAGTTAGTACTTCAATTTTAGTACATACTTTCCTAAACAAGTAACTGGATTCTTTTAGCCTAAATTAGAATTACCATTGTAATTAAGAACTTTAGAACTTGGGTCCATGGAGTGTACAGTCCAGAGCGTTATCCACGGCACTACCGCAACATGGAAATTGTAAGGCGGAAAACCGCATTTAAACCTCACCATAATTACCAAAGAATTATTTCTTCAAATCAAAAACATGGATATTTAATTTAACAATATATTTCTTTAATATAAAGAATTTAAACAAATGACGCCAAATTATTAAATTTTTGATTTAAAACAATGATTACTTCGTTGTAATTAATGTTTATTTGTTATGAATAATTTAATTCTGGTAATCAAATGAAATATTTTCTTCCACTGAAGAAATAAGAATTTATTTAAACACAATACCTTTCTCATCTTAATAAATGCTCCATTTCCAATAATGCATGAACCCTTTTTTACAAAAAATATATATGGTAATTTAATTAATATTATTTTGAAGCAAATTATTATTTCTTTGATTTAAATAGACCTACATTCTTGATTCATGTATGAAAAAATTATTGACTCAAATGTGACCCGAATCAGTTCAAAGAATAGAACCCTTTCAATCAAATATATATTTCTTTGAACGACTAATCACATTTCAACGAATCTAGATCTTTTAAATTAAAGAAATCATTTTCTTGAATGTAAGAAATATGTATTTCAATCAAGAAAATACAGCTAAAGAATTCATTTTTTTTAGATAAAAAAAAGATATATGCCTGGTATAAATAAAAATTACTTCTGTTAAAGGATATTTTCTAAATGCTAAGAAATAAAATTCAAGTAAATGCATTTACTTGGTGCTAAAAATTATTTTTTTCAGCGTACATTGTAATTTGGTATCTATATCATAAACTGACATTAATTTTGACCTACCACTTACGGTTTATCGGAACGTTCCACTGGAACGTTTCCAAGTGGCGGACATTTTACTCTAATAGCACGGAATGTTTGGGGAACGTTTCTGGAACGTTCCGCGGGAACCTGTGGAACGTTCCACTAGGAACTGTGCGGGGAACCTCCCATTATTGTTATTTTTAATAACAGTTATCTCGTAAACCGTATATCATAAACTGAAATTAATTTTGACCTATCACTTACGGTTTATCGGATATTCATTGACAATAATAACAATAACGATAATTTATCCTTTGAACGTTCCAGTGGAATGTTCCTGAAACATTCCACTGGAACTTTCCCAAGTGGCGGACATTTTGAACGCTCAGGGAACGTTCCTGGAATGTTTCGTGCTACTAAGTTATACGCTCAGGGATTCCCGGAATGTTCCTTGCTACTAGGGAGAGTTCACAATCACGAAATTACGGTTGTCGATCCCTTGACCTTTAATTTTAAAAGGTTTGTGCACAAATGTGGGATAAATGCAAAGACTGAGCGCAAAGTGCGTGAACCAACAATTGCGCCCCCTAGGTGCGCCCAAACTTGCGAGCGAAGCTCTTTTAACGAAAGAGAATTCACAGTCACAAAATTTCAATGGTGGATGTTTTTAACTTTAATTTTAAAAGGTCTGTGCACGAATGAGGGAAAAATACAAAGACTGAAAGCGTAGTGCGAGGTAAATATATAATGGAGCGCGAAGCGCGAGATAAATGCATCATCTAGCGAGAAGCGCGAGAATCAACGGGTGCCCGGTCCTAGGCGTGCTCAAACTTGCGAACATCGCGCGCTGCCTGCGCTGCGGCAGATTTTTTACATTAATTGTCATGAACAAGTGCATGCATTTCTGCAGTTATATTGCGTATGCATATAACACTGTTACAAAATTTATTGCACATGGAAATGACGAATAATGTAAAATACTATATAAGCTTAATGTATGAGAATGGAAAAACATTCAAAACGTACACGCAGAAAAAAGAAATTCAATATTTACTTATCAAGAATTTTAAATGGTTTCTTGTAACCGTAACAGTATAAACTGCTCTTAATAAGAGGGTGAAAATGTTAAAATCACTTCGCATTTCGTAAATGTCACAATGAAAATAAGGTTAATTCAACGGTTATCCTTCAGTTAAATAAACCTCTATTCCCTCGTATTACATACTGTACGACATGTAAAATCCACTGAACCTAGATTAAAATAGTGGTGCAGTGGACATTACCGAAAGATCGGTACATACTACCGATCCGATTGGTTTACTTAGCTCGCCCCTGACACCGCAACAAATGCATGTCAAAATTATTTTACAGATCGCAACTCGTGTAATAGTGTAGTGGTTAAGACAATTGACTCACGTGCTTAGGTTTATACGTTCGAATCCCCCCCATTGCGTGCGAAGTTTTAATTGTATTATACTCCCTAAATTTGAAATAGTGAAAATTTCACTAATTGAATTAGTGATTGAATGATTCATTGCTGAAATAGTCATTTTTTGACTTTTCACTATTGAATTAGTGGTCTTCTACTGTAAAAATAGTAGTTTATAGTGCTGTCTTAGCTGTAGTCTGCGCCAATAACATAAGTTACATCTCTTTATATGATTCGTTAAATTAACATGATAATTCTTAATTGCAGCATCCAGGATAAAAGTCACCCACTTTTTGTTTTGGGGTAGAACACACTGTATATCCTCACCAAGACGATTTTTTGTGCATTTTTTCTCAATTTAGGCTATCGTCCGTAAATGGAAAATATTTAAAAAAATTTTTTTTCATCACCTCTTTAAAATACCTTTCGAATAGGGGTGTTTAAAAAAGTCACTTCCTCTTCTTTTTGGGGTAGAACACACTGTATATCCTCCCCAAAACAATTTTTTGTGCAGTTTTTCTCAATTTTGGCTGTCGTCCGCAAATGGAAGATCTTTTTAAAATTTTTTTTTCATTACCTCTTGATAGTACCTTTCGAATAGGTGGGGTTGAAGAAGTCACCCCCTCTGCTTTCTGGGGTAGAACACACTATATATCCTCCCCAAGACGATTTTTTGTGCAGTTTTTCTCAATTTTGGCTGTTGTCCGCAAATGGAAAATCTTTAAAAAAAATTTTTTTCATCACCTCTTTATAGGG
>NC_046665.1:37532500-37536941 GCF_010883055.1 Belonocnema kinseyi
GAAAAAAATCACCCACTCTTCGTTTTGGGGTAGAACACACTATATATCTTCCCCAAGACGATTTTTGTGCAGTTTTTCTCAAGTTTGGCTGTCATCCGCAAATGGAAAATCTCTAAAAAAAAAAACCAAGTCGTATGCACCTTGTTGATTGTCCACGAATAGGAAGCCATAACGGAGCTATTACAATTTTGAACGAAAACACCTTTTATATCTTGGTGCATATGTTTAAAAGTAAATTTTTCCAAGCATGACATACCAAAAATCAAATCATAAGATGTTCACGTTCTAATATATTTCTATTTCATAAAATGATTAAATTATTTAATTACTAACTCATTATTTTATTAGAATAATTACTGCATAATAAACTTTAATATTGAATAATGTAGGAATAATATTAAATAATAAGTCAATTTTACGCCTTATTAACTTTGTATAATGTAATGAATGCTAAACTCTTGGTGCTGCCCTGCTGTACATAATTTCTTAAGAAAAGTTTGAAAAGTGCACGAAATAACAATTTATTAGTGTCTGTTTTTTAATTTTGATATACATGCACATTGAAGTCTTATAAGTAGGCTTTACGCATGGTAGAAGACTACTATGTATAGCTACGAGTGTACTCGAATATTACTGCGCAATTCTAGGTAATTTGAAAGGCTATTACATTTTTGTAGGTACCATACAATTCTTTTGCGCAGTACTAGCCTGCTGTGATGTCAGAAGCAACTCACACATGTATGGTTACACCCTCCGCTGTAAAAAATCTTTTAGTAATTTTACCGCTTTCAGTGTTTGAATATACCTTTTAGGTTATGCATTTTTCCCGCATTTTGTAAAATCGCACCAACCGGTAAATTTATAGGTTATGGTATTGTCAATTTATAGGATTTATGGGTTATGGTCGTTATGGTATTTTAGCAAGAAATATTCCTCGTACGAGGAATTTAAAAAAAGTATGCATTAAGGACTTTTACTGTGTATTCATAGGGAATATAATTATGTAAACTCTAGCATGCAATGCAACCCGTTTTGCATTTGTGTACTGCAAAAAAATACTATATAGGCGAGTTTAATTCGGTTTCCAAATCTCCCGCGCTCGAGATCTTGCGCTGATTGGTCAAAGGCTTCGAGACTCAGAAGACGTGCGTAAAATATAGGTATAACATAATTCTGAAAAAAGGTTATGTTCCCCAGGATTCACCGCGCATTTTAAATAAATAAGTAGTTAAGAATTTAAAAAAAATGTAACAACATTAAAATTGATCACAAATACATTCGGGACGTGCATTAAATACTTTCTTAAAAATTAGAGTTAATTTTTACTAATGTAACGGTACGTGAGTGATATTTGACGTTATTTTACTTATTGAATTAGATATGGGAATTAAACGCTTTTGATTAACTGCAACGAAAATTGTAATCCGTATGATTAAAAAATTGCAACAATGAATCTGAGATTCAAATGATGAGAGGTAAGAAGCGGCGAATTATTCTTATAAGCCGGGTGCTCAGCGACCTTGAAACTTTCGTTTCCGCTGCTATAGAATGTTAAAGTATACCATATTACAAAACATTACTAAATATTTCAAAATGTTTCCAAGATTTAAAAATATTTAAAAGGATTTTGAACGTTTTATAAAGACGTGTATATCAGATTTTAAATGTTTCATAACAATTTCACAAAGATTTTTAAACTTGTAAAAGATGTAAATGGTGTCAAAGATGTTGAAAAGGTTGCAGTACACCAGATTTCAAAGATTTTAAAACATTTAAAAGATTTAAAAAGGTTTCAAAACATTTTCGAAGATTTTTTTTACTAATTATAGATTTCAAATAATTCAAGAATTTCAACGAATAAAAAATATTTCGCAAACAAAGATTTAGGACAAATTTCCCAAAGAAACCACGTTCCAAGAATTTTTGTGAACACATTCTAATATTGTGTTACATTGTTTTTAATTCGTACCTCATTATTTATCTGGAATGCGTGGTGAATCCTGGGGAACATAACCTTCTTTCACAATTAGGTTGAATGTCTTTTGTGCACGTCATCTGAGGCTCGAAGCTTTTGGCCAATAAGCACAAGATCTCGAGCGCAAGTGATTTAAAAACTGACTTAAAATCGCCTATTTACTACTTTTCTGAATTACAAAGATGCACGACGGGTTGCAATGTATGCTAAAGGTATATCATTATATTCCCTATGACTACATAGTAAACGTCCTTACTGTATAATCCCTTACAGCAAAGGATATCCTAATTATGTCCCAAGATATCTTGTGGAGACCTTCGAGAATGCCGAACTCGGCGATTATTGATGGACCTGATAACGTTCTAACCGTCATTTACCCGTCATTTACCGGTCATGAGCTGTAAATGCGTAAATGCGGTAAAATTCAAAATATACTAATGCATATTCGATGTGCAACATAACCAACAAATCTCAAACCTTACGCGGAGGGATTTTGAAACCACGAATGGCTAAGTTATAAAGAGTTAAATGTGTAAGTGAATAATTTTCAGAACAAAAGTTTTGTATTGAAAGTATAATAAAAAAAGATAAAAAAATATTTTTTAATCGACCTCGCCATATTTAACAGAACATTATTGGGGGGGGGGGGGTTTAGAAGCGAAAAAAACGCATATTTTTAAGAATTTCTTTTGAGGTATGAATAATGTTGGGTTATTAATTTGAACTGTACATTTTAGTACTACATTCTAACTATTTTTAAACCAATTTTCATTCAAAAGTATTTCAAAATGACCACGTGACATCAAATCTCCCGAGAAGCCTCGAAAAAAAATGGTTGCGCCGTGAACATTGTAACTCATCACTGGATCATCTGAAACAAAAGAGAAAAGTGCATTTTTAAGGTGATATGTTTCCGCAGGTAATCAGGAAGAGTTTTTTTGTTGTTTTTTATTTTTACATCATTTTGAAGACAAAAACGCGATTTTCGCTAAAAAAATCGGTTAATCTGTTATTGTAAAATGAACAAAAATTGTTTAAAAAAAGCTCTTCCTGATTACCTGTTCAATTATGTGAGGAAATAGTGTACCATGCTAATGGAGATGTCTACTTTTTTCTCAAATTGGTACGCTATTCTACTTTTAAATGAATAATGGCATACCTTTGAGACATCTTGTCTGACGTTTAAAAAATTTCTATTTGTTTAAGGAATTATTATTAGCTCAAGCAATTTTTTCCGATTACCTTAAAAAATAATATAAAATAGAATACAATCAATTATTTTTTGACTGTAGTGTATAGAAAGAACATGTTAACTGTTTTTCAATTGTTTAAAAAATTAATTTTTAAAGATATGTTTATAATTGTATTTCCGAAATAAACATAATATTGAATGATTTCGAGTAGTAAATACTGTAAAAAGGGCATTTTATTAATTAAACAATTTTTATCAGTTATCCATCAATTCTCAATTTGAATGAAATTTGAAAAAAAAACGATAATTAATTGTAGAAACAATTACATAAAGCTTTTCGCATAATTAGTACTCTTCAAAATCATTCAATATTATGTTTAATCAATAAAATACGATTTTTTAAATATTTATTGGGCAAGAAACAATTGTTTAAAGAAATTCAGTTTGTTCAAAAAATTAAAAAATAGTTAATATATTCTTTCTATACACTAAACAGTCAGAAAAATAATTGTATGTGTTCCATTTTATTTTGTTCCAAAAGTTTTCGAAAAAAACGTACCGAAGCAAATCGAGATTTTTTAAACAAATAGAAATTTTTTAACATTAGAAGAAATGTAACAAAATTATGCAATTATTTATCAAAAAAATAGCATAGGATACCAACACCAATATCTAGATATTTTGAAATTAAACAATAATTGATTGTTAAAATAATCACATAATGTTTTAAAATTAATTTACTTCTGCAAACAATGAGTAAATATAACATTTTATCTAAAAATTACGATTTTTTAAGCATTTTTTGGAAAAAAATAAAATTTTAAATTAGTTACATTTATTTAAACAAATCCAAGTTGCTTACGAATTCATAGGAGAAATTCAAATTGCCCATTAGTAATTATTTATATTTAAAAACTGGCAGTAATTGCTGAAAATTAACAATAATAGTCAAATGTATTTATTTTGATTTTGGGGAATATTCAGGGTCCTGTGTGTGTGTCTGTGGGTACGCATAACTACTGTAACTACTGTAGAACCGTATTGCCGGTACAAAACTACGAATAACCATATTGGATCGAGATTTAGGAGAAGGAGGACTCGATAAACTAATCAAACAAAAATAGAACAGTTAATCAAAATCATTTAGCGAAAGAAATACAAAAACAGATAGAAACAATAATAGCCCATAAATGGGGTTGATACTCTCCTTAGACAAGTGTGCATCTTAAGGTGTTGATTGTGAAAAAGCATTGTTTAAGCTCGTGCCATGGCAT
>NC_046665.1:37537041-37537849 GCF_010883055.1 Belonocnema kinseyi
AACATGGTTTTCGATGTATTTTTTCCCGTAGAATTCGATTCTGAAGTCAAAAAAATAAAATTTTTCTTTATTTTTTTTTATTTAAAAAAAAACCATGAAAAACTGTAAAAAATGAGGTTTTTCGATCAAAACCCCATAAAAAAGTAGCTGGACCCTACTTTTTTTATTACAAATTCGGATTCAGCGTCGAAAAATACATAAGAATATATAGGTCTGGTCAATTGCACGGACACTTTTGTTTTTTTTGTGGGCCTGTGTTATTAGTATACCACTCGATCGCGATCTCGATGCCTTCGTACTGACTTCGTACTGAATCGGCACTGACTTCGCACGACGCTTCGCTCATCCTTGCTGATTCACTACGTTGTATAACGACTCTTTCCTTATTCTTATGACTTCAAGTATAGTTTTACTGACTTCGCCATTGCTACGATGACTTCAACGTTACGAGTCCATGTTTCTCATAGTTTCACGTGATTTCGTTTAAGATTTTACGAAAAATTCTAACGTTCGAAACGTTTTACATCAGAGTAAATAGCATAATAAAAATATAAAGGTAACACGAATAGTAAATACAGTGAATCCTAGATTTAGTGGCGGTTTTGGGACTGACGATGACCATCAATCCAGAGACTGCGAACGTAAATTAGGTTCTTTCACTTCAACTGCCAGCTAACTTCACTTCGTTCATTGCTGAGGGGAAAATTATGGACCTAATGCATGGCATTCAATCCATTTTTGAATTATTTTGCTAAGAGGCCTTCCATAAACCACGTTGTCGCTTCAGGGGAAAAGGAGGGGGGGGGGG
>NC_046665.1:37537860-37551975 GCF_010883055.1 Belonocnema kinseyi
CGAAAGGCCACGGTGGACCGCAGGGGGAGGAGGAGGGGGTAAATGTCGCAAAATTTGAGCCACGTGGCTTATGGAAGCAGCCTAATATCTTCGCAAAAACTAATTTTTTCTATAAAGTTTATTTGAAAACTAGTTTTTATTTTTTAAGAACTATTCAATCAAATAATAAAAAGAGAAAAAATATTATTCTTTACGAAAATATTACAAAAATAAGGGTTTGTCCCATGCATTTGTTCCATTTTTCCCCCTCAGCTTTCACCAAAGTGAAGTTGGCTGAGGGTTGCAGTGAAAATACGTAATAGTCAAGGCCGTATGAACCGTTTCCGGTGGACTGTACTGCGTGGTAAAAAACATGTTGATAATTGTTTTTCTAATACGAAGACAAGGGTAAACTAAATATCATAGTTTTCGATTTGAAACGATCATTCTCTCTCCCCCTCTCTCCCTTTCTACCCCCCTCTCTATATATCTATCCAATACTTCTTCTTTGTTTTCTTTGTTTATTATCCCTGTTGCAATTAGGAACTATTCACAAGAAATTTGAATTTTGAATAAATATTAACAGGAAATCTTATACAGTAAATAATTAATTTTAAACCTTAGTATGACATTCTTGATTAAAATCAATTGTTATTCTCGGCTCTTTTTCATTAACATTGTTCCAATAACTTCAACATATTACTTCCAGATATATATTCGCGTGTCAGATGGCGCTGTTGTTAAGGTGAAAGACAGGCTCATTCGCTTCGAGTGAACTAATTCCAATATCGACTGTATTTTTATCATAAACTGACCTTCTTTTACACGTAACTTACATATGTTTTATTTCTTAATAAAAAACCAGATGTTTATATCGCTTTACGATTTTATAAATTTAAATAAAATTTAATTCTGATATCACATTTAAATTTAAACAAGATTGCTAGGCCAAAGGTGATCAGCGCGGTAGCTTGGTATTTCTCGTGTTGAATCAAATTGGGAATTATAAGCGTAATAATCGTGTGATACGTCTGCTTTTATTTGATCTTATTTGATAGGTTAGAATCCTAATTCTTCTGATATGCCCTTGCGATATTCGTATTGGAAAGAATATATTTATATTTTTATACGCCTCCTAATCTTGGATATTTTAAATCGCCCACACCCCTTCTCACCACTCATTCCGACCCCTATTCCAACGTCCAAAAAACAAAACATCTGAAACAAAAGTACAAATATAAAAAAATACGTTTTGACGGATTCTGCAACTTTTGTGAATAACATTTTTTTCCAAAATCAATATTTTTAGAGATCTAAAAAAAGTCAAAATTATTAATAACTTCATTTATATTAATCTGCGCCAAAAATCCTTTTAGTTCGCGTTTTGTGCTTGGTTACATTCGGTCCTCAAACTTCGCGCTCGATTTAATTTACAGTGTAATGTATACAGGAAAAGAAGCTTGCTTGCGATTACATTAATACTGTCGAAACATCTACTTTAAACTCCCTGATGACACACATAGGTAAGCAGAGACCCTGAGGTAGTAATAGAAAGAGAAAATTAAGACGCCGGATGTAAAAAACAGATATAAAATTATTTTTCTACATTGGGGAGCACCCTGGTTACTTGAGAATAAAGTTTCGAATTTTTATTTTTCAATTATGGGTTCTTTTTGAAAATTGAATTATGGATATTTTTCTTCAAATAGAAAAAGTTGTCGCCATTTTAGTTTTTTTACCAGTAGTCTCTCGTCGTAGACTGGATTATTAATAAAAAAATTATCACGGATTATATCTGCTGCTTGTTATTTACAACCTCCCTAACCAAAACGTCAAAATTAATTTTTGAATTATTTAAAAAAAAATAGTTTTTTTCTGGTTAAAATGTTTTACCTTTTTTCACTTCAACTCGCGACGAAGTCGGAACATTTAAATATGTTTTAGTCAAATTCATAAGAAGTATGCATTGGCATCTTCTGCGACCGATGACGTTAGCAAAAGTTGATAATGTTTATTTCAAAAATAGTTAATAATTTTTTTCTGACGCGTTGCTCAATTCGTGCACAAACATATCTGATTGTCTCGGGAGTCGAGCGCATTTTGAGCAAGCAAAAACTGTCAGTGAGAAACTTGGTCAGAAAGGTTCAAAGAAGTTCTCTGAACATTCTCAGCATAATTGAAATAATAGTTAACATACTCTTGATGTTTTAATTTTCCGGCGCGATCGATTATCTCTCGCATTGGCTGCGCCCTGTTCAACAAGCCGTTGTTGTCCTTGAGTTAACCCTTAAATAGCACAACTCCTCTTCATTACGTAAATGGCACGACGGGTGTTATTCACCACACGTGTTCAAACATGTCCCGCGCAAAATGTCTTGCACAAAATAATTATGTTATGTAGTTTAAGATACGTTTTTTTTAATGAATCTGTTTTATAGTCATTAGATTAATTTAAGTTAGTAAAATAATTAATATTTAACCAGTAAGATTTCTACTAAATATAGTATTTCCACTTTAATTTTTTTGTTTTATTTATCTTCCTAAGTTAATTTATTATAAATTTTAATTTTAATACTACCAAAAATTTAGCACTAATGATTCTCAATTGTCACTAATTATTTCATGTAGCTTAGAGAAAGTCCTAATTTTTCGTATTTTAAATGAAAATCATCTTATGAACGTCCTATGCGACGACGTTCACCTCACGTTGCACTGTAAAAAAAGTTGTTCAAAATTTAAAGTCTGTAAACGTTTTACTATGATTCATGCATTAATCCTACAAGTTTATTCTGAACTTGTAGCGATTAACAGTGCAATTTCATAACATTTGTATCAATGTTACCGTAATATTGTAATATTACCACAGGAATCCGGGGACATAAAAATAACAGTGATTAACGTGATAAATTTCAATTATATTATAACCGATATTATCATACAATTTTATCAGGTTTCTTTAAAATCACAAAATTGACTGTAATCTAATTCCCGTGCAGAAATTTTGTCATGGCGTTAGCTGGCCCCAAAATAGGAAAATCTTAACTCCAATTTGGGGATTTAGACAGGACCAAAACCATAAATGAAACACTTAACCCGGCTAGAGCCTAGCTTACCGACCGACTTGGCCCCATCTTGGCTTTATTTATTTTTGTAGTCTTAATCACATTAAAATAGAAAATTGTTTTTAAAAATAAAAAATCAGTAAAAAACATTTATAAAGGTAAAATTGTTTATTTAAAAGAAGTATTTCAAGTATCTGAACATTTTAAGAAGAATCGTATTCCTGAACCGGACTATTCGTCGCTAAAGATTTATAAATGATTTATTTCTAAAAAATTAGAAATTTTAAATCAAGGTTGAAGTTAAATCATAATTATACATTATCATTAATCGCTGTAATAATAATTTTCTTACCGAGAATACAAGAGCACATGTAAAAGTTCTTGAAAAGTAATTTGTTATTCTCTTCATAGCTGCAAATCTCACGGCTAATTCTCTTCATGTGTATTTTTTGATGACATTGGCTTTGGATTTTCGGATTGAATTTCCCTGTCAAAAAGTAGACCCAAAGAATTTTTCTGAAAAAATTAATAATAATAAACATAATTCATAAAGTATCAATTAGCTGGCTAGCTACTTTTCTATAAACAATAATTCCGAAAGTGTAATTCAGTAAACTAATGTATTGCTTAATAAATAAAAAAGGAGGTTTTAAACCAATTTTAATTAAAATCTTGTACTGTTAAGAAAGTGCAATTTATTTATTTTATAGAAATAAAATATTCGTATTTTATTTTGATGTTTGACTTCATTGTGTCATGAACCTAAATTACTTATCATTTATTTACTTATTTCCGTTCTCGGCCAGGAATCTTGGAGTATTGGAAATTGCTTGCTGCCTCTGAACGCGACGAGTGTTTTTCACTTTCAGCATTTTTTATAACTCGAATCACAGTGTAATAATATTTACGGAAAAAATAAAAAAATAAAAATTTATTCTTAAGTGTCCATGGGCCTCCCCATTGCAACAAAATAATTTCATATCTCTTTTTTGATCCTGTGCCTCATTTGCGGAAAAGGTACAAAGGGAGCAGTACGGCTAGGGGTTGATAAATTGGGCGAAAAATGGAGCCTACCTCACAGGTACAGTTAGTACTTTGAAACTTCAGGTTAGAAGCATTTGAAGCGCATTCTGGGTAGCTGTATACCCAGGCGCGCCAAGACACGTTAAAAATGTTCAGGTCTACGGTTTGTGGAATTCAAACTGATAGAACGAGGAGAGTTAGGTAGGTGTAAGAAGAGAGGGGGAGGGGGAGAGTTATGTGGTTTATTGACTTTTTAATTTCGAGGATAAAAATTATGTGGATTTGAGCTGTATCAGGTTTTTGCATATGAAAAATTCGATTTTCCGCCATTTTTCGCGATTGACGGAAAATCCTGACGTGTTGGAGATAAATGCTCAACGGGTTTGGATTCAGCTGCCAAAAATACATATAGGACAGGTGAGTTTGTTCTGCCAATTTTTTTTTAGATTGATGGTCCTGTGTAATTAATAAATAACGAGACTGTAGGCTGGATGATAATTGTCCATATCATCAACGAATCAGTTGTTTCTCTGCAAAAATTCTGTTTTCTTTATTTTCAATATCAGTCCAAGGAGTTTTATTATTGTGCACATAGTTGATATATTTATGATATTCTATATGGAAGTACATTAATGTTAATGTTGGCTATTACACCATTCCTATTGATATTTTGAAAAGAAATAATTTTGTAATAAAAACCAATTTTGAAGGATAATTAAATCCATAATATTTACACATGATAATAAGATAAAGAAAAAGATTTAACTTTTTAAATTACGTCAAATGTTTTTTACTGTTTTCCAAATGGGCTAAAGAATAAGAGCAAATATGAAAAAAATGTGAACCGCTATTCACTGCAAATTGTCAGTTATTATTGTAGACGATTGGAATAAGTCGTCCATCGAATGAATTGTTTAATATTTTAAACAGATCCTACAAAGTAAATTGATCAAACATTTTTTAACATGGATTCTTATTAAATTTTAGTTTTACAATTTATAGAAATCGACCGATACCCTTGAAATTTAGTTTTAAGTTTAAGTCAAAAATACTTTTTAAATTGGGTACTACCTTTTTTTTTGGTCGATAAAATGTTAAATATTTCTTACTAAAGAATCAAACTTAGGAGTGCACTGCATATTAATCGTTTTGAAGACTTCCTCCCTACATTCTTGAAAGGAATTTTATAATCTTCCTGGAGAGAATTGTCCAAAATCTTTCTTCGGTTTCGCTTATCAACTTCATCACAATCGAGATTTAATTTCCCCACTTCCTTCGTTCTATTAAAAATGTAATTTTGTAACTATCTTCAAACAGTTCTTGTGGTTCTTCATTTGGTATTTTATCAATAGAAACATTGTAATGATTTCAAGTAGAATATGAGGTCGTTCAAGGAACGACGTTCCAGGCGCTAAGATCCTCAAATGGATCTGCGAAACAAAATACAAAATCGTATAGGGTAAGGGGAGGCGGCTGCGCCAACCAATTAACAGTCAATGATTTTTTTTAATCTAACAAAATGTTGAATTGATTCATTTTTGTGATCATTTCGAGTTTTACATTATTGTATATCATATTTCTATAAGTATTAATCACATTAAAAAAAATGATTTGATAATTCAATTATTTCTAAAAAGCTGTATTTCGTCGGCTTTGCCCCCATCTGAGGGCAAAGCCGTGCGCAGCTTTTTATGAAAACCAAAACATCCAAATATATGAAAATATGATGGTTTGCTTCTGTAGTATTTTATGTACTGGAAAAATTACCTTTAAACATATCCAGTAAGAAGAATAATTTATTTTGAACAAAAATAGAGAAAGCTGTAATATAACCTCTTATTCGTTGACATTCTACTAGAAACTGATTTCACGCAATGTTTCTACCCTACCAATCAAGGCCCCCAAGCTGGTGTGTATTTCACAGCGACTAAATTTTGGGTAAATAGTTCAAAGCCCTGTCGCAGATGCGCTACATTCGCCATGCACACAAAATTGTCACAGGTTATAAATCACTCAAAACAAATATATTTTTAATGGTGTGGAAGCAGTAAAAGCATTTTTTTAAACACATAATATTAATTTTGTAGAAACTGGATGTTCAATTTAACCAAATATTCTCCAAAAATTGAGACATATTTTTTCTTAAAATAGCGCTGACGTTATCATAAACCTTCATCCATGGTATACATTAAAAAAAAGGGCTGCCGATTTCTCCTGTAAATTCATTAATTTTAATCTTATCACGATTATGAATAGAGGAAATAATAAAAACATATTCAATAAACATATTTGTTGGCGGTGTGGACATAACAAGTAAGGATATACATTTTATAAAATTCACAATATTAGTTCTCTAAAAATTAAATACTATATTTTATGACAGTTTTATGGATTTTATAAAAGTTGTAAAATAATGTTCGTTTATTGATTGTAAACAAGTAACATTAATGAATTTAGTGAAGAAATCGTCAGCCTATTTGTAAAACGTATGCATATGAGAGATATATAGGGTTACGGTAACGCCATTAATATTTTCGATTATTTTTTTTTAATTTATTCACAATATTTAAAAAAATTAAAATATATATTCAACGGATTTGATAATTAAAAAATTTTAAAATGCACCTTCTTCTTTCCGTAACATAAAAAAACATATCTATTCATTATCTTTAGTTTAATAAAAACACACATATATAAATATAAGGCATCTAATTACTAATAATAATATTATATCAGGGGGACCCGAGAGGGTACCGCAACTTTATTAAATCATAGCAGTAGAATGAACAGCCGATTGAATCCGAATGCCATCGAGCTTAGCCGAGTCTAGATTTCTCGCGGTGAATCCCACGTGAGTTGCGATCGTAAGCAGGTAGGAAATCTGCGAAGAAATCAGCAGAAATCTTGGGACTCCCAGCAATCTGAAAGAAATCTTAGCACTCTCTATACGAATTCGATTTAGACTGGCACATTCATGGTTTTAAGATTTCCAGATTTATCAGTAAGTAGCCCCTTGGCAGATACATCTTTACGAATATCTACTCCAATAGTATCGAAAGTTTGTCCTTGACTTTTATTTAGTCATTGCGAATGCCCGTTTAATTAAAAATTGTCGTCGCTAGAAAGTAATTAGATAAACTTCTTCACAATACAATGTGATAATGTCGCCTACTTTATTACCTGTTAAAATGCGACATCGTAGTAGATTATTTGCAAACGTGTATTATTACATAGACCTCCGTTAATAGAAATATTTTAAATCAGCATAACATTACAATTGTTTCTTAATCGTAAATCATGAGGAGGAAGGGTCGGTGGATTCAACGTGTTCAAGTATTCTGGTAGTACTGCATAAATTTATATCTCCATTATCACAATTTTCAAAATTTTCAACACTATCTACACTTGTATACATTCGTTCTGTGGTATATCCAAATCTCTAATCCTTGATAAATTTACTAAACATTGTCTTTTCTGTATCGTCGGTTCTGGTAGCTACACATTTTTCTGGGGCTATTGAGTAATTCTTATTGTCACTCAAAGTACCATCTCCAACAGATAATAAATACTTTGCGAATTCTACTTCTTGTATTAAAGTACGCGTATTTTCTGACAGTGAAAATACAGAGAAATGTTTCCAAACGCAACTGAATTTAATCGATAAGTTTACTAATTCACTGCGAATTAGATGAGTTTTCACAGGCAATAATTGCCTAAAATCTCCGCCAAGAATTAAAATTTGTCCACCAAATAGTGAATCAACATTCATGAAGTCACGTAATGTTCGATCTACTAATTCCAAAGTATACCTTGGGGCCATTGGAGGCTTGTCCCAAATACAAATATCTACTTCTCGTAAGTATGGAGCATACTTAAATTGAGTTTTTATACGGGAGACAATATCAGAAAATAAAGAAACTGGCGTACCGAAAGTTTTATGTATAATCTTTCGTTCGACAAAGCAGCATTTAGGATTGTATCTACAATATTTTTTTGTTTTCCATTCAATTTGTAGTGCGGAGTCTGGCCGGACTGTTCATATTGAGTAAGCGATACCTCTTCATCGTGAATCTCAATATCGTTCTCAAATTCAGTTACTTGTGGTACCGTTGGAAAGCTACACTGTTAGAAAAAACTGTACGAGGTTTAATACACATGCGTGTGAAGCAAATATGCACTACCGCTACTGAAATGTAACATACATTGGTTTAGTGAATTTAATATACATCTGTATTAAATTTAGTATATAGGTCAGCATAGCAATATGCGGGAAAACTCCACGTGCTTTAATTTCTTTAAATCTTATCAAATATTTTCAATTAAATTAATAATCTAGAATTCGTTGACTGAATTGTTATTTATTAAGACAGTGCAATGTACGGGTAAAACTTTTTCCTAATTTCACTCTAAATGGTCAAAATTTAAGGCGAAAATAGTTAATTGTAGGTTAGGTCTGTCATTTATTTGCTTAATTGAACTTTGCAACTTGAAATACAATTTTATTTCTGATTAAAAGGAAGAAGGTATCGTGTTTTATTATCTATAATCGAAAATTACTGCTAAACTTATTTTGAATTTATGAAAAATGGAATTATCTGATTTTTCTTGTGAGTGATCTACATGAATGTATATGAAATTTAATATAGTCGCCCTTAATGGCGATTTCATATGCTTGATATATTAATTTTAATATACATGGGTATATTTAATTTAATATTATTTGTAACAGTCTACTAAAATCGAATATTTCGTAAGAGAGATAGGTATTTATCTGAATATATGATCTTATGTATGCTTCTTGTATATTAAAGTTGCTCTGAAAATCTTGTGACATAGCATATTTAAATTTATTCCATAGTTCCTCAGGATTGAGAGGTTGACAATATATTAAAATACGTACAAATAAACGCCTTAATTGTTGGTGTATTATCCAAACTCCTCCTTCTGTCATAGCACTTATTTCCGTTCTCGGCCAGGAATCTTGGAGTATTGGAAATTGCTTGCTGCCTCTGAACGCGACGAGTGTTTTTCACTTTCAGCATTTTTTATAACTCGAATCACAGTGTAATAATAAATAATAATAAACTCTGTCGGTTTGTTCTCCGTAGTTTCCAATTAATTCCAAACCTTCTCTCTCTCTCTCTCTCCCTTCCCCATAACTTATATGGCTAATAAAGTACATCCGTCCAATAATGTGAAATTCTGTTTTTCGTTTTTGCCAAAATGATAATTTTGATGCACTCTTCTATGTACTGAATTTAAAAGTAATATAGGTCATTTTAAGGGAAATTTAGTTTGCCATAAGGAGCTAAAATAAAAAATTTTATTAAAAATACTAAAAATACTAAACATGTTCTTTGCAAAATATCATAAGTTTGTACATTAACAGTTCTGAGTTGTTGGAAACTTATAGCCCCTTTGACTGTTATTAGTAATAGTCTGAGATGGAATAGTTCTATTTTAGTGGGACTAATAAAGTACATCCGTCCAATAATGTGAAATTCTGTTTTTCGTTTTTGCCAAAATGATAATTTTGATGCAGTCTGTTTTTCAATGCCTAGTGAGACGGAATTTTAGAATACGTATATTGTTTGTTCATCAGTATCATGTCCATTTAAATCAAAATAATTGATTAGAATAGTTTCTTTTTCTAAATCGCTTCTTACAGCATCTTCACTTTCAGCATCATCAATAGTAACACTTTGCTGATTAGGCAAATGCACTGACAACCTGATAACAGCATGCATTTTATTTTGCAACGATCTACCGTATATACGATCACATACTTCAACAAAACTGACGTATATAGTATCTACAAAATTTTTAATTTCATTATGATGAAAAATATTTTCACTGTTACTGGCATCAGTATCTAAGACGGAAGCAGCATCATGTCCATTGTAGATATATTTATATAAATATCTCACTGACTTTATGTTAGAAACTACTTCCACATTAATATGTGATGTAAGGAATTTTAATAATCTAACATTGTAAGGTACTACAAATTCATCGTCAGTCGTGCCTCTAGTTTGTTGATTATAAATACCGGTATCTATTCTACGATAAGCTAGATATCCGCTTTCATCCATTTTTGTCTCATCTGGAAACTCTTTTGAAAAATGCGTACTACATTTACGTTGATCATTTTTACACAAACCTCCACATGGACCGTGAATCATGTTTTTTCATAACAATATTATGAAGTTCATGATCTGTATCTAGAATTGGAATTTCTGCGGAAATATATTCATCTACAATATCAGGAGTTGTTATTTGACTATTTTGCTTTAACGTTAATAACAAGTGAACATGAGGTAACCCACGTTTTTGATACTCAACAGTATATATGTATGCTTGTTCTTCACTAAAGAATAGTTGTTCCAGTATAGTGTTAATTAATTCATCTTTTTTTGCATTATAAACTCGCGAAAAAATGTCTGGTCGATCATATGCTGCCTGACCATGTAATAAATTATCTTTAATTTCAGCTCAGTTTGGAATGCTTGTCATAGTTATAAATAAATCTGGCTTACCGAATTTCCTTACAATTGCCATTGCATCTTGAAAGTGATGTAGCATATTACGGGGAGTTCCTTAGAATGATGATGGGAGGATGATCATTTTTCCAACAGTACTATGTGAACCATTTGACCTTTGTTGTAAATGATCAACTAATCCCTGATAAGTAGCAGCGCGGCGTGTTTTTTATTCAATCTGTAATAATTCATCCTGCTCTTTTCGATTTTAACATAATTATCGACAACCCACTGTTGAAATTATCGTCCACCTATCAAAAATACATTATGATCTCTAGTAGCCATTCTGTATTTAATATATGCAGCTCGTGAGACTCGTCTTCGTTTGTTAAAACATGGTATGCTGTCGTTCCAACCTTTTGTACCATATGGATAAAATAATGGATAAATCTAAGGTTCAATGTTTAGATCCATAGAACTAACAAATTGAAGGTTTTTTGTTCGTTTACTATGTATTGTTACATAGGATTCCGGGATATCTCCGTCAGCAGTTATAGTGAAAATTGCAGCAAGTTCATTATTTTTTTGTAAATTGTAACGTCTTCTATCAATTCCAGGTTGTATAAAAAACAATAAATGTATTTCGGGCTCAACTGATCTAGTAGAGTTTTTCATTGATTGTTCTAGCCTCATTTTGATCTGTTATAAACATTTGGCCCTATGAAGGACTCTCGTCTACAGAAGGATACAGGGAAGTGTTTATCTGACAATAAACCTGACCGTTCCAACTGTTCCAACTTGACTCAACTTAACTTCTCCATGGCTATAACAATCATTAAAAGAATTTCTTTTATTAGCGACTTCTTAAGCAGCAAAGTGCATAGCACCACAATGAACACACGTTATAAACATTTTTGCTAAAGATCTATAATTGAAATTTTTAAAAAAGGTCTCTTCGCCAATTGTTAATTATTTGTTTAAACAAAGAATTCCGAAAAATCGATTTTTAATGAATAACTCAAATAAAAAATTCTAAAGCCACGAAAATAGTATTTATATGTATATTGGGGGTTTTGATTATAAATTTGGGGGTAAACAAATTCAAATGGTGGCCAAACTTCTTTTTAAATACTTATTAAAAAAGAAAAAAAAGAAAATCAATCATTAATCGCTTCATGGAAGCGGTACACCGGAATTTTTTTTACAGACAGATACTTCTTAGAATTTACAATAAGAATGCCCGTATGAATTTTTGCTCTGCGGGTTATACTTTCTGACTACTCAACGCTTCTTCCGTAGCTCATATCTCGAAATGGGGTCGTTTCAGAATAAAAGTGTATTTGACTAAAAATGTACGGAATTTTCCATTCTACAATTTTATGTTACTAACCAATGCGTCGAAGAATTATATATCAAATATTAATAATTTTTTTTCTTTTTAAATAAAGATTAAAAAAAGGTTTGACCGCCATTTTGAATTTTTTATCCTCAAATTTATAATCAGCAAACCCAAAATTACATATACACACTATTTTCGTGGTCTTAGGGCCTTATTTGTTTCAGGTATTCAACTTTAAAATCCATTTTTTGGAATTCTTTGATTAAACAAATAAATAAAAATTAGCGGAAAACAATTTTTTGAAACTTTTCATCACACATCGTCAGCAACACAATTTAAAAGGTTTCATTCAAATCGGCGGAACACCGTCGGGGTTCCAAGTTTAAGCCTTAGTTGAGTCCTCTATAAGCGGAATGATGAAATGAAGAAACAAACTAGAAGATAATTATCATAAGAATACACATTTTCTTGGTTAAAAATGCTTTCCTTATTTATTTAATTGCCCATTTTACACAAAAAGTATGATTTAACGCCTTCTCAGCTGGAAATATTGACATATACGAAATAATTCAAAGACTGTGTGTACGCCTTTTTGAAGAAACTGTATAGAGGTAAAGTTATGGAGCGATTGTGACGATCAGAAGAAGATACGCTAGGAAATCCCGTTGAAAGTGGTGGAATAGAATTTAGTGCCTATGAAATTAAAGAATGGTCAAGGATCGTATTACCAATTGAAGAAATTGTATGGAGGTGAAGTTGTGGAACACAACGGTAACTAGTACTTGTGCAAGTGGCTGAGCTAGTTGACAAATACATGTGTTAAGAATGGGGAATTTCCAAACTACTGGAGAAATGTGATTCTCTTTCCACATTAAAAGGAAAAAGGTAATAAAGGTATCTCTGATTATAGGCTACCAGCGTGCAAAGTATATACTAAAATAGTTATTGGTAAGGTAATAGAAATAACCGAAGAAAAGATATAGAGGAGAGTACCCAAATATGAGATACCAACTCTGTTTGGCGTGATTGTCGGAATTCTATGTACTGAATTTAAAAGTAATATAGGTCATTTTAAGGGAAATTTAGTTTGCCATAAGGAGCTAAAATAAAAATTTTTATTAAAAAATGTTTTTATGCTGGAAATACAAAAAATGTAAAAACGTGCTTTTTCCAAACTCGTTAAACTATTCTCATAATATGAGATACCCAAGGAAATAGCTAATAAAATGCAAAATAAAGTATTATTTTTAATGAAAAACTTTATTCTATGTATCCGAAGTATACATTTACTGCTATTTAGATATATTTAGTTTTTGTATACAATTGTACACAAACACTTTTGTAACCAATTTCTCCCGCGCAGCCACAGTGTATTAAAAACCACAGGTATCTCATATTATGAAAACCACACCGTGCAACTATGCACTTATCATGCCTGACCTGTACAATGAAAAACTTCAACACTATCGGTATATTCCTACTTAGTTATTCAATCCTCATCACTCCAGGCAAACTTTACTGCTAAATACATATTTGATGAATAATAAATAGGGTTTAAAGAATGCCCTTCCAAGAAATCGACCACCATGGATTTCACAAAAAGTTCGCCTATAATCTTTAGAAGCCCAATGAAAAATAGACTATACCACGAAATTACTCTTTCTTCAAGGGCTACAAGTTAGTGATAGAACCAACAGAGTCGGTCTCTTAGTTTATCTGATACCCCTCTTTCTCATATTACGAGAATATCGCATATTCGAGTACTCTCCTCTACAATGAGAAATAAGATGACTTAAATCAAAGACATACAGTACTGAACGCGTCCAATAAAATATTATTTTCAACGAAAGCAAATTTTTCTTATAAGAAGAAGGATTTTTTCACTTGAAAAATATTTCTTGAATTTAAGTAATCTTTTTTCTCAGAGTAGCGATTCTTACCCCAACTGGGGGGGGGGGGGTAACCCAAGAGGTTGGGTGGGTGGGGTGTGAGTTTTGGTGAAATGGACTGGAAAATGTAGATTTTACTGAAAATAATACTAAACAATTCGTAATTTCAGGTAAAAATGAAGTATAAGCGTTTTTTTATAAGAAAGTAGCCGGTCGCTACCCCGGTGGTGGAGGTAGTATGCGCGCCTGAGAAAAGCCATGATAAGGATAAATGTCCAACTGTGGGATTGGTTTGGTATTTAGGCAGGGCGTTAGGCAAGGATAAGTTATGACCTCTTGGTTAG